>NC_041381.1:653416170-653416764 GCF_002162155.2 Triticum dicoccoides | reverse complement strand
CAACGGGCACCCCCCGCACCCTCCCCCGCTCCACCGCCGCCACCGATGATATTTTCAAGTAACAAATTTGAACATATTTTTTAAAAATTATTACTATTTTTATAAAAAAAATATTACTGTTATGATTTAAACAAGTTTGAACATATTTAAACACAAATAAATATAAAAAATAGCATTCAAAATGCATAAAAAAATATTGGGGAGCCTGGGAATCGAACCCAGGACCTCCTGGTGTGGGTGTTGCGTGCTGACCAGTCGGGCTAGTGGGTGGGTTCTGTTGTAGATAGGGTTAGGTGGTAGATAGGGCTAGTGGGCTAGATTAAAACAAAATTCTAATGGCGCACCGTGCGCTGGTGCACCATTAGAATAGTCGTACTTATGGCGCATGAGAGGGTGGTGCGCCATTAGAAAGCTTCCCCCCCCCACACTAAATCCCCAATCTCTCTAATCTCTCCCCTGCCTCATCGATCTCACCCGCTGCCCCCCGTGTTCGCCGTCCCCCTCACCGGCCCCCTCGCCTCCTTCGCCGTCCCTGAGCCGAGCGCCACCTCCCTCGCCGTCCCCGAGCCGAGCGCCGCCTCCCTCGCCGTCCCT
>NC_041381.1:653387052-653415844 GCF_002162155.2 Triticum dicoccoides | reverse complement strand
ACCAGTCCATAGGCAGGTAGCCACCACTCCCCCCTCCCTCTTCCCTCATCCCCCCTCCCTCCTTCCTCTTCCATCCTCTGTTCAATTTTTTTTCCTGATTTTTTTAGTGGATGAGTACTTGATGTAGATTCGATACTGTGGGAATATAATGATAGTTATTTCTTGCTTGCTGCGTGATTTTAAGTTTTCTGAGGGAACAGTTTAATCAGTTTTCCGAGGGTATTTGTTTGTTGTTGCAGGAGCTCGTCGACAGGATCCTCGCCCTGCTCTCCGACGACCAAGGTCAGTCGCCCCCTTCTTTCCACAACCCTCTCTATGCCTGTGCAATGCACCTCTGTCAATTTAAAACCATGCTACATTTGTTATCCTTACAAAGCACCCATAGTGTGTTTTTCAGCTAATCACCTGCTACTACTTACTAACTTGCCTTGCTATGTATGTTGCTGCCTCAACCCTCTTTGTGCAAAAATGATTTATAGGAATTATAGGGTCTCCCAAAAATTTTGTGGCAATTTTGTAGAAATTATTTGAATTAGTTTTAGTGCATTGTTGGTTTTAAATATATCAAGTTTCGGAATAATATATAGGATTATTGATATATTGAAATTTTGTTGAATTAGTTTTAGTGCATTGTTGGTTTTAAATATATAAAGTTTCAGAATAATATATAGGATTGTTGATATATTGAATAAACTATGTATGTGGCTGTCAGTTTTAGTGCATTGTTGATATATTGAAATTTTGTTGGTTTTAGTGCATATAGGGTTGTTGATATATTGAAATTATTTGAATTAGTTTTAGTGCATTGTTGGTTTTAAATATATCAAGTTTCAGAATAATATATAGGATAGTTGATATATTGAATAAACTATGTATGTGGCTGTCAGTTTTAGTGTACTGTTGATATATTGAAATTTTGTTGGTTTTAGTGCATATAGGGTCACCCATAGTGTGCCAATAAAGAGAGTGCTAAGTGATTTCAATATATCAAGTTTCAGAATAATATATAGGATTGTTGGTTTTTAACCTTGGTTGCCATTGTTTCTATTTGTAACGGTCTGAAGAATGACTCATGCTGTTTGTGCTAACAATCTCTAAGTGAAAGCAACTAGTTGGAGTAGATTTGTGCACACAATACTCCTTCCAAGACAATTTGCTTCCAAGGAGTAGTTTCAATTTGCTTGCAAGGAGTAGTTTCAGTAAAGTTTCAGCATGGTTTCAGTATAGTTTCAGCATGGTTTCAGTTTGCTTCCAAGGAGTTGTTCTCTGTCTGGTCCAATTCTGAAGAAATAAAAAGTGAATAGTTTGTTTGTTCCCTGTGTGGTCACTCTATTTTTTGAGTACTAACATTAGCTATGTTTGTTAGCAGCAAGATATTTAAATGAAGCTTGTTCTTTTTCAACTGTTCAACTGATGCCATGAAACTGAATATAGTAGTTGAAAACCCTGTTTTCCTTCCTGATCGTGAAAATTTGAAGTGTTGTTTGTGTTTTGGTTTTGTTGGTTGACAATTATGTTTAGTTTTCCATTTCATGGGTGCTGTAAAATGTGCAGCTGGTGAGTTGAGGCTCAGCATACAGCTTGTTTGGACTAACCAAGAGGACGAGGTATGTTGCTTGCCCAAGCTAAGTGACACGTACGCGCCAAGTTTTCTGTTATATAATTACCTGTTAGTGCTTAGTTAAACTGCATGATACGACCATAGCAGATGGATGGTACTAGGTGTTGTTTTGTTTCTTGCCAATGTATTCAGAGAGCAGATGTGCCACTGCAGATTTCTTTTCTTGAAGGCAGCTCACATAAGTTCAGCTACAAGTGAACAACTTGCTGCTATTAGATCTGGAATGGAAGCTCACATAAGTTGAGCTGATTTTTGTCCATATGAAAGCAGAGGACCATATGGTCTGTGGCCTTTTCATCCATATGAAAGTAGAGGCACATTGTCATGCTAGTTTGCTGGGTTTTGTCTCCTTCCATCGTGTCGTGATGAATTTGCAGGTACCCCGAGAGGCCCTTGAGTTTGCCGGAATGTTGATTAACTTCCGTTCCGGCAAATTCGGGTACTCCATATGTCCTATTTTCAGCAAAGGTCATGCTGAAATTTTCTGTGAATTTTAGCATGACTTTGCTAAAAATAGGACATATGGGGTACTTGCGACTAATGCATGGGCCGGGGTATCTTAGTACTTAATTAAGTAGGATCAACTACCCCTTTATTCTTGCTGCATTAAACCATAGGTGGCAATAGAGCCAAGTGATTAGGCCCAACTTAGAATTCTCCTTAGCATCGATAAACCCTAGATGATAAACCCAACATAGGTCGCAATAGAGCCAAGTGATTAGTGCCAAGTGATTAGGCCCAACCTAGGGTGCCTCGGCATCGATAAACCCTAAACGATGCAAACTTAACTTGGCTGCCCGGATGCCTCGGTGTCGATGAGAACCTAAATGATGTATGCTTAGGCTTTTAGGGTGCCTCGATATTGACAGACCCTAAATGATGAAAGCTTAGGCTTTTAGGGTGCCTCGGTGTCGACAAACCCTAAATGATGAGACCATGATCTTGTTCCTTGACAATAACCAACTTTTTGACCAAACTTTTTTCCTATTTAGAGAGAAACATGGCCCACAACGATGAGCTCGGTGGTTCGGGCGGCAAGCAATTCTGGGAGCTGTCCCAGGAGATGGAGGAACAACCTCACCGCTATGAGGACGCCGCGGAAGACACCAATCCTGATTACACAACCCCTAGTGGCGTCGGGGATGACACCACTGATGGTGCCGCCGAGGATGCCACCACTAATAATGGCGGCGCACACACAGATGGCAGCCAACCGAAGAAGCAAAGGAAGGACCGGCGCCCGAATGCGCTCCGCACCCTCAAGGAGGAATTCACTCAAATGGACTCCGACGGGAATCCAACGGAGCCCAAACATATAATCAAGGGGTACTCGGTTCAGCTCGGGTGCATTCTCCGAAGCACCGTCTTGATGAACACCGAGAACCTTACGCATAAGGACCGAGGGAATTTGCGCAACCTCCTCTTCACGAAGCTGCACGAACGATACAAGTTCCCCGCCGAATTTGAAAACACACGCCTCTCAGGGAATAAAGTGAACAGTGTCGCCCTCATGAAGATGAGCACGGCCCTGTCTACTTGGAGAAGCGCGGTGAAGAGAATGATTGATAAAGGTGATAGTTATGAGAAGATCAAGGAGAAATATCCTTTGATGAGCGAAGATGAGTACAACGAGTTCAAGATCAAGTCCGAGAGCAGTGCAACCTCCAAATCAAGTCAGTGGGGGAAAGAAATGCGGGAGTTGAACTTAAGGGAACACAAACTCGGTCCCGGAGGTTACAGAGTGGCGGAGCCTATATGGGACAAGGAGGACGCGGAGCGTGCCGAGCAAGGCCTACCGCCCCGCTTCGAGAAATACAGCGGTAACAAGCAGACCAGGAACTATGTCAGGGCCCGGTACAAGGAGGACCCGATAACAAAGGAGCTTACCACGGATCCAAAGACCAGGGCGCTTGAGCTTGTTCTGGTAAGGAATACACCCCCGCGTAATTAGCACCATATGGTTGCACTCTAATTAATCCCCAATATTTCTAAATGGTTCACGTTCCTTCCGCAGGACACTGAAAGCAGTAGCGCGGGGTCGTCTCGGAGCTCCCCTTTCGACACCTCTTTAAATAGGGCGTTGAACGTAATGAAAAATAAGGACTCAAGGCACAAGTGGCGCGGATAACTAAGCCGACGTCAGCTGGTCGTGTGGCCGGCAAAGGCTTGTCGACAAAATTGGGGTCATACTATACCACTGGTGTGCGGAAGGAGAAAAAGACCAGCTCGGAAAGCCAGATGCGCGAGGTTGAAGAACTCAAGGCACAAGTGGCGCGGATTCCGGAACTTGTCCAAGAGCAAGTGGAACAACAACTGGGAACGAAGCTCAACGCCATGGTGCCTACGTTGATTCATGGGCTGACGACGTGGATTGCGGGCGGCCAACAGGGGCCTCCCCCGGTTCCCAGCTTCACGGCTAGCAACTCGCACAGCGCGCAGGCGGCGCCATTGGTGTCTCCGGCGGTGCCATTGGTGTCTCCGGCGGCAGCGCCATTGGTGTCTCCGGCGGAGGCGGTATTCGTGTCTCCGGCGCCGGCACGGGCATTGGAGCTTAATGCACCTGGGTGTACGCTGGCCGGCACCTCGCCAGCAGGCGCCCCCTCCGTCAGTTGCACGCCCGCTGTTGGCGGTGCCTCGACATTAGCCGAGCTCGACGACATCACAGTAAGTAAGCCTCTCGGCCGATGACTTCATCTCTTTGCCTTTGACTGGGCATCCCTGACGCCCTGTACATGTTTTCGCAGGGCGCCGCCAACGTTCCTTGCACTCTTCTGCACTTCGTGGGCACCGAGTTGGTCGATGTCGCCAATGGCAGAATCGTTCAACCGGGCAACCGCATGTTCCACGGTAATCCGATGGCACCCACAATGTATAGGGTTGAAGTGGTTCGGGTGCTGCCAGGCTGCGACGAGCTGTTACCTCCGATTCGACCCGCTGGGGCCGATGAAGAAGATGAGATGACCCTCAGCGCCTGCGTAAACTGGCCCCTGCTTTGGCCGAAGAGCTAGATTCGTTTGGGGGCGGGAGACACCACCCCACAGACAAGACCGCTAGTCGTGCCGGCGCCAAGCCATGGCAAGAATGCCGCAACGCTATCGAACCTGCCGGACATCCCTATGGCACAGGATCCGGACAGCCCTATGGCACAGGATCCGGACGGCGACGACAACGACGACGGTACATTTACCAAAGTTGATAAGTACTTTGCCGAACATGGGTACACTGACGAGTTATGCGGGCCTCTTTCTCAAGAACCCAACCAAGACGACCGCGATCTAGCTGGTGCGACGGAGAAATCCAATTGCAACAGGCGTCGTCTGGCGTTCAGTTCTCAGGACACGCCTCCAACTCCTGCCTTCACCGAGCCTCAGATAGCTGAGGTGCGAAATATTATCAGCCCCAACACGCTCAAGAAGGTGGTCTATGAGCAGAACTCGGTCCCATTACAGGAGATCAAGAAGAAGGGACGAAAGCGAAAGACTAACAAGGGCGCCGGTGCGAGCCAGCCGGCACCGAGTTTGATCTGTGCTCAGGACGGGCCACCTTCACCTAAGGATATCTCGAGGAGGGTGCATGTGGCGGGTAGGGCGATGCTACCGCCAAATATGCTGAATGCTGCAACCGGTGCTATGCAGAGTCTGCACGACAGTGTTCTTTCTTTGGAGAAGCGGCGTCTCAGAGAGAATGATGTGGCATACCCGGTTTTCGTGGCCAAGGTGCCAGAGGGCAAGGGATTTGTGGATGGCGACATCGTGGGTACGATCGTCCTGTGGTTTGATGACATCTTTCCTATGTTTAACCTTCATCCGTTGCACTACACCTTCGTTCGGCTATTTTCGCTGAGTATGGAGATGCGGATCATTAGAGACAAGACCCCGGACATCGTGATAGTCGACCCCTTCTACATGCGTGCCAAGCACTTGAGCAGTACTGGGGACCGCCAAGTTGCGAGTTCACACCTCGAAGGTGTCATTCTGGCAAACCCAGATAAGGATAACTTCCTTGTGGCTTACTTTCCCGAGTAAGTCATCCCTTATCCGCCCCGTAACATATGATTTCTTAGATTTCGATCGTTCTTTTTTTTCTAACATTCTGTGTTCTGTGCAGTGACACACATTGCACACTCATCCTCTTAAGCCCGAAATATTCCGTGGCCACGTATTTCGACCCAAACCGTAACTCCAAGATATACTACACAAATGTCAAGAAAGTTCTTGATGATGTTCTCCCCGGCTACGCCAAATCTGGAGGCACCTTCACCAGGGCAGTTCGTAAGTACGGCAAGCCCACCTTCTCACACAATACGAATTTCTGCTACGTCAAGCAGCCGCCTGGTGGTCAGAAGGATGCCTACTACGCCCTCCATCACATGCGGGCGATCGTAAGGGACCATCATCAACTTCTGCTACAAGATAGTCTCAAAGATTGGGCCGCGAGGTTGTTGGCAACCCAGGACGCGGACCTCAGACAAGAATTCTTTCGCATCCAGTCGGAGTTTGCGGACATCATCCATCAAGATGTCCTTCATACCTCGGGGCAGTTCTACCTCAGATATCAACCGTCCAACAATGAGATAGATGGAACGCTACAAATGCAGGGTGACAATGACCACGATTTCATGACCATCACGACAGACGACGGCTTCATCCACGCTCCTGTCCGATGAGTCGAGTCGAAAGTAGTGATGTGTAGTTCTGAAACATTGATTGGCTCAAGTTGTAATTAAACTTTAATGAATTCGTATGTCTCTTTGGTTTGGACAGTCATTCAACTTAGATGTAATGGATGCTATTTATTAGTAGGATCATGAATCGTGCTATTAATGTGTTCCTTTTCTCTTCCGATCCTTTTGTTGCATACTTACATATTGCTTATGTATTGTCTGTTGTCTGTTGTTTGGCTTGTGCAGAGAGATGTCGTCGTATGTTGTGTACAAGGGTAAGGTTCCCGGAGTCTACAACGACTGGGAGGAGTGTTGGAGACAGGTTCACCGTTTCAATGGTAACAGTTACAAAGGGTACACCACTAGGGCGGAGGCCGAATCTAGATACGCCCGCTATCTAGCGGGAGAGAGGAGGGAGCGTTGGAGGAACCAGATGAAGACCAGTTTGATCGCGATGATGCTCATCGTGATGACCGCAGCTCTCTTTTATGTGATGGTAGTTTAGATGATCGATATCGACTTGTAATGTGAAGACAAACTCGATACTCGCGGTCTTGAGATGTAACACCCCAAAATTTTAACCAGGTTTTAGTTATTGATCTTTTTGAGTTTAAAATTTTTGCCTGCAAGAATATTTCTGTTGATTTCAGAACCTTTATTTTAATATTAAGGAGTTTTTCCCAAGTCGATCTTTCCAAAATATATTGGACTTCTATGCTCTCTATATAACATTACTTGATCAGTAGATTTATTTATTCAATTATTTCACCCTGAGCTTTATTCATTAAAATGACTTTCTTTAAGTTTTGGAGCTCCTTTACAACTACAACCATTTGATAACTTTAACTAAAATTCCAACCAAAATTTGGAGATGTCATGTGATGCCTCTAAATCACTTTTATGCAATAATATTTTTATTTCATTGCATATTTTGAGTTTTACACCTATTTTTCAAATCTGGTCCAGTGGACATTTTTGCACTATAGCCTAGTTAAGTATCTCCTTAGAGCCTCCACCAAAATTATGGGATGTCAGTGATAGCATGCCATCCAACTCTATGCAAAAACCTAGTGATGTTCTTTGGAGAAATTAAGTGTATCAACCTCTTTTTCATTCTGGACCAGCCTTGTGTTTTCTACTGCAACCCTATTCAATCTTGCTCTAGTGACCTTGTACTTCCTCCTGCTTGTAGTCAACCCTACAAAACCCCTAAGTCCAGGAGCATGCACTCTTTGGAACACTTTTGGTCCATGTAATGATGCCATTTACTCCCTGTCCAGAATTGTAGTTTTGCAAAGCTTGCACTAGAAAGTTTCTTCTTTTGGCAAACTAACTTCACCACCCTCTCATACATCCATAGAGACACTGATCTTGAGAATTTGGCCACCCCAAGTACTGCCTGGATGCCCTTGTCATTTTGACAAACACCCTGAGTGCATAGCCAGATTTGGCATGATTTCAAGTTTACATTGTGAACTTGAGCCCCTGACCTATCCACCATGTCCCTTGATTCCCTTGCTAACCCTAAACTAGCCCTATTTCTTGCCAACCTCACCGGCGACCTCTAGGCTACCCTGGCATTTCATCGAGCACGTCCCGAGCATGCTCTGGGCGCGCCCAGAGCATGCGTTTGGCACGCACGTGCGCCCGAGCCGCCGCGTCCCGCCCCGCACTCACTCAGGTCCGTGACTGACCGCAGCCAGCACGCCGTGTCCCCTTATGCAACCCATGAGCCCCGGAGCTCTCGCCACGTCTCCGGCAGGCCAGCAGCTAGCCGCCACTGCCGCCCGACAGCTCCTGCGCTGGCCAACGCCGCCCAAGCCACCCCTGCTCGCCAGCTCGCCCTTGGAGCAGTAGCCGCTCGTCTGCTAGCTCCTGCCGCCATCCCCAGCCTCGCCACGATGCCCTGCAGCTACAGAACGTCGGTCGCCGACGAGCTCATCCATTGCCGCCGCGAACCGACATGGGAGCGCTATAAAAGGAAGCCCATCGAGCCCTCCGAGCACACAAGCAGCCTCACACCGTACTCCTGGTGCCCCCGTTGCCGTCAATTGGAGAGAAAGAGGCCGTCTTCCCCCACTCCGGCCAGTCCGGCCACCGCCGCCTCCCGCCTCCGTTTGGCGCAACTAGGGCCTCCCCCTCTCCACTCTCTCCACCAGGAACCCCCTCGCCCTCTCGTGAGTCCGTCCCCCTACTCAATCTTGATCGGGACTCGCCGCAGGCGAAATCTCACTTTTTCCGACGACCACCATCCGCCGCGGAGCTCGCCGCCGGCAGCTCCGTCCACCCCAGAGGACAAAACAACCACCGAAGTGACCGCCTCAACCCCCTGAGCCTGTGGGTGACCTCTGTTTCTCGAACGGTGCCGCCGTTCGCCGGCGAGCATCGCCGGAGTCCCGCCCCCCTCTCGGACAGAGGAAGAGGAGGGAAGTGGACTAGTCAAACCTGACCAGTGGGCCAGGCGGGCCCACTGTCAGTGACTCAGGCGCAGTCCACGCTGGATAAGTGGAAGCGTATTTCCAGAATACGCTTTCGACGTGTACATTCGAAATGTTTTTCTTTTCTGTTTTATTTTAAATAACAGATTTTGACCAAACTTTGACCGGCTATATCTTATTAAATACAACTCCAAATTAATTAATTATTTTTCCTACCTCTCTCAAATATTGTCTAGTTTATTTTAAGATTTATTTGAAAATTTTCCAAAATAACTTTTGTGCTGTTTTGAAATTGTGTGTTAATTCAAATATATTTATAAAATAGGCTTTGAAGAGAGGAGAAAGATTTCAAGAGTTTTGGAATGCACCCTTGCCTCCCCACGACTTGAAGGCAAGCATTCTGAACCCTGGTTTAATTTTTGTGTGTGTTGTTTGACACGGTGACAACACCACCCCGACACGAGCATACGTCATTTTATATGAGGATGTGTTCCTACTCATGAGTGCATGTTAATGATTTTCATGCTAATGGAGTTGATATGGTTGTGATGGAAGTCACCGTCATATGCCTTTCATGTGTACCGGAAGGAAAGCCGGGAAGGCCTCCGTCTTGGGTAGACACGGCCATGTTCCTAGTCCTCTGTCAAGACGGACGTGTCCGGTATGGCATGAGGGGGTATGTCGCATGTTGTTTCTATCTGTTGGTTCAAGTATATTTTGTTATACTAATCATGCAAAAAAATATTTGAACCTCCTGAGTCGACTGTAGATCGAGTATTGTTCCGGTAACCCCCATACTTGTTTTGTGCTGCCACTTGTCCCTGCCATAGGTAGGGTATGGTTCAGTAAGTTTTCAACCCCTTTCCTAGCACACACCGTACAGAGAGGCCATGGTGGAAGATACTGGAGGCATCCAGTAGACATGCCACCTGGTCCGGTAGCATGGGTGTTTCGGTTGTAGCCGAAGGGGGTAGCTCCCCAGTTTGCGCACGGTATAAATTTTTGTGATCCCATGTTACGTCGAGGTTGTAGCCTCCCCACTTAGAGTTTTGCTTGATAGGTGTCATGGGTGATTCTAGACACATGTGAGTTAAGCTGGTTTGTGCAAGTTAGGTGTGTTTCCAACTAAAAGGCCGTGGACGGAATTAGTCTTGATGGACTAAAGGAATCCGTTACTCGTGGGTAAAGAGTACACCCTCTACAGAGATTAAACCTATTCGAATAGCCGTGTCCATGGTTAAGGACTACAGACTGGGATGGGTCAAGTGTCGGTCTTAGTGTCGGTCTTCGAAGGTGAAACTGTTAAACCAGAACTGGAATCACGACTTGTGACTTGTGATAATTATGATTATTATTTTTGTTGTGGACTAACCCGTGATATCATTGGTATTATCGAATATCTCTGGGATGGTTCTACCTCCTGGATATTCACTATGATTGTTTTTAAAAGCCCTTTATGTGGTGTCGCTAAGACGCCCGACTGTGGCATTTATTTTAAAGCCCTTTATGTGGTGTCGCTAAGACGCCCGACTGCGGCATTTCTTTTAAAGCCCTTTATGTGGTGTCGCTAAGACGCCCGACTGCGGCATTTCTTTAAAGCCCTTTATGTGGTGTCGCTAAGACGCCCGACTGTGGCATTTAGTTTAAAGCCCTTTATGTGGTGTCGCTAAGACGCCTGATTGTGGCATTTATTTTAAAGCCCTTTATGTGGTGTCGCTAAGACGCCCGACTGTGGCATTTCTTTTAAAGCCCTTTATGTGGTGTCGCTAAGACGCCCGACTATGGCATGCTTGTTATTTTATTTCATAATTTTAATACTACTATGTTATTGCACATTCATAAATAACATGCTCGCATGCATCAGAGTTTTTATTACCTTTTGTGACTAACGTCATGAGCATAAAATATTTTCAGCACATCACTGTTATATTATACCTGTGCTCATAATGTTTGCGAGTACATTCAAAGTACTCACTGGCTTGTCCCTGGCTATTGTCTTGGCCAGATTTTCTTGCGCGGAGAGGAGCGACCGTGGCGACAGCCCCGGAACCTAAGCAACGGTGATAGCAGCCTCGCGAAGATAGGAGTTAACCTAGTCAGCTGTTCCTGTGGGAATTGGATTCCCATAGACGATGATGATCCACAAACCGCTTCCGCCATCAACCACTAGAAACCATATTGTTGTACTCATAGGCCAGAATGGTCTTGTACTACATATTTTGTATTTTTCTTGGAATTTTTGTATCAAGTTGGTGCCTCATCAGCTAACAGTAATCCTGGGGCTGGTGAGCACAAGGGCCATTTTTCTGGAAATTAATACCCGGAAATGCGGTCCCCACATGAGACTTGTAATGTTTTATCTTTGTTCGGTCTTTTGATTCGGAGACTAATATGATGAATTGTATTCGGAGACTAATCTTCTATTGTATTCGATGAATCTGCTGTTGCTGTGTGCTGATGTCTATATTCTCTCCAATAATAAATTTTGTAACCTGTGTAAAAATCAGAAAAGCAAAAAAAACAAATATTCATACTAATGGCGCATCAAGGCAGAGTGCGCCATTACTATGCCAAAGGATACTAATGGCGCATCAAGGCAGAGTGCGCCATTAGTATGACAAAGCACATGGTTACATATGGCCCCCCGGGAGGCATACTAATGGCGCATGGTGTTACATACTAATGGCGCACCAGCGATGCGCCATTAGTAAAAAATTCTAGTGGCGTGCTACTAATGGCGAACTGGTAGTGCGCCATTAGTAGGCAAAACCGGTGCGCCATTAGTAGGCCTTTTCCTAGTAGTGCCACGGCTGGGTGTGATCTGTTGTCATTCCTTGACGCCTACTCCGGCTACCACCAGATCTTCATGACAAGAGAAGACGAAGAGAAAACAACATTCATCACCCCATGTGGTACGTATTGTTTCATGCGAATGCCTTTCGGGTTGAAGAGTGCTGGTTCGACGTTTGCAAGGGCGGTCCAGATTGGTTTTGAACCCCAGCTCCATAGAAATATGGAAGCTTATATGGATGACATAGTGGTCAAAACCAAGGACAGGGCAACCCTCATACCAGATTTGCAAGAAACATTTGCGAACCTGCGCAAGATCAATCTCAAGCTGAAACCTGAGAAGTGCGTCTTTGGCGTCCCGTCCGGCAAGCTTCTCGGGTTCTTGGTGTCACAACGTGGGATAGAGGCCAATCCGGACAAAATCAAAGCTATAGAGCAAGTTGAGGCACCCAAGCGAATCAAGGATGTGCATCGTCTTGCTAGTTGTGTCGCCGCCATGGGCAGGTTCATTTCCAAGTCTGCCGAGCGCGCCCTTCCCTTTTTCAAGATCCTGAAAAAGGCGGGCCCGATGGAGTGGACGCCAGAAGCCGAAGCAGCATTGCAAGGTTTGAAGAAGTACCTCTCCTCCGCGCCAATACTAGTTGCGCCTAGGCCGCAGGAGCCGTTGCTGCTATACCTGGCAGCAACAGACCAAGTGGTCAGCGCCGCACTGGTGGCGCAGAGAGAGGTTGACATCGAGGTTATGGCAGCGGTAGAGCCCGACACCACCAATGCAGAGACGACACAGCCAGTTGACGTGCCGCCGAAGAAGAAAATGATACAGCACCCGGTCTACTTTGTTAGTTCCCTCCTGCAGGGGGCTAGATCAAGGTACTCCGGCATGCAGAAACTGCTCTTCGGCCTTCTTATGGCCTCGAGGAAGCTGCATCACTACTTCCAGGCACACGAGATTACTGTCGTCACTCGCTTCCCTCTGCAGCGGATATTGCACAATCCGGATGCAACGAGAAGAATTGTGGAATGGGCGCTGGAGCTGTCCAGCTTTGGCCTCAAGTTTGAAAGTACCTCGACGATTCAGAGCCGAGTCCTAGCGGAGTTCATTGCAGAATGGACCGCAATGCCTGACGAAGAAGCCCAAGAGACTGCTCTCCCCGGCAAGGAAGCAAGTTGTGATTGGATCATGTACTTTGATGGAGCCTTCCCCTTACAAGGCGCCGGAGCTGGCGTACTGCTTGTCGCTCCCACCGGAGAGCACCTCAAGTACGTGATCCAGATGCACTTCCCCAGGGAGGTGTCAACCAACAATACGGCAGAGTACGAAGGGCTGATTGCCGGTCTTAGGATCACGGCGGACCTCGGAATCAAGAAACTCATCATCAGGGGGGACTCGCAGCTTGTCGTCAAGCAAGTCAACAAGGATTACCAGAGCCTGTTGATGAAGGCCTACGTCGATGAAGTGAGAAAGCTGGAAGAGCGTTTCGACGGTATACAGGCTGAACACGTTCCCGAGCAGAAAACGATATCGCCGATTACCTGTCAAAACGCGCTGCCCTCAAGCTACCTATGGAACCAGGTACCTTTGTGCTTCAGCTAACTCAGCCATCCGTTGATCCATCAACAGAGCAGAATAAGAGGAGGAAATCAGGGCCGGGCAAGTACTTTCCCGCCGAGCTCCCCGGATCGCCGGCAAGGATGTTGCCGAGGACACTGAGCCCGCCATGAGACGCCTGGCTCCGGTGGAGCGTCAAGCTCTTGTCGTCGAGACAGCCGCTCCTATGGCGGAGGAAATGCCTCTGGCCCTCACCGTCGAGCCCCAGGCTCCAGCATGGACACAGCATACCGTCCAGTTCCTCCAAATAGGGAAACTTCCTGAGGAGCAGGAAGAAGCGGAGAAACTAGCACGTCGCTCTGCCATGTACCAGTTTGTCGATGACGTCCTATACAGAAAGAGGCCGAACGGTGTGAAATTGAAGTGTATCCCTCGGGAGGAAGGACTGGAGCTGTTGGCGGAGATACACGGGGGCGTATGTGGATCCCACATTGGGTCAAGGGCCCTTGCCGGCAAGGCATTCCGGCAAGGCTTCTTCTGGCCCACCGCCCTCCAGGATGCGACGACACTAGTCACCAGGTGTGAAGCGTGTCACTTCCATTCAAAGAAGCTTCATCAGCCAGCTCAAGCCCTTCAAACCATTCCTCTCTCCTGGCCCTTCTCGGTCTGGGGGCTCGACATACTGGGCCCCTTTCCCCGCGTTGTCGGGGGCTTTAAGTACTTGTACGTTGCAATCGACAAGTTCACAAAATGGCCAGAGGTGGAGGCAATGAGGAAGGTTACAACTCAGTCGGCCGTCAAGTTGTTCAAGGAACTAGTGTGCCGCTTTGGTCTGCCCAACAGGGTTATCACCGACAACAGCACACAGTTCACAAGCCACACCTTCATGCAATATACCCGAGACCTCGGCAGCAAAGTCTGTTTCGCTTCCGTTGCTCACCTGCGAAGCAATGGTAAAGCTGAGAGGGCAAATGCTAAAGTATTGCGAGGCTTAAGGACTAAGACCTTTGTCAGGCTGCACAAGAGTGGAAGGCACTGGATTGATGAGTTGCCGGCGGTTCTTTGGTCAATCAGGACGACGCCAAATCGAGCCACCGGCCAGACACCGTTTGCCCTGGTAAACGGGGCAGAAGCAGTTCTCCCCACTGAACTCATATACGGGTCACCTCGAGTGCTCACTTATGACGAGCTTGAGCAAGAGCAACTGCGGCAAGATGACGCAATGCTCCTTGAGGAAGATCGTCTTCGGGCGGCTGTGAGAGCAGCACGCTACCTGCAAGCCTTGTGCCGCTACCATAGCCGCAAGGTTCATGCCCGAAGCCTTGAGGAAGGCGACCTTGTCCTTCGGCGCGTTCAATCGGCCAAGAATTCCAACAAGTTGATGCCAAAGTGGGAAGGCCCTTATCGGGTAATACGAGTCACCAGGCCCGGCGCAGTCCGCCTGGAGACCGAAGATGCTGTTCCGGTGAGCAACTCCTGGAACATTGAGCATCTTCGCAAGTTTTACCCGTGAGGCGCGGCTTGCCGGGCCCCCCGGCAAGCCACCTTTTGTACAAGCATTGCCGATGATGCATGTAACCCTTTGTACAAAGCCAGGCGCAGACCCTGAGCATAAATAAATGAAGCGCTGGCGCCCTAAGTTATAGCATGCATGCTAGGTCAAGTCTCGTCCTTGGTTAGGGTTGATAGTGCTTAAGCGGTGACTAACCCCAAGCTTAGAGGTCGAGTGTGCGTCTCTTTGCTGTTCTCTTGTCTTCTTTGGTTTGCAGGACTCACAGATATCCTTGCCATATCACTTGAGGATGAAAAAGAAAAGAGGGACAGACCGGCATCTAGACCCCGACAAGCCAGTATTGCCGGGGGTTGCAAGTACAAAGATTCACCCACGGCAAACCAGAGTTACCGGGGGCTACAACTTCAGACAAGTGCTCCCCTAAAAACTCTAGGTCCTAGGACTCGTTCCTGGGGCCAGGTTTGGTCGTAGTCGCGGTGGCAAAAGGATGAAACAAGGAGCCTGAACCCACCTCATCCCTGCCTCTGCCGAAAGCGTGAGAAAGGTCGAGCGAAGTGGGAAGACGGCAGGGCCTATTGCCGGGCAAGGAAATGTTTATCTTGAGGATATCAAGGATTTACTCCTTGTCGTGGGTTCTGCCCGCAAACAAATGACCCGGCCAGCATCCCTTTTTCATTAAAAACATTCCACTCAGGTACAGGCCATGGGGAATGAAAAACATGAATGGTGGGATTACAAGTTTTAAATTCAGCTAAGGCCTAAAGGCTTACAAACTAAAAAGAGATAAGGTGCCCGTAACCCCTTCCTTGTCCCTCTCCTAGGGAGGCAGGTCCAGGAGGCGAAATGGGCAAAAGGGGCGCCTAGGCGAGCTACGGGTGGCAGGAGGCACCAAGAGAACATCTCGGTGACCGTACGAAGGCTGGATGGTGATGGCGGCGCCGGAAGCAGAGCTCGAAGACGAGGCGGCATGACGTCAGCACGCGTCGAAGATGTCGGTGCCCGCGTTCCGATTTGACAGCCTTGCCGCCCGCCCTCTTCCTCTTCCGCAGCCTCCCAACGCCAGCCGCCCAAGGAGACGACCCCGAGAAGTTCAGGAAGCCGGCGACATGGATGATGGGATCGCCGGTGCTGCACGGAGCGGCGCCCGACACCTAGTCAGACCCGTCATCCTGCCGCCTGCTACCCTCGTCGTCGCTTCCGCTGTCCTCCTTGTCACTCCCGCCCGAGGAGGAGTCTTCGCTATCAGAAGAGCTCTCGACGCAGCACCTTGCCCGAGTCCCGAAGCACCCAAAGACCTTGACGGAGAGGAGGCTGTCCTCCATCAGCTTGAAATGGAGGGTGAACCCCGCCGTCAAGCGGTCGATATGAGCGAACGTCTTCCACCCTCGGCCAAGATACATCACGTGAGGTGCTGGAAAGTCGATGCGAGCTCGCGTACCACTGATCCAACAGCCCCTCATGTGCAACCGCAATGACTCCGGCGGATCCAGCTCCATCTCGCTCGCGAATGGAGTTGGGAGACGAAGACGACGGCGAGGTGGCCGGCGCAGCCTGACGAAGTGTCAGGACCCCGACTCGATGTCACATCGATCTAGCCGGTAACACCTCATATCACTTTGCGGCCTCACGCACGGTATCCCCACGGGTGTCGCCTTACCTTTGCCCGGGACCGTTTGCGCCTTTTGGCTCACGTATATGATAGTGTCGCTAGCATCCATATGATAAGGAGCCCGGGCTGACATGGCTAGTCGTAAATCCAAAGTGGCACAGACTTACAGGGACAGGCATTCATGACCCAGCTTCGAATGTGTCGGTCATCAGCAAGTGGGTCCGGGCTGTAGCACTGGGCTAGCAGGACTCCGGTAAACCGGGCTGTAGCGGGCTAACAGGACTCCGGTACTCAAAGCGTGACATTTCCCCGAAGGGACAGACACAGGAACGAAGAAGGACACATGCCGGCCAGCCTAAGTGTTCCAGAGCAGTAGCAAGCTACCATGGCTCAGCGGTAACACTAGGAGACATTTCCCGGTAAGAGAGGCTACTAAAGATAAACAACTAGATAGTCAGATCCCACACATACCAAGCATTTCAATAACATAGACACAATATGCTCGATATGGGCAATACAACATGGCATCACAAAATGACTCTACGACTCAAGTAGTTTATTCGATAGGCTCCGAGGAGCGAGACATTACAAACATGGGTCTCATGACCCAACAATCAGAGCATACAAGTCAAAGCACAAGCGGAAGCTATCATGTCTGAGTACAGACATCTATAAATGAAAAAGGCTGAGAAGCCTGACTATCTATCAGATCCTGCCGAGGGCACAAGATCGTAGCTGAGGTATCAAGCTAAACGTCGAAGTCCACGTGGAACTACTAGTGAGACTGAAGTCTCTCTGCAAAACATAAAATAGGCAAACGTGAGTACAAATGTACCCAGCAAGACTTACATCAGAACTAACTACATATGCATCATTATCAACAAAGGGGATGGTAGGGTTTGACTGCAGCAAGCCAGCTTTGACTCGGTGGCTATCCTGAACTACGACTGCAAGTAACTCTTTTGAAGTGGTGCACACGAGTCCACATATTCACCAACCAATACACCACTACGGATCCGCTCCCGTCTCCCTACGAGAACGCCATCCATAGCACTCACGCTTATCTTGCGTATTTTAGAGTATCCACTTTCACTTGTCTATGAACTATGCAAGGGGTCCAAGTTTCCATATCCGAGGAATCCGGCTATTCGAATAGATGATGTTAACCCTGCAGGGGTGTACTTCTTCACACACGCTCTCGCCACTTACCGCCCTGTACACGTCATGTACCTCGGCAACCTTCAAGCGGAAGCCGGGCGAGGGAGTCGGCCACGACCTGACTAACCGAACAAGACTCTAGTCCAGGTTTATCGCCTATTCAGGTTCCATCCGCAAGGAGATCCGGCCGGGGTGTCGCTTACGGCCCCAAACGATGTGTGCAGGGTTCCCAAGCCCACCAACCGGGTGCCACTTGGTACACCGGGCCACTGTGCCTAGTCTGTCCCAAGCCCACCTGTACCGGGTGCCACTTGGTAGACTACTAACACTACCTACAAACACCAGAAACTAGTTGCAACTCCTGGACAGAGATCATGTTGATTAATAAGTCGAGAGGGGTCGAGTTACCGGAACCCAATGTGTGGTAGTAACTGGTCATGGATCACAAACACAGAACTCAGTTCCTGAGGACGGCTGCAATGAGACAACCCACCATGTACTCCTACATGGCCTCTCACCGCTACCTTTACCAAATCGTGTTCACACACTTAGCTCACACACAGTAGGACATGTTCACACGCCTCTGATTCATCCCCGACGAATCAGACCTGACTCAACTCTAAGCAGTAGCAGGCATGACAAACAAGCATGAATGAGTAGGCACAACAGGGCTCAAACAACTCCTACTCATGCTAGTGGGTTTCATCTATTTACTGTGGCAATGACAGGTCATGCAAAGGATAAAGGGTTCAGCTACCGCAGCAAGTATCAAATATGTCGTTGTTGTCCTAATGCAGTAAAAGAGAGCAGGAGCGAGAGAGTGGGATTTTATCGGAATGAACAAGGTGGTTTTGCTTGCCTGGCACTTCTGAAGATAACATTGAGTCTTCATCAGTGTCAACGATCACATCATCGGTATCACGTCTATCGAGAGGGGACAAATACCGGCAACACAGAAAGGAACACAATCAATGCAATGCACAATATGATGCATGATCATGACATGGCAAAATGAATGTGTTTTGGGCTAATGCAACTAAAACCAGATTAAATGAAGTTGGTTTGAATACAAAATTCAAATTCAAACTCCATATGTGATTATTCAAATACCATTAATTGAATTGTGCTAAACAGCAGCTATAAGTTGTTCTAACATGCATGAAAATGGTACAGATGGATTCCTTGAATTTTTCTGATAATTTTTCATATATAATTTATTTAATTTGGAGCTACGGTTGAATTTCTATGAATTTTAGAAGTTTTAGGCATTTTCTGGAATTAATAAATCATTTAAGAATTATTTAAATTCCAGAAACATTTACTGCGTCAGCAGTGCGTCATCGTGACGTCAGCAAGTCAACAGGGGTCGGCCAGGGTCAAACCTGACGTGTGGGGTCCACACGTCAGTGTCTCAGTCAACTAACCAGGTTAGTTAGCCCTAACTAACTTAGTTAGCCGGGCGGGGCCCGCATGTCAGTGGCCTATCTAATTAGCTAGGTTAATTAACGCTAACTAATCTAACCCTAATCAACCAGGCGCCTGGGCCCACACGTCAGGGGGTCAAACCCCGGGTCAAACCCGCCGGAGTTGACCCGCGGCTTGTCGCCGGCGACGCCAGCAACGGCGGAGGGCGTCGGAAACGCTCCTTCGGCGACCAAATCGGCGACTGAGGGGCTCTACGCGTAGCTGGGAGTCGCCCGCATCCATCTGTGCAAACGGCAGGGGCTGGGGTGGCTCGAGCTCACCGGAATGGGGCCCGCGGCGGCGACCGGAGTTCGGGCCAGCACGGGCACGGGGCTACGCTTGGCGAGCGAGCGAGCTGAGAGGCTGGGCGGGCTCCTGGGAGATCCACGAGCTCGAGGTCGTGCTCGGACGCGAGTTCGGTGACCTGCAACGACGGCGGCGACATCGCCGGCGGAGCCGAGCTCGCGGCTCCGGTGGAATCGAGGCTACAGGGCGCAATCGAAGGGGGAAAGAGGGAGGGGAGGCGTGGGAGCTCACAGCGGTGCCGTAGGGGTGGTTAGCCGGCTCGAGGACGCGACGATGGTGGTGAATTGACGATGAAGAACCTCGGCGGCCGGCGATGGAAACGGCGATGCCGGCGACGTTGTGGCGCGTCCGTAGTTCCATGGCTTGGTGGGGAGGTCGAAGATGTCGTGACGGAGCTCTCAAGCACGCTGGATGGGCGAGGGAGGGCTGGTGGCCATGGTTACGGCGACGAAGACGGCGAGCTCCGCTCGGTGGTGTGCGCGGGAGGGAAGCAGAGGAGGGAACGGGGTCCAGGGGAAGAGAGGGAGGGCTGGACGGCTCCGGGCGGCTGCGTGGCGTCTCCACGCATGGATAGGCTCGAAGGGGGAGGCCTCCAGCGCGAAGCAGGAGGTGGCCGGAGCTCTTCGGGCGCGCACCACGCCTCGCCTCTGCCTACTGGCAGAGGAAGAAGAGGACAAGGGGGGGAGGAGGTGGGCTGGGCCAGCGGGAGGAGCTGGCCAGCTGGGCCGGCTACAGGTAAGTGGCCCAGGTAGTCTCTCTCTCTCTCTTTTCTAATTATTTCAGTTTTCTATTTTGCAGGTTTGTTTTGAATTTGGTTTTGAAACCAATTCAATTTATTTTGCTTCTGACAATATTTTTAGGAGCTAAAATAATTAAAACAATGCTCCACAAAATATTTCAGAATTATTGGACCTATATTTATTTATTAGTAGATATAAATCCAATTCAAATAATTATTGCTTTAATTCAAATGCCCAAATTAAATGTTTCTGAGACACCAAAATTATTAGTTTGGATTTTACCTCTTGCCAATATTTCCAGAGGATATCAGGAACATTTTCTTGGACACATTTGAGAAGATTTAATTGTTGGTTATTTTTAGAGGTTTCAGAGGCTTTGAAAATTCCTCAATTCAAATTTCATTTGAATTTAGACATGATGCAGCAAGAGGTCTAGCCTAGTGCATTACCAGAAGCTAGGGATGTGACAACTCACCCCCACTAAACAAGAATCTCGTCTCGAGATTCAAGCGTAGGGTAAGGTGAAGGGGAAACGCAACTAGTATAATCTTCACGATCCAGGGTGCACTTCAGTTGAACGTTGATTCATTCACCATCATTGTCTTGTCGTCTTGCTCTGCGAAATCCTGCCGACATGACCTGGAGAGAAGGAGACTCTAGAAGGGTCGATCTCCTCGAAGATCGAACAACTCACGGAATGAGACATAGGACCATCTCTCGGGTTGAGACACGGGATGCACATCAAGAGGGGTGGAAAGAAACGGATGACGAAGGTTCACTAGGTAGACAACGATTCCACACCTAAGAAGGTGGCGATCGGTTTTCAACGTAGCGAGGAGTTGAATTGCCATGATACCACGACGAAACATCCTGGAGAAGGGTGATTCGTAGATTATTATCTTAAGTGGCAAAAAGAATTACCTTTGATTCAAAGATCATTGAAACTCTTTAAACCAGCCTAAGACAATTCTCGAGCGATCGTTTGGAGGGGGTCGGTAGAATGGCATACTCGGACTTGGATGATGTGGACTACCTTGTTGAAGACAACGCAATGTATGATTTTTGCTTATCACCGGAAATGGAAGGGACCCATGGTAGAATGGCACATTGGCGGTGCAAGCTGGGAACAAAATGCAAATGCTGGGAATGATTCTGGTAACTGGGGAAGAACCCAACAATAAAGAGTGAATTCACTGTTGGAGTGGTTATAGCATAACCGAAGAGACTAGGAGCAATCCCGGTTAGTGCCGATGATAACACGTAGCGCTTGTGCGTGCTCTCAAGAACTTGAGCATTTCCACATTCATCAAGATTTTACCAATATCCGTGTCAAGGATTCTGGCAACACAACTTACTACCATGATGAATGAGGAAGGATGATGCAGATGCAAAGGAGGATAACACTTTCTCAGATTTCACCTTAGCGAGGCCAAGGAAACAAAATCTGGATGATCGACCGAGAGACATTTAGCACTCCGCTTCTAATGTTCTCCTTGACGTGCTAGTGTAACCCAATCATAGATATGGTTTGCTAACTAGAACATCAAGTAAAGGTCGGACTTCGGGATCTCAAAGATCCATAGGGGCAACTAGGGAGTAAAACCTACGAAATCCCTATGGGGAGGTGGCCAATTTCATCAAATAAGATACTATAATAATAGGTCTTCCGACTGGGTGTTTTGGCCACGACATCCATTTTACCGATTATCGAGGGACCGATATTATAGTTCTTGGGAAATGTTCCAACCCATCATATCTGCCTGAGATTCAGATCTGGTTGGTGTCAGGATATTCCAGACTCATCGAGTCTAGGAAGAAAAATGAAAGTTTGCAACACAAATCGACGAGATGACGTTGCGGGATTCCCGGGAGATGAACTACGATAGCAAGCTCCAAAACATGAGTTGGTTCTGCTACAAACACGTGAACACGTTGTCCTAGACAAAACATTATCACATGGTAGTCTTACAACAAAACACTACCGAGTTCAGGTGGGAAACCATAATCGAGGATATTGAAATCCTTGCATAAGGCATGCTCTTAAGAAGAAACTTCTTCTCCTTGAACAAATCAATCAGTGGCTTGGTGTGCTCGGAACACATATGGAATGAAGGTTGCAAGTCTCCAAACCATAGAATACTTCGCACATATGCATGGCTGACTTGGGATGATTCCAGAGGAAGCAAAACTAACTTTCTCAAATTCACGGCGGCAACTTTCACCAAATGCACGTGTATAAGAGGAAGTCACTCCTTTCATCAAACAAATACTTCATGAGCTAGCATGAACAAATGCTTTCAAAAGTTTCCAACACTAGCTTAATGTTCAACAAAATCATGGAGGAGATAAGGATGTTGTCAATGGGCCCAACAACAATTCATCTAGGTTTCCTTTTAAAAGGAATTCCATAGTTAAGTGAACACGGTGATAGCATTGGTCAGACCAAAGATGTAATGGTGTATGCTCGAGGGACCAACCACGAATAAGACAACACTACGAGCGTCGTTGGTACTGATTTGATTTGACGATAGCCCACACTCAAATCAAAGGATTGATAAGACAATAGGTCCAGCAACTGATCACAAGGACCAATCGATGAAGATATCATCTTTCTTCAACACACACTACACAAGAATATCCCTTTGGAACGAACTAAGTCAGACAAGCTTTTATCTTCCAACTCTCCAAGTTGTTGTCTAGCTTAACCAACTAGCTCAGGGATATCTAACACCGATTCTTGGAGAGAAGGTGGTTCACAAGAACCCAACTTGATCACGAACTCAACATAGCGGTCAGGTGACAACCCGGTAACACCTCCAAGAAGATATTTGGAAAGTCACAAACCACCGGTATGTTACTAAGCTCGAGAACAATCTTGCTTTTGTGGGCAAGACGATATGATCAGATGAGTGAGGACTTGACAAGATCCTAACTCATCAATCAAACGGTGCACCGAAATAAGGACTAGGTAGCACGACCAGTCTTAGAAGGATGATTCGAAAACCAACATACTAAGAATGAAATTATTGTCCATTAACTACCAAGCAACAAGGTTGCTAGGAGTATTGAATTCACACATCACGATTCACTTGTCGACATTCCGGTTACAATAACACAGGAACCGAGGAATGAACAATGATGGCAAAAAGTATTACTGTACCAAGAGTTCTTAGGATGGTGTGCAATTCTTATAACAATCTCGATATAAAATATGTAATACTCCAAGGTAGAACAGAGCAAAAGCTGGGTTAGCATTTTGATCTGCAGAGCACAACTTCTTTGACCCAATCCTGGATATGGAAGAGGTACTGGAGTTTGTTTCTCCTAGTCATTCTGCGATAGAATGGCTTGACGGACCACAAGAGTAATAGGCATCGATAAACGAACGCACGCATACTCTTGACTATCAATTGATAGACGAGGGTCAGAATGCAACTAAAGAGAACAACTCAAAGGAACATATAATTTTCTGAGTTGTGGATGCATAGATTAGTATGTCGAACCAAGTTCAACATATTTCTTCCGGGTAACCCATGCAGAGAGGTAGAACTGGCAGAGTCACGATTTATGAATGGAGAACTCCTCAAGAATAATCCTGTTGTGATATTTCAGTTCAACGAGGAACTTCTGCCATAAGTAGTTCATGGTATTTGGAAGAAGAAGATACCACGGACTTCAAGGACTATCGCAAAGGTTACTAATATCCTAAAGGCGCTAGCAATTACTATCAACATGAAGTAGGTAGAGTGAATCTCGGGTTCAAGAACCCAGGAACAGAATACCTATTACTAAGTAGCATCACGGGATGCTTTCGAGAATGATGGCCAGAATCATCACACTGGGAACACAAATCATGGCTAAATTACTAGATGATCCCCTAAGACACCTAGGGTCATAATAATATCTCCAACATATATGTCAAGGTAACGGAGTACCTCAACTCACTGATTAGTGTGGTTAATCTGGCCCAAAGGAACATCGGAACGGAAGGAAGGGATTTTGCAAATGCTTCAGACTATTTAGAAACCTGGGATGACTCGGACAGCATAACGGCTGTAAATGCTCAAAAGATTTGAGACAATCACAAAAAATGGTGGCATAACCACTCAGAAGCACAATATCAAGGTTTCGAGATCATCAGTTAACATACAGAAGTAGTAGGAACTGGACTCAAGCTTAAATCGAACAATCTTATAAGTCTACGGACTAGTAATACGTGATCCTGATAGAAAGAAGAGAAAGCCTAGTTCCTTAACCCCGTAGGAAAGATAAGATGACTCAGATCAGAAGGGCATGAGGTATAAGGAGTAAAAAGAGCCTTACGTTCCATCCCACAATCAATTCCCTTATATAACTAAAGAATTTCTAGACTCAACTTCGACCAGTTTGGCTTGGTAATCCTACAGGCAGTCAAGCTCTGATACCAACGCTGTCAGGACCCCGACTCGATGTCACATCGATCTAGCCGGTAACACCTCATATCACTTTGTGGCCTCACGCACGGTATCCCCACGGGTGTCGCCTTACCTTTGCCCGGGACCGTTTGCGCCTTTTGGCTCACGTATATGATAGTGTCGCTAGCATCCATATGATAAGGAGCCCGGGCTGACATGGCTAGTCGTAAACCCAAAGTGGCACAGACTTACAGGGACAGTCATTCATGACCCAGCTTCGAACGTGTCGGTCATCAGCAAGTGGGTCCGGGCTGTAGCACTGGGCTAGCAGGACTCCGGTAAACCGGGCTGTAGCGGGCTAACAGGACTCCGGTACTCAAAGCGTGACATTTCCCCGAAGGGACAGACACAGGAACGAAGAAGGACACATGTCGGCCAGCCTAAGTGTTCCAGAGCAGTAGCAAGCTACCATGGCTCAGCGGTAACACTAGGAGACATTTCCCGGTAAGAGAGGCTACTAAAGATAAACAACTAGATAGTCAGATCCCACACATACCAAGCATTTCAATAACATACACACAATATGCTCGATATGGGCAATACAACATGGCATCACAAAATGACTCTACGACTCAAGTAGTTTATTCGATAGGCTCCGAGGAGCGAGACATTACAAACATGGGTCTCATGACCCAACAATCAGAGCATACAAGTCAAAGCACAAGCGGAAGCTATCATGTCTGAGTACAGACATCTATAAATGAAAAAGGCTGAGAAGCCTGACTATCTATCAGATCCTGCCGAGGGCACAAGATCGTAGCTGAGGTATCAAGCTAAACGTCGAAGTCCACGTGGAACTACTAGTGAGACTGAAGTCTCTCTGCAAAACATAAAATAGGCAAACGTGAGTACAAATGTACCCAGCAAGACTTACATCAGAACTAACTACATATGCATCATTATCAACAAAGGGGATGGTGGGGTTTGACTGCAGCAAGCCAGCTTTGACTCGGTGGCTATCCTGAACTACGACTGCAAGTAACTCTTTTGAAGTGGCGCACACGAGTCCACATATTCACCAACCAATACACCACTACGGATCCGCTCCCGTCTCCCTACGAGAACGCCATCCATAGCACTCACGCTTATCTTGCGTATTTTAGAGTATCCACTTTCACTTGTCTATGAACTATGCAAGGGGTCCAAGTTTCCATATCCGAGGAATCCGGCTATTCGAATAGATGATGTTAACCCTGCAGGGGTGTACTTCTTCACACACGCTCTCGCCACTTACCGCCCTGTACACGTCATGTACCTCGGCAACCTTCAAGCGGAAGCCGGGCGAGGGAGTCGGCCACGACCTGACTAACCGAACAAGACTCTAGTCCAGGTTTATCGCCTATTCAGGTTCCATCCGCAAGGAGATCCGGCCGGGGTGTCGCTTACGGCCCCAAACGATGTGTGCAGGGTTCCCAAGCCCACCAACCGGGTGCCACTTGGTACACCGGGCCACTGTGCCTAGTCTGTCCCAAGCCCACCTGTACCGGGTGCCACTTGGTAGACTACTAACACTACCTACAAACACCAGAAACTAGTTGCAACTCCTGGACAGAGATCATGTTGATTAATAAGTCGAGAGGGGTCGAGTTACCGGAACCCAATGTGTGGTAGTAACTGGTCATGGATCACAAACACAGAACTCAGTTCCTGAGGACGGCTGCAATGAGACAACCCACCATGTACTCCTACATGGCCTCTCACCGCTACCTTTACCAAATCGTGTTCACACACTTAGCTCACACACAGTAGGACATGTTCACACGCCTCTGATTCATCCCCGACGAATCAGACCTGACTCAACTCTAAGCAGTAGCAGGCATGACAAACAAGCATGAATGAGTAGGCACAACAGGGCTCAAACAACTCCTACTCATGCTAGTGGGTTTCATCTATTTACTGTGGCAATGACAGGTCATGCAAAGGATAAAGGGTTCAGCTACCGCAGCAAGTATCCAATATGTCGTTGTTGTCCTAATGCAGTAAAAGAGAGCAGGAGCGAGAGAGTGGGATTTTATCGGAATGAACAAGGGGGTTTTGCTTGCCTGGCACTTCTGAAGATAACATTGAGTCTTCATCAGTGTCAACGATCACATCATCGGTATCACGTCTATCGAGAGGGGACAAATACCGGCAACACAGAAAGGAACACAATCAATGCAATGCACAATATGATGCATGATCATGACATGGCAAAATGAATGTGTTTTGGGCTAATGCAACTAAAACCAGATTAAATGAAGTTGGTTTGAATACAAAATTCAAATTCAAACTCCATATGTGATTATTCAAATACCATTAATTGAATTGTGCTAAACAGCAGCTATAAGTTGTTCTAACATGCATGAAAATGGTACAGATGGATTCCTTGAATTTTTCTGATAATTTTTCATATATAATTTATTTAATTTGGAGCTACGGTTGAATTTCTATGAATTTTAGAAGTTTTAGGCATTTTCTGGAATTAATAAATCATTTAAGAATTATTTAAATTCCAGAAACATTTACTGCGTCAGCAGTGCGTCACCGTGACGTCAGCAAGTCAACAGGGGTCGGCCAGGGTCAAACCTGACGTGTGGGGTCCACACGTCAGTGTCTCAGTCAACTAACCAGGTTAGTTAGCCCTAACTAACTTAGTTAGCCGGGCGGGGCCCGCATGTCAGTGGCCTATCTAATTAGCTAGGTTAATTAACGCTAACTAATCTAACCCTAATCAACCAGGCGCCTGGGCCCACACGTCAGGGGGTCAAACCCCGGGTCAAACCCGCCGGAGTTGACCCGCGGCTTGTCGCCGGCGACGCCAGCAACGGCGGAGGGCGTCGGAAACGCTCCTTCGGCGACCAAATCGGCGACTGAGGGGCTCTACGCGTAGCTGGGAGTCGCCCGCATCCATCTGTGCAAACGGCAGGGGCTGGGGTGGCTCGAGCTCACCGGAACGGGGCCCGCGGCGGCGACCGGAGTTTGGGCCAGCACGGGCACGGGGCTACGCTTGGCGAGCGAGCGAGCTGAGAGGCTGGGCGGGCTCCTGGGAGATCCACGAGCTCGAGGTCGTGCTCGTACGCGAGTTCGGTGACCTGCAACGATGGCGGCGACATCGCCGGCGGAGCCGAGCTCGCGGCTCCGGTGGAATCGAGGCTACAGGGCGCAATCGAAGGGGGAAAGAGGGAGGGGAGGCGTGGGAGCTCACAGCGGTGCCGTAGGGGTGGTTAGCCGGCTCGGGGACGCGACGATGGTGGTGAATTGACGATGAAGAACCTCGGCGGCCGGCGATGGAAACGGCGATGCCGGCGACGTTGTGGCGCGTCCGTAGTTCCATGGCTTGGTGGGGAGGTCGAAGATGTCGTGACGGAGCTCTCAAGCACGCTGGATGGGCGAGGGAGGGCTGGTGGCCATGGTTACGGCGACGAAGACGGCGAGCTCCGCTCGGTGGTGTGCGCGGGAGGGAAGCAGAGGAGGGAACGGGGTCCCGGGGAAGAGAGGGAGGGCTGGACGGCTCCGGGCGGCTGCGTGGCGTCTCCACGCATGGATAGGCTCGAAGGGGGAGGCCTCCAGCGCGAAGCAGGAGGTGGTCGGAGCTCTTCGGGCGCGCGCCACGCCTCGCCTCTGCCTACTGGCAGAGGAAGAAGAGGACAAGGGGGGGAGGAGGTGGGCTGGGCCAGCGGGAGGAGCTGGCCAGCTGGGCCGGCTACAGGTAAGTGGCCCAGGTAGTCTCTCTCTCTCTCTTTTCTAATTATTTCAGTTTTCTATTTTGCAGGTTTGTTTTGAATTTGGTTTTGAAACCAATTCAATTTATTTTGCTTCTGACAATATTTTTAGGAGCTAAAAGAATTAAAACAATGCTCCACAAAATATTTCAGAATTATTGGACCTATATTTATTTATTAGTAGATATAAATCCAATTCAAATAATTATTGCTTTAATTCAAATGCCCAAATTAAATGTTTCTGAGACACCAAAATTATTGGTTTGGATTTTACCTCTTGCCAATATTTCCAGAGGATATCAGGAACATTTTCTTGGACACATTTGAGAAGATTTAATTGTTGGTTATTTTTAGAGGTTTCTGAGGCTTTGAAAATTCCTCAATTCAAATTTCATTTGAATTTAGACATGATGCAGCAAGAGGTCTAGCCTAGTGCATTACCAGAAGCTAGGGATGTGACACGCAGAACTCGCAAGGGTCATCCCCAACATGGCCCTCCATGGGGGGAGGAACTACTGGCGAAGGCGAGGCCGGCGCGCCGCCCCGTTCTCCTCTTCCCTGAGTGCCTCGGCCTCACCCACGGCCTCGCCCGCGGCCTCGCCCCCTCCCCCTTCCCCTCGCGGCTGGCTCTGCCACCGCGGGTAAAGGAGAAGGGAGGGCGCATTGTCGAGCGGCGACCCTCGCCACCACCATTGAAGAGCCAGGATTCCCTCTCTCCATGGCGGATGGAGGGAGGGGGGAGCAGAAGCTGAAGGTAAGAGAAGATGGAAGAGTGCGGGACGCCAT
>NC_041381.1:653380652-653386870 GCF_002162155.2 Triticum dicoccoides | reverse complement strand
GCTCTTTATAAAGAGCCGGGATGGGGGTTTGGCCACCCCACTCAGCCAATCAAGACGCGGAAGGCGCAGGGAACTGGGACCAACTCGCTGCCCCGGCCCGCAACGGCCTAGTTCCCAGCCTCCACCGTTCGCCACCCTGAGCGCGTGAGAACCACGTGGCAGGCATGCGGGACCGAGGCGACGGGTGAGGCGACCTCTCCCCACCCCGTGATTGTGGGGGGTGGGCGCCTTGAAGACCACGCCCCGGCCCCGTTCAGTAAATGGGCCGAGCCTCCACGCCTCCCTCCGTTTATGAGGAAGGCGCGAACCGCCCCCTTTTACTACGACGTGACGCATGCGCGCAGAGCTCAGCCCCACGGATGCTGCCCACGTCACGCACGCCTCCCCACGCGCGGGAGGCATGGGAAGCGCAGCGCGCGAAGAAACTTACCGCGGTAAAAACTACCCCGCCTGCTCGCGCATCGATTTTGGGCCTAGCCCAACGACGCGATTGCGCTTACGTGTGGCCCAGGCCCGGGGGCTCCTGTCGGTGTACAAAAAGAGGGGTACATCTTTTGTACCCCTATAACTGTGCACGGGCAGTCTGAGCCACGGACACCACCGTGTTGAGCAAGGCGAGGGAGGTGAGCCAAGGTAAGGCCGGGGCTCGAAAGGAGCAGAACGACGCCAAGAACAAGACCACAAAGAGCAAAGGGGATGAAGCGGACTCCCCCGGCAAGATCCTCGCCGGGGGGTGGTTTTAGCAAACCCGGCAAGACCCTTGCTGTGGCAGCTCGCCCCACACCTACAGAGCGAATCACCCTTGAGTCCACTGCCCCCATAGGGGCAAGGATTCGGGAGACATCCCTGTTGTGGCATGCAGATCTTTGTGAAGATATTCAAGATCGGATACACACTATAGAAGATGACGATTTGGCGGGATCCCAGCCCAGGAGGACCACAAGGCCCTCGGCAAGAGCCTTGCTGGGGATGACAGCAGGCGCCACGGCAAGACCCTTGCTGGGGCCCCGGCAAGACCATTGTCGGGGCTACGACGAGGCCCTTGCCAAGGACACCCGTAGGGCCACCATCAGGCCCACGCCAATCCAAACCTCCACCACCGTTCACACGCAGCTGCCGACCCAACCAGTTGGGCAGGCACCTACGTGGTGGCAAGGGGATCTTCATGGAGACCCAGCGCTGTACCACCTCAGCTGCCTGCCTGCCTACATGGCACCACGGGCACCGCTGGCTAGGGCACGTGTCGACACGAAAGGGAGCAGCGACGGACGAGACTGGGCTCTCCCCCGTCCCCGATAAAGCAAGGACACCTAAGCAAGACGCATTAAATGCGCCTTGTCATGTAATGCGAGGGATAAACTCGCATCACTGTACCCTTTCCACCTCCTGTGTGCCACTGTGGCAACCCCTTTTCTTATAAAAGGAGGCCCGAGGCGACCAGGAGAGGGATTCGGCTTTTTGGAGCTCCTCACGCCCCATTGCTAGCCCGAGAACACAGATAAACAAACCATCAAGGCAGGAGTAGGCTTTTACGCATCCTTGCGGCCCGAACCTGGATAAAGAACCCGTGTGCTATATGTTCGATCCGCCCTTCTCACAACCCCGCGCCCCGCAACCATAGTAGGGATTCTCGTGATCCCATAGGTGTCGCCCTCGCACCGACAGTATCTATAATTTTTGATTGTTCCATGCTATTATATTATCTATTTTGAATGATTATGGACTTTATTTTACACTTTCATATAACTTCTGGGACTAATCTATTAACCGGAGGCCCAGCCCATATTGTTGTTTTATTGCCTGTTTCAGTATTTCAAAGAAAAGGAATATCAAACGGAGTCCAAATGACGTGCCAATTTTTGAGGATTTTTTATGGACCAAAAGAAGACCACGGAGCATCGGAGTTGGGCTAGAAGAGCCCCGGCTGCCCACGAGATAGGAGGGCACGCCACTAGGGGGCGCCCCCCTGTCTCGTGGGCAGCCCAGAGACCCCCCTGACGTGAAACCAACGCCAATAATTCCTATAAATACTGAAACTTTCGGGAATTAACCTAGATCGGAAGTTCCGTCGCCGCAAGCCTTTGTAGCCACCAAAAACCTCTAGGGAGCCCTTCCCGGCACCCTGCCGGAGGGGGAATCCTTCACTGGTGGCCATCTTCATCATCCCGGCGCTCTCCATGATGAGGAGGGAGTAGTTCACCCTCGGGGCTGAGGGTATGTACCAGTAGCTATGTGTTTGATCTCCCTCTCTCGTGTTCTCTCTTGTGTTCCCTCTATGGCACGATCTTGATGTATCCCGAGCTTTGCTATGGTAGTTGGATCTTATGATGTTTCTCCCCCTCTACTCTCTTGTGATGAATTGAGTTTTCCCCTTTGAAGTTATCTTATCGGATTGAGTCTTTTATGAGAACACTTGATGTATGTCTTGGCGTGCTTATCTGTGGTGACAATGGGATATCATGTGCCTCTTGATGTATGTTTTGGTGACCAACTTGCGGGTTCTGCCCATGAACTTATGCATAGGGGTTCGCACACGTTCTAGACTCTCCGGTAGAAACTTTGGGGCACTCTTTGAAGTACTTTGTGTTGGTTGAATAGATGAATCTGAGATTGTGTGATGCATATCGTATAATCATGCCCACGAATACTTGAGGTGACAATGGAGTATCTAGGTGACATTAGGGTTTTGGTTGATTTGTGTCTTAAGATGTTATTCTAGTATGAACTCTACGATGGATTGTGTGACACCCCAAAAATTTGGCCTTGTTTTATTAAATTAAAATTTTGCCAGGAATTAAAACTTTGGATTTCTGAGCTCCATTTTGATTTTTTTAAAGTCATTTCCTTCCCTGTTGTGATGAGTTTTTCCCCAAGAGAAAACTTTTCAAATATGTTATTGGACTTGTTTAACCTCTCAAGAAAAACTTTCCTTTTATCAGTGTAACTAATTAACTAATTTAATTGCTTGATCTTTACTTTCTTGAAAATGGATTTTCAAGGTTAAATGGCCATATTTGAACTACAACCATTTGATAAATTCACTTAAAATTCCAACCAAAATTTGGAGATGTCATGTGATGTTTTTAAATCACTTTTATGCAAAAATATATTTCATTCATGAAATATTTTGAGCCCTACACTCAATTTTTCTTCTCTGGTCCAGAGTGCATTTTGCACTGCAACCCATTTATATATTTCTTTAAAACTTCTACCAAAATTAGGGGAGGTCAGTAGGAGCCTATGATTCCACTTTGTGCAAAAACCTATTTATGTTCTTTGAAAAATTTGAGTGAATCAACCTCTTTTCCATTCTGGTCCAATTTGAGGATTTGTACAGCAACCACCATTTTAGTTGCTCCTATACCCTTGATTATTTCTCCTACTTGTAGTCCTCCATGTTAAACCCTTAAGTCCAGGATCATGCACCTTTTGGATCATTTTTGGTTCATGAAATAATGTCATTTATTCCCTGTCCAGAATTGAAATTCTGCTAAACTTACACTAGCAAGTTTCTGCTTTTGGCCAACTAACCTCACCACTCTCTCTTGCATCTAAAGAGACTTCCATCTGGAAGTTTTGGCTACCCCAAGAGCTACCTAGGTGCCTTTGGCATTTTGTCAAACACTCTGTGGGCATGAACAGTTTTGGCATGATTATAGGTTTGTGTGATGAACTTGTCCATCTGTCCAAACCATGTTGTCTAGTAGCCTACTAATGGTCTCCAACCCAGACCTGTGGATTTGCACTTGATCCCTAGCAGTTTTGGCCACCCTGGCATTTCATCAAACATCTTCTGTGCGTGCACTGGACGCGCCCAGAGCGCGCCAATTGCAGCCACGCGCCCGAGCCGACACGCTGGCCCCCACGGCTTTGGCCCACACGGCAGCACCTCGCCACGCACTTCCCTTCTCACAGCTACGCGCCAAGCTGCCCCTCGCCGCGCCCGGCAGGCCAAGCTCTAGCCGCCGCCGCCGCCCGATAGCCTCTTCCCATGTCGGCGCCACCAAACCTTCCTCCGCTCGCCACCTGGCCCCTGGAACAGCGCGTACTCATCCGCAGCCATGTCCTCTAGCGCTCGTCGCCGCCACGATGCCCTGTTTCTACAGAACGTCGGTTCGCCGGAGAGCTTATCCACGGCCTCCGCGGAACCGCCTTGCCACGCTATAAAAAGGGACCCCGAGCTTCCCCGAGCACGCAGGCAACCTCAGGCCACCCCTATGGCACTCCCCTAGCTCGCATTCGACCCGGGGAGGCCTCCTTCCTCATCTCCGGCAACTCCTGCCGCCGCCACCGCCCCGGCCAATCCGGCACCTCCAGTACTTCCCCCTCTCCGTTTTCTTCACCAAGAACCCCCTCTTCCTCCCATGAACCATTCACCCTACTCAATTTTGTTCGGGAGCCATCGCCGCCACAAAATCACTATGTCACCGAAGCTCCCTCCGCCGCGGAGCTCGCCGCCGGCGACTCCCTCCACCCCCGGCGACCCTGCGACCACCGGAAGGACCGCCTAGGAGTGGCGGATCCATCCCTGCGCTCAGATGCCCGCGAAGAAACGCCGTTCGCCAGCGACAATCGCCGGAGTTGCGCCTCCGCTCGGGACAGAGAAAGAGGAGGGAGAAGACTAGTCAAACCTGACTAGTGGGCCACCTAGGACCCACTGTCAGTGACACCCCGCGCCGTCCACGTGTTTAAGTGAAGGCGTAAACTTCGGGAGTACGTATCCTTTGCCCCGAAAGCGTATTTCTATCTGAAACGTTTTTTTTCTGTTTTATTTAAAATCAGATTTGACCAAATCTTTGACTGGCTCTATCTTTTTAAATACAACTCCAAATGAAATGATTCTTTTTCCTACCTCTCTCAAATTTCACCTAGTTTATTTTAAGATTTATTAGAAAAAAATTCAGAACAACTTTTGGTGCTGTTTTTATTTTGTGTGTTAATTCTTTTATATTGCTAAAATAGGATTTTTGAAGAGAGGAGAAATGTTTCAAGTTTTGGAGTGCACCCTGCCTTTCCACACATTGAAGGCAAGCATTCTGAATCCCGGCATAATATTTTGGTGTGATCATTGATGCATTTATAACACCACCGCATTTCGAAGGACTTGTTATTTCATGTGATATGATCATATGCATGGGTGCATGTTATTGATTTCCATGTTGTTGGAAATGAACACACTTGTGATGATAATTACCCTCATGTGCCTTGCATGCATACCGGCAGGAACCCGGGAAAACCTCTGCCATGGGTAGGCATGAGTTTGTCGCCGGTCTCCGTCGGGACGGTTATGTCTGGTATGGCATGGTAAGGTGATATGAGAGGTGACTCTGTTGGACGAAATATATTCATTATACTAATCATGCAGGGAATACTTGAACCTCCTGAGTCGACCGTAGATCGAGTCTTGTTCCAGTAACCCCCATACTTTTTTCGTACTACCACTCGTCTCTACAGCAAGTAGAGTACGGTTCAGTAAGTTGTCAACCTCTTTCTAGCACACACCGTACAGAGAGGCCATGGTGGAAGATACCGGTTGTAGCTGGTAGGCAGGCCACCTGGTCCGGGGGCATGGGTGTTTCCGGTTGGGACCGAGAGGGGAGGCCACCCCTTAGAGCGCGCGATATAAATTTGATCCCATGCTACGCGAGGTTGTAGCCTCCCCACTTAGACTTTGCTTAACAAGTGTCGTGGGTGGTTCCAGACACGTGTGAGTTAAGCTGGTGTGTGCAGGTTAGGTGTGTTTTCAACAAAAAGACCGTAGACGGAATTAGTCCCGATGGACTAAAGAAATCCGTTACTCGTGGGTAAAGAGTACACCCTCTGCAGAGAATAAACCTATTCGAATAGTCGTGTCCATGGTTAAGGATTACAGTCCAGGATGGGTCAGGTGTCGGTCTTAGTGTCGGTCTTCGCAGGTGAAACTGTTAAACCAGTAATGGAATTACTACTCGTGACTTGTGATAACTATGATTAATATTATTGTTGACTAACCCGTGATATTATTGTTATTATCGAGTATCTCTGGGATGGTTCTACCTCCGGGATATTCACTATGATTGTTTATTTTCAAAGCCCTTTATGTGGTGTCTCTCAGACGCCCGACTGTGGCATTTCTTTTGAAGCCCTTTATGTGGTGTCGCTTAGACGCCCGACTGTGGCATTTCTTTTGAAGCCCTTTATGTGGTGTCGCGCAGACGCCCGACTGTGGCATTTCTTTT
>NC_041381.1:653362851-653380451 GCF_002162155.2 Triticum dicoccoides | reverse complement strand
CCCTTTATGTGGTGTCGCTCAAATGCCCGACTGTGGCATTTCTTTTGAAGCCCTTTATGTGGTGTCGCTCAGACGCCCGACTGTGGCATTTCTTTTAAAGCCCTTTATGTGGTGTCGCTCAGACGCCCGACTGTGGCATTTCTTTTAAAGCCCTTTATGTGGTGTCACTCAGACGCCCGACTGTGGCATTGCTTGTTATTTGTTTCATAAATGTTAATACTACCATGCTATTGCATTTTTATAAATAACTTGCTTGCACGCGTCAGTGTTTCATTTATCGTTTGTGACTGACGTCATGAGCATAAAATATTTTCAGCACATCATTGTTATATTATACCTGTGTTCATAATGTTTGCGAGTACATTCAAAGTACTCATTGGCTTGTCCCTGGCTATTGTCTTGGCCAGATTTTCTTGCACGGAGAGGAGCAACGCGATGCCAGCCCCGGAACCCACTCAATGGAGATAGCAGCCTCGCGAAGATAGGAATTAACCTGGTCAGCTGTTCCCGTGGGAAATGGAGTCCCATAGACACTGATGTTTCACAACCCGCTTCCGCCATCAACCACTAGAAACCATTTGTTGTACTCACAGGCCAGAATGGTCTTGTACTATATATTTTGTATTTTGCTTGGAATTTCTGTATCAAGTTGCAGCCTCATCAGCTAACAGTAATCCTGGGGCTGATGAGCACGACGGTCTTTTCTGGAAATTTATTACCCGGAAAACCGGTCGTGGCAGACTTGGTATCAGAGCCAGGCTGACCATTGGCTAATCCTATCTTAGCCAGGTCAATAAACTTAGGCAAACCAACCCACTAGACCTTAGCCAAACCCCAGCCAAGCTTCTCGTGCAAGATAGCCACAAAGTGACCCAACGCCTTTTGACAGTCGGTGCCCAACCTATCAACCTAACCTGTCACTCATGCGCCAGTGAACGGCCCCTAAATAGTCCTTTCTCACAAGCGTGCGAAGGAAGACTCCGCCCTCATTTTCCTATAAAAAGGGCACGCTAGTCCCAACGCAGCACCGCACAGCCGCTACCCCAAACCGAGCCGCAATGCCTGGCCCCATAGTGCACAACGAGACCACAGCAACCAACCTTGGAGGTTTTGTGACCATCCTCGCAAACCTCACCCGTCGTGCCTACGCGTTAGAAGAGCCACCAGAATATGTTGTGTATCAAGGACCCATGAGCGGTGAAGACCGTCAATTCTGGGCCACTGTGCACATCTACGGTAGGGGTCTAGCACCCGAGCGCCCCTACAGGTTCACCGGAAGGACAACTTCCTTTGAGCCACAAGCCATCCAGCTAGCCGCTCGAGAGGCTATAGTTCATCTCAGGCACTTGTCTCCCAGAGTTAACTGTCGCTCGTTCCACTACTACCCCAGACGTGAAGGGTATGGTAGACCACCCCAAGTTGCCAACGGAGATCACGAGACGGACCCCGCATTGTTGCACCTAGTGCGTTATGTAAGAGCACTAGAGGTACTGTTCGACCAGATCACTATTGATCTAATCGCAGCTCATGGAGAGCTGGTTCGTCGAGCTCCGGCGAGAGAAGAAAACGAGCCCAACGCCGACAACCCAGTCGTACTGTTTGGACACCCGATCGAGTCCCTGAGGCCTGCCCCAGCCATCGGCCAAGGTGCTGCGATAACCCCGGAGGTGCTTCGTCGCATATTGGGAGCACACTCCAACGGGGTTGTGGCCAACAATACCCGCGATGGTCACCATCACTACCCCGACCCTGCAGTTCCCCCGCCATCTCCGACTAATCCCGGCAGTGAGACACGTGGAGAAGCCTCGACATCCACCAGGCACGCCCGTTTAGACATAAACGAGGTAGACTAAGCCGTGTGAGTAGTACCGAGTTTCAGTGTATCCTCGCTTTGTAATCGTGCGACCGTGTATATTAACGCAGCCTGTCATTGTGCCTCTGTTTTAATAGTGGCCTTGCTTTTTTTTGGTCAGTGCATAGTTGCATATTTTTCCGGGCACAACTACCAAAACCAACCCGACGACAACCACAGTAACGCGTCTCTTTATGAGATATGTGTATCTCTGACGCTGACTCGACCTTTGGAGCTAAGCTGGCAGATTTATTACCTTTCACCACGGTAAAATGATCCGGCTCCATTGCTATATAAAGGCCACCTTGTGACCTTACCCAGCAACCCTCACCTTGTGCACCACACTCACAACTTTTTCCTGTCATGCCGAGCCCCAGCATTCATCTGAGAACCCCAGATGCAACCCCAGGTAGCTTTGTCAAAATATTGTGGGATTTTACCCGCAGTACCATGGGTTCTACCCAGCCACCTCAGTACGAGCTGTTCAAATCGAGGATCACCTCTTCCACCTCGGAATATTGGGCAGCAGTGCATATCCCTCCCGTAGACTCCAATCAAGATCCAACGGAAGTTTCCTTCATGGGGAAACCTATGCCAACCCCACACCTGGCCATAGAAGCTGCTGCGAAAGAAGCGATTGCTCGTCTTCGATCCGCAGTACCCTATGCCCGCGAACGAGGATATTATTACTTTCCGAGTCATGCAGCACCCGGAGAAGTAACATCTTTTCCCGGTGGACGTATTGAGAGAGACCCAGTTCTGGCCAACCTTATCCAGTACATCATTGCTCAAGAGCATTTGAACCAGCGAGTGATGGATTATCTCCAGAGCCTCGCAGATTTAAATCCTCAGATTGCCATCGGCAGACCACTGAGACCCGACCCGGAGACACACATACATCGACTGGTCAATCCACTTCCTCCGATAGAAGAGGAGTGTATTCCTTTACCAGAGACATTTTATCAGGACCCCGTCCAGTTACCGTTTTCATTTTAGACGTCACTATTGTATTTGTTTTTGCAGCATTTATATTTGCATGTATCTTATGCATGGTACCCCAAATTTGTGCGACGAGTCAATTATTTTGGCTTCTACTAATGTGTGTAGTTTTGTTGTGGTTTATGCTCCTTTAAATTAACTGTTTTTCCCTCGCAAAATCCTGGAGTGAGATTTCTTTTCCCTGAGTTGCTACACCTGCCCCTCCTCACGACGTGGATTATTTAATTTCACCCAGCACCAGGCAGCAGACTCACAACCATAATCATTCGGACACATACACTGTTTGCAAAACTTTGCAACGGTGTTACATCCAGCTAATCACCCCCTAACAACAGTTAGCACCCGGCACACTCCATCTACTCCTCATGATCACCACCACCGCGGAGAGCCAACACCCGAGCCGCAGCGTCGCGATACTCGTCGAAGATCATCGCGCACAGGAGCATAGAGAGCCCCAGCAGTGTCGCCAGCCCTCCACATATTAGGATCACAAACCAGTCCGGCATCGCCTCCGCCATTAGAGCCTCACCCGAGCTTCTGTAAGCAGTAATGGAGAAAGAAGGAGGAGGAGAAGTGAGGCCAGGTGTGAGGAAGAAGAGAAAGGCACCCCGGCCGTTTTATAGCTCGAGCTCGGTGTACGGTGGGCGAAGTCCACCAACGCCGCTCGTCGCCGATCGCCGGTGTTCGGAGTCGAATCCGCGAGCAGTGCCGACAGCGCGCTGGCCCGCGAGGTGAGTGCACGCTGCACCGGCAGCTAGCACGCCGCGCACTACCACGGTACGGCCTGGATGCCCTACACACTAGGCGTCGCCGGTGGAAAAAGCGCGCGGGAGAGAGGAAGAAGAAAGAGCCAGAGGGAGAAGAAGAGGCTGACAGGGGGCCCCGGGTCCACCTGTCGGCCAGAGAGAGCACTGTGCTCTCGGGTACGACCAGCGTATATTTAAATTTAGGAGTTGTTCTAAATTTTTATCCAGCGTAGAATCTCGCGTTTTTGTCCCGAACCGTAGACTCTTCCACGCAGCCCTCGTTTTCACACTGTGGTTTTTCACCACTTATTGCCCTCTCACTGTAGCCACATCTTTATTGCGTAATTATTTTCTTAACACCACTTTTAGCAAATCTCGAGGACGAGATTTTTCTTAAGGGGGATAGTATTGTGACACCACAAAAATTTGGCCTTGTTTTATTAAATTAAAATTTTGCCAGGAATTAAAACTTTGGATTTCTGAGCTCCATTTTGATTTTTTTAAATCATTTCCTTCCCTATTGTGATGAGTTTTTCCCCAAGAGAAAACTTTTCAAATATGTTATTGGACTTGTTTAACCTCTCAAGAAAAACTTTCCTTTTATCAGTGTAACTAATTAACTAATTTAATTGCTTGATCTTTACTTTCTTGAAAATGGATTTTCAAGGTTAAATGGCCATATTTGAACTACAACCATTTAATAAATTCACTTAAAATTCCAACCAAAATTTGGAGATGTCATGTGATGTTTTTAAATCACTTTTATGCAAAAATATATTTCATTCATGAAATATTTTGAGCCCTACACTCAATGTTTCTTCTCTGGTCCAGAGTGCATTTTGCACTGCAACCCATTTATATATTTCTTTAAAACTTCTACCAAAATTAGGGGAGGTCAGTAGGAGCCTATTATTCCACTTTGTGCAAAAACCTATTTATGTTCTTTGAAAAATTTGAGTGAATCAACCTCTTTTCCATTCTGGTCCAATTTGAGGATTTGTACAGCAACCACCATTTTAGTTGCTCCTATACCCTTGATTATTTCTCCTACTTGTAGTCCTCCATGTTAAACCCTTAAGTCCAGGAGCATGAACCTTTTGGATCATTTTTGGTTCATGAAATAATGTCATTTATTCCCTGTCCAGAATTGAAATTCTGCTAAACTTACACTAGCAAGTTTCTGCTTTTGGCCAACTAACCTCACCACTCTCTCTTGCATCTAAAGAGACTTCCATCTGGAAGTTTTGGCTACCCCAAGAGCTACCTAGGTGCCTTTGGCATTTTGTCAAACACTCTGTGGGCATGAACAGTTTTGGCATGATTATAGGTTTGTGTGATGAACTTGTCCATCTGTCCAAACCATGTTGTCTAGTAGCCTACTAATGGTCTCCAACCCAGACCTGTGGATTTGCACTTGATCCCTAGCAGTTTTGGCCACCCTGGCATTTCATCAAACATCTTCTGTGCGTGCACTGGACGCGCCCAGAGCGCGCCAATTGCAGCCACGCGCCCGAGCCGACACGCTGGCCCCCACGGCTTTGGCCCACACGGCAGCACCTCGCCACGCACTTCCCTTCTCACAGCTACGCGCCAAGCTGCCCCTCGCCGCGCCCGGCAGGCCAAGCTCTAGCCGCCGCCGCCGCCCGATAGCCTCTTCCCATGTCGGCGCCACCAAACCTTCCTCCGCTCGCCACCTGGCCCCTGGAACAGCGCGTACTCATCCGCAGCCATGTCCTCTAGCGCTCGTCGCCGCCACGATGCCCTGTTTCTACAGAACGTCGGTTCGCCGGAGAGCTTATCCACGGCCTCCGCGGAACCGCCTTGCCACGCTATAAAAAGGGACCCCGAGCTTCCCCGAGCACGCAGGCAACCTCAGGCCACCCCTATGGCACTCCCCTAGCTCGCATTCGACCCGGGGAGGCCTCCTTCCTCATCTCCGGCAACTCCTGCCGCCGCCACCGCCCCGGCCAATCCGGCACCTCCAGTACTTCCCCCTCTCCGTTTTCTTCACCAAGAACCCCCTCTTCCTCCCATGAACCATTCACCCTACTCAATTTTGTTCGGGAGCCATCGCCGCCACAAAATCACTATGTCACCGAAGCTCCCTCCGCCGCGGAGCTCGCCGCCGGCGACTCCCTCCACCCCCGGCGACCCTGCGACCACCGGAAGGACCGCCTAGGAGTGGCGGATCCATCCCTGCGCTCAGATGCCCGCGAAGAAACGCCGTTCGCCAGCGACAATCGCCGGAGTTGCGCCTCCGCTCGGGACAGAGAAAGAGGAGGGAGAAGACTAGTCAAACCTGACTAGTGGGCCACCTAGGACCCACTGTCAGTGACACCCCGCGCCGTCCACGTGTTTAAGTGAAGGCGTAAACTTCGGGAGTACGTCTCCTTTGCCCCGAAAGCGTATTTCTATCTGAAACGTTTTTTTTTCTGTTTTATTTAAAATCAGATTTGACCAAATCTTTGACTAGCTCTATCTTTTTAAATACAACTCCAAATGAAATGATTCTTTTTCCTACCTCTCTCAAATTTCACCTAATTTATTTTAAGATTTATTTGAAAAAATTTCAGAACAACTTTTGGTGCTGTTTTTATTTTGTGTGTTAATTCTTTTATATTGCTAAAATAGGATTTTTGAAGAGAGGAGAAATGTTTCAAGTTTTGGAGTGCACCCTGCCTTTCCACACATTGAAGGCAAGCATTCTGAATCCCGGCATAATATTTTGGTGTGATCATTGATACATTTATAACACCACCGCATTTCGAAGGACTTGTTATTTCATGTGATATGATCATATGCATGGGTGCATGTTATTGATTTCCATGCTGTTGGAAATGAACACACTTGTGATGATAATCACCCTCATGTGCCTTGCATGCATACCGGCAGGAACCCGGGAAAACCTCTGCCATGGGTAGGCATGAGTTTGTCGCCGGTCTCCGTCGGGACGGTTATGTCTGGTATGGCATGGTAAGGTGATATGAGAGGTGACTCTGTTGGACGAAATATATTCATTATACTAATCATGCAGGGAATACTTGAACCTCCTGAGTCGACCGTAGATCGAGTCTTGTTCCAGTAACCCCCATACTTGTTTCGTACTACCACTCATCTCTACAGCAAGTAGAGTACGGTTCAGTAAGTTGTCAACCTCTTTCTAGCACACACCGTACAGAGAGGCCATGGTGGAAGATACCGGTTGTAGCTGGTAGGCAGGCCACCTGGTCCGGGGGCATGGGTGTTTCCGGTTGGGACCGAGAGGGGAGGCCACCCCTTAGAGCGCGCGATATAAATTTGATCCCATGCTACGCGAGGTTGTAGCCTCCCCACTTAGACTTTGCTTAACAAGTGTCGTGGGTGGTTCCAGACACGTGTGAGTTAAGCTGGTGTGTGCAGGTTAGGTGTGTTTTCAACAAAAAGACCGTAGACGGAATTAGTCCTAATGGACTAAAGAAATCCGTTACTCGTGGGTAAAGAGTACACCCTCTGCAGAGAATAAACCTATTCGAATAGCCGTGTCCATGGTTAAGGATTACAGTCCAGGATGGGTCAGGTGTCGGTCTTAGTGTCGGTCTTCGCAGGTGAAACTGTTAAACCGGTAATGGAATTACTACTCGTGACTTGTGATAACTATGATTAATATTATTGTTGACTAACCCGTGATATTATTGTTATTATCGAGTATCTCTGGGATGGTTCTACCTCCGGGATATTCACTATGATTGTTTATTTTCAAAGCCCTTTATGTGGTGTCGCTCAGACGCCCGACTGTGGCATTTCTTTTGAAGCCCTTTATGTGGTGTCGCTCAGACGCCCGACTGTGGCATTTCTTTTGAAGCCCTTTATGTGGCGTCGCGCAGACGCCCGACTGTGGCATTTCTTTTAAAGCCCTTTATGTGGTGTCGCTCAGACGCCCGACTGTGGCATTTCTTTTGAAGCCCTTTATGTGGTGTCGCTCAGACGCCCGACTGTGGCATTTCTTTTAAAGCCCTTTATGTGGTGTCGCTCAAACACCCGACTGTGGCATTTCTTTTAAAGCCCTTTATGTGGTGTCACTCAGACGCCCGACTGTGGCATTGCTTGTTATTTGTTTCATAAATGTTAATACTACCATGCTATTGCATTTTTATAAATAACTTGCTTGCACGCGTCAGAGTTTCATTTATCGTTTGTGACTGACGTCATGAGCATAAAATATTTTCAGCACATCATTGTTATATTATACCTGTGTTCATAATGTTTGCGAGTACATTCAAAGTACTCATTGGCTTGTCCTTGGCTATTGTCTTGGCCAGATTTTCTTGCACGGAGAGGAGCAACGCGATGCCAGCCCCAGAACCCACTCAATGGAGATAGCAGCCTCGCGAAGATAGGAATTAACCTGGTCAGCTGTTCCCGTGGGAAATGGAGTCCCATAGACACTGATGTTTCACAACCCGCTTCCGCCATCAACCACTAGAAACCATTTGTTGTACTCACAGGCCAGAATGGTCTTGTACTACATATTTTGTATTTTGCTTGGAATTTTTGTATCAAGTTGCAGCCTCATCAGCTAACAGTAATCCTGGGGCTGATGAGCACGACGGTCTTTTCTGGAAATTTATTACCCGGAAAACCGGTCGTGGCAGATTGAGCGGAAAGAATAGCTTCATGTTATTTTACTATGAACTCTTGAATAGATTGATCTGAAAGAATAACTTTGAGGTGGTTTTGTACCCTACCATAATCTCTTCGTTTGTTCTCCGCTATTAGTGGCTTTGGAGTGACTCTTTGTACCCTATCTATGTTATTATTATTGAGAGAACTTGCACTAGTGAAAGTATGAACCCTAGGCCTTGTTTCCTATCATTGCAATACCATTTACACTCACTTTTATCGCTCGCTACCTTGCTGTTTTTATTATTTCAGATTACAAATACCTTTATCTACTATCTATTTTGCACTTGTATCACCATCTCTTCGCCTAACTAGTGCACCTATACAATTTACCATTGTATTGGGTGTGTTGGGGACACAAGAGACTCTTTGTTATTTGGATGCAGGGTTGTTTGAGAGAGACCATCTTCATCCTATGCCTCCTACGGATTGATAAACCTTAGGTCATCCACTTGAGGGAAATTTGCTACTGTCCTACAAACCTGTGCACTTGCAGGCCCAACAACATCTACAAGAAGAAGGTTGTGTAGTAGACATCAAGCTCTTTTCTGGCGCCATTGCCGGGGAGGTTAGCGCTTGAAGGTATATCTTTAGAGCTTGCAATCGGATCTTTTTGTTTCTTGTTTTATCACTAGTTTAGTTTATAAAAGAAAACTAAAAAATGGAGTTGAGTTTGTCTCGTACGCTTCGTCTTTTTAATATCTTTCATGAGTTTGATGGAAAGGAAAATTGTGCTCAAGTGCTAGAAGAAGAATGCTTTAAAATGCTTGGTACTAAATCTTTAAATGATGAGCATGATTGCAATGTTGTTAGTATAAACTCCTTGAATATCCATAGTACTAATGATGATTGCTCTAGTCATGGTGATAATATATCTTATGAGCATGTCAACTTTTGTGGAGTGCATGTTTGCATGAACACACCTAATAGAGAAGATATTTATTGCAAGAGGCATAAGTATTTAGAAACTAAGAAGTTGCAGAAAGGGTAGATAAGACTGCGGAGAATTTAAGATATCTTTCCCGTTGTGAATTTTGCAATAAACAAGATCATTTACATCTCCAATGCAAATTGTTTCATGATCGGATCGTGTCCAAAAATTGTGAGTATTTGATCTCCCCTTCTCATTACAATGAACTTAGATTGCTTTTGGGTTGTGAAGAGTAGAAACTTTTAACTAAGCCTATTCCAGAATTTAATCTTAGGCATTTCCTTGATATTGATCTAGAAAAGATTTATATGTTTTGTGCAGTGAATTGCATTGAAAATCCTCATATTGCCAATTACCTAAAGAAAAGAAAGCAAATAGAAGATGAAGAGAATACTAATGAAAGGGAAGAGACTTCCCAATATCCTCCTATTATTTCTTATGATGAATCAGGCAACGAGGAGGAGCTTTCTATTCAACCAATCCCATCAATAAAGAAGATTGAACCCACACAGAATGTGAAGAAGAAAAGGAAGGTAAGGGAAGCAAAGGTAAAAAGGTATCCCTCCCAAATGATGTTGCTCCTACTACTCATTGTGATGATGATATTTGCTTTACTATTGGTGTTATCCATATTTTTAACGATGAGAGTGATTATGCTTATGATATGAAAGGGCCCAAGCTTGGGGAGGCTATGTTTGATGAGTATGAAATATTTGAGAATATATTTGCTAAAATTAATGTTTGTCCCAAGCTTGGGGATGCTACGTTTAATGAAGATGATATTTTTAGCATCCCAAGTTTTGATATGCAAAGTTTTTATGATGATAGCATGCCTCCTACCTATGATGATTATATTGATGAAAGTGGATTTGGAAGAGTGTCAACTTTATTTAGTGATTCCACTATCTTGGGAGAGGTTTCAATCGATTATGATGAGAACGAAGTTGCTACTTATGATGATTATTGTGATGAAAATTATGCTATAAAAATTAGTGATGATTATATTTACAAGTCGTGTCATGATTATGATTACCCTTTCTCTGAACATTACTCTTTTAATGTGGAAACAATTTTTAGTGTTCAAGTCTCTTATGATACTCCTACTATTCTGAATGAGAAGAATTTTGCTTATGTGGAGAGTAGTAAATTTTCTATGCTTGTAGATCATGAAAAGAATGCTTTAGGTGCTGGTTATATTGTTGAATTCATTCATGATGCTACTGAAAATTATTATGAGGGAGGAACATATGCTTGTAGGAATTGCAATAATGTCAAGTTTCCTCTCTATGTGCTTAAAATCTTGAAGTTATGCTTGTTGTGCCATCCTATGCTAGTTGATTATTGTTCCCATAAGTTGTTTGCGCAAAAAATCCCTATGCATAGGAAGTGGGTTAGGCTTAAATGTGCTAGTCATATTCTTCATGATGCTCTCTTTATATTTCAATTCTTATCTTCTATGTGAGCATCATTGCCATCATCATGCCTAGGTAGAAAGGCATTGAAGAAAAGCGCTTGTTGGGAGACAACCCAATATTTATCCTTACTGTTTTTGTGTGTCGACATGATTATGCTACTGTAGTAATCATGTTTTATAGCTTTTGTTTCAATAAATGCCAAGTAGAACCTTTGGGAAGACTTGGGTGAAGTTTATGTGATCTTGCTGTGAAAAACAGAAAATTAGCGCTCACGAGATTAGCTGCCATTTATTACTGGAGAGAGATTTTAGGTTGATTCTTTTTGAAGATGATTAATAGACAAATTTCTCAGGTCCAGAAATTTATTTCGTAATTTTTGGGGTTCCAGAAGTATACGTTTGATACAGATTACTACAGACTGTTCTGTTTTTGACAGATTCTGTTTTCTATGTGTTGTTTGCTCATTTTGATGAATCTATGAGGAGTATCGGGGGGTATGAACCATAGAGAAGTTAGAATACAGTAGATATAACACCAATATGAATTTAGAATGAGTTCATTACAGTACCTATGTGGTGGTTTTGCTTTCTTTTACTAATGGAGCTTACGAGTTTTGTTTCGAGTTTTGTGTGGTTGAAGTTTTCAAGTTTTGGGTAAAGATTCGATGGACTATGGAATAAGGAGTGGCAGGAGACTAAGCTTGTGGATTCCCAAGGAACCCCAAGGTAATATTCAAGGACAACCAAGCAACTAAGCTTGGGGATGCCCCGGATGGCATCCCCTCTTTCGTCTTCGTTCATCGGTAACTTTACTTGGAGCTATATTTTTGTTCGCCACATGATATGTGTTTTGCTTGGAGCGTCATTTTATTTTGCTAGTTTTTGCTTGCTGTTAGTTATAATAATGTTTTGCATATTTAGTTTCAATAAAAAAGTCAAGGATAGCCTTTGCCATGCTTATTTTGCTACTATACATGTTGCTGTTTGAAAACAGAAAGTTTACCGCTGTTATAAAAATTCCCTAGAAAAGTCAGAGAATGGTATAACGTTGAATCTTTTTTCATATTAAGCTCTGATAAATTTATTACAGTGGTAAATTTAGTTCATAATTTTTGGAGTCAGGTAAGTATTGATACTCTTGCATTCTTTACAGACTGTACTGTTTTGGCAGATTGCTGTTATAGTTGCATTGTTTGCATATGTTTGCTTGTTTAATGATTCTATTTGAGGATAGGAGTATTAAATATGCAGAGGCATTTAGTATGCAATGTTGAATAATAATGTTAGTGATTTGTTACAGTAGAAGATGTTATGGTTTTGCATTGGTTTATGCTAACCTATCTCACGAGTTCTTGTTGATTTTGTTGTGAATGAAGGTTTTGATAAAAAGAAGAGAAACCATGATATGAGAGGAATTAAGGAGACATAAAAGCTCAAGCTTTGGGATGCCCAAGGCAACCCAAGATAATATTTCAAGAAGTCTCAAGCATCTAAGCTTGGGGATGCCCCGGTAGGCATCCCACCTTTCTTCTTCAATCACTATCGGTTGAGCCTAAGTTTTTGCTTCTTCACATGAGTTGTGCTATCCTTGCAATGCCATTTTATTTTGTTCTGCTTTCTGCTTGAATAAGATACCAAGATCTGAAATTTTTTAATGAGAGAGAGTCTTTGCATAGTTGCATAATTATTTAGCTACTCTTTGATCTTCACTTATATCTTTCAGAGTAGTTGTTGTTTGCTCTAGTACGTCACTTATATCTTTTAGAGCACGGCGGTGGTTATATTTTGTAGAAATTGCTAGTCTCTCATGCTTCACTTATATTATTTTGAGAGTCTTAAACAGCATGGTAATTTGAATGAAAACTATCATAGGAAGTGAATTGGATGCTATGATCAATTTGATACTTGATAATTGTTTTGACATATGGAGGTAGTGATATTAGAGTCATACTAGTTGAGGTGATTATGAAAAATACTTGTGTTAAGGGTTGTGATTCCCGTATCATGCATGTATGGTGAACCGCTTTGTGATGAAGTTGGAGCACAATTTTATTTATTGATTGTCTTCCTTATGAGTGGCAGTCGGGGACGAGCGATGGTCTTTTCCTACCAATCTATCCCCCTAGGAGCATGCGCGTAGTGCTTTGGTTTTTGATGACTTCTAAATTTTTGCAACAAGTATATGAGTTCTTTTGATTAATGTTGAGTCCATGGATTATACGCACCCTTTCACCCTTCCACCATTGCTAGCCTCTCTTGTACCGCGCAACTTTCGCCGGTACCATACACCCACCATATACCTTCCTCAAAACAGCCACCATACCTACCTATTATGGCATCTCCATAGCCATTCCGAGATATATTGCCATGCAAATTTCCACCATTCCGTTCATATTACACTCATTACTTTTGTCATATTGCTCTTTGCATGATCATGTAGTTGACATCGTATTTGTGGCAAGGCCACTTTCATAATTTTCATACATGTCACTCTTGATTCATTGCATATCCCGGTACACCGCCGGAGGCATTCATATAGAGTCATATCTTGTTCTAGCTTTGAGTTGTAGTTGTTGAGTTGTAAATCCATAAAAGTGTGATGATCTTCATTATTAGAGCATTGTCCTAGTGAGGAAAGGATGATGAAGACTATGATTCCCCCACAAGTCCGGATGAGACTTCAGACTTTACAAAAAGAAAGACAAAAAAGAAAAAATATGAGAAAGGCCAAAAAGAAAAAAAAAGGAAGGCCAAAGAAAAAAGGAAAGAAAAAAAGAAAAGGAAAAGAAAAGGAAAAATAAAATGAGAGAAAATGAGAGAAAAAGAGAGAAGGGACAATGCTACTATCTCTTTTTCCACACTTGTGCTTCAAAGTAGCACCATGACCTTCATGATAGAGAGTCTCCTATGTCGTCACTTTCATATAATAAGTGGGAATTTTCATTATAGAACTTGGCTTGTATATTCCAATGATGGGCTTCCTCAAAAATGCCCTAGGTCTTCGTGAGCAAGCAAGTTGGATGCACACCCACTAGTTTTCTTTGGTTGAGCTTTCATATATTTATAGCTCTAGAGCATCCGTTGCATGGCAATCCCTACTCACTCACATTGATATCTATTAATGGGCATCTCCATAGCCCGTTGATACGCCTAGTTGATGTGAGACTATCTTCTCCTTTTTTGTCTTCCCCACAACCACCGTTCTATTCCACATATAGTGCTATGTCCATGGCTCACGCTCATGTACTGCGTGAAAGTTGAAAGAGTTTGAGATTATTAAAGTATGAAACAATTCCTTGGCTTGTCATCGGGGTTGTGCATGATTAAATACTTTGTGTGATGAAGATAGAGCAACAGCCAGACTATATGATTTTGTAGGGATAACTTTCTTTGGCCATGTTATTTTGAGAAGACATGATTACTTTGATTAGTATGCTTGAAGTGTTACTATTTCTTATGTCATTATAAGCTTTTATCTTGAATCATTTGAATCTGAACATTCATGCCACATTAAATAAAATTATATTGAGAATCATGCTAGGCAGCATTCCACATCAAAAATTCTGTTTTTATCATTTACCTACTCGTGGACGAGCAGGAATTAAGCTTGGGGATGCTTGATACGTCTCCAACGTATCTATATTTTTTGATTGTTCCATGCTATTATATTATCTGTTTTGAATGATTATGGGCTTTATTTTTCACTTTTATATTACTTCTGGGACTAACCTATTAACCGGAGGCCCAGCCCATATTGCTGTTTTATTGCCTGTTTCAGTATTTCGAAGAAAAGGAAAATGACGTGCCAATTTTTGAGGATTTTTTATTTACCAAAAGAAGACCACGGAGCATCGGAGTTGGGCCAGAAGAGCTCCGGGCTGCCCACGAGATAGGAGGGCGCGCCCGTAGGGGGGCGCCCCTTGTCTCGTGGACGGCCCGGAGACCCCCCTGACGTGAAAGCAATGCCAATAATTCCTATATATACTGAAACTTTCGGGAATTAACCTAGATCGGAAGTTCCGCCGCCGCAAGCCTCTGTAGCCACCAAAAACCTCTCGGGAGCCCTTCCCGGCACCCTGCCGGAGGGGGAATCCTTCACCGGTGGCCATCTTCATCATCCCGACGCTCTCCATGACAAGGAGGGAGTAGTTCACCCTCGGGGCTGAGGGTATGTACCAGTAGCTATGTGTTTGATCTCCCTCTCTCGTGTTCTCTCTCGTGTTCCCTCTATGGCACGATCTTGATGTATCCCGAGCTTTGCTATGGTAGTTGGATCTTATGATGTTTCTCCCCCTCTACTCTCTTGTCATGAATTGAGTTTTCCCCTTTGAAGTTATCTTATCGGATTGAGTCTTTTATGAGAACACTTGATGTATGTCTTGCCGTGCTTATCTATGGTGACAATGGGATATCAGGTGCCTCTTGATGTATGTTTTTGTGACCAACTTGCGGGTTCTGCCCATGAACTTATGCATAGGGGTTGGCACACGTTCTTGACTCTCCGGTAGAAACTTTGGGGAACTCTTTGAAGTACTTTGTGTTGGTTGAATAGATGAATCTGAGATTGTGTGATGCATATCGTATAATCATGCCCATGGATACTTGAAGTGACAATGGAGTATCTAGGTGACATTAGGGTTTTGGTTGATTTGTGTCTTAAGGTATTATTCTAGTATGAACTCTATGATGGATTGAGCGGAAAGAATAGCTTCATGTTATTTTACTACGAACTCTTGAATAGATTGATCCGAAAGAATAACTTGAGGTGGTTTCATACCCTACCATAATCTCTTCGTTTGTTCTCTGCTATTAGTGGCTTTGGAGTGACTCTTTGTTGCATGTTGAGGGATTGTTATATGATCTATCTATGTTATTATTGTTGAGAGAACTTGCACTAGTGAAAGTATGAACCCTAGGCCTTGTTTCCTATCATTGCAATACCGTTTACGCTCACTTTTATCACTCGCTACCTTGCTGTTTTTATTATTTCAGATTACAAATACCTTTATCTACTATCTATTTTGCACTTGCATCACCATCTCTTCGCCGAACTAGTGCACCTATACAATTTACCATTGTATTGGGTGTGTTGGGGACACAAGAGACTCTTTGTTATTTGGTTGCAGGGTTGTTTGAGAGAGACCATCTTCATCCTACGCCTCCTACGGATTGATAAACCTTAGGTCATCCACTTGAGGGAAATTTGCTACTGTCCTACAAACCTGTGCACTTGCAGGCCCAACAATGTCTACAAGAAGAAGGTTGTGTAGTAGACATCAAAGATATCCAGGAAGGCCTTTGCGGTTTCCTCCGGCTTCTCCTGTTCATTCGCTGAATGTGATGAAGGTGTCGGCTGTGCAGCAAAGACATCATCTAGCATGTCTCTAACCCCATCGTCCTCATAGCCAGCGAAGCGTTGTCATATCACCTCCTCTCTACCATGGTCCCGCTGGGCAAAGTTTATCGGCATATTAAAGTTGGGCATAAATCCATGTATGCGAAGGTGCTTAGTCATCTCACTCTTATCTCTGCGCATACGTCTCTTACATTTGGCACACGGGCATTCTGGCACCAACCTCATTGGACTATGGAATATCTCTTTCAAAAACACATCAGTTTTCTCGACCCACTCTGTTGTTACTTGATTCCGACGGTAAAACCCACTATACATCCACTGATTATCTGCCATCTCTGATTTATTGGAAGCCACACAACAAAATTAAGGATTCATTTAAATTACTCACATCAATATTTTATTTTTTACAAGGTTGAAGAGAAACGACATTTAATCCACTTACATTTCTAATAGGTAAAGATGGGTCCTAATCCCAGCCGAGAATGTGTAGATTGAGTACGTTGTCCATGCTATCCAATTCCGAGACAAAATTTCGGCAGCACCTCCCCGCTGTTCTCCAAATACACGTCTCGGCAAAATGCCGAGAGAATGTGCATCCGGAGACCAACAGGGAGGCGCCGCTGAAATCCTGTCTCAGAATGGGGTAGAGCATGAACAACGTACCCAATCTACACATCCTCCGGCTGTCCATGGAAAGCGCTGGACAATCCGAAAGATCTGTGGTGATAAATATGCAATTGAATGCATATTTATTGATGCAACCCTTTCGGGTGGGAGACGCCTAGGTTACACGACTTGATGTGAAAATATAATCTACTGACATGGAAAAAACGGACGAGGTCATGGAATTATTGCTCACCCTCGGATGTAAAGGATATAGTCGATCAGAGGAGGGACGACCGTGGACCAACACCTCCAACGTCAAAGATCACTCCACGGAGATGAAACACCACAAATCCTGTAAAATTGACCGAGTGAAAAAAAAATAGCTCATCACATATCACATAAAGCATTGACACTATATTATGAACCAACATGAAACAACATCTCAAATTGCAAAAAACAAGCTTTATTAAGTATTTTAGAAACCAAGTGCCTCGATTTGCTTTTCTTATATATGAATCAACATGACCAAAATACTAACTTGACCAAACACTTACTTGACCAATATCCATCCATCTATCACAAACTTGCCCAACATCTATTCATCTACATTCACAAATTTAGTAAAAATTATCTAGTATGTATCTAAATACCTAATAAAACTACACAAAACAAACAAAAAATACATTTTATCCATCTATCTAGCATCCATCTAGTATCCATCCATCTATCTAGCATCTATCTATTCATCCGGCCACCATGAACACGAGCAGCGGTAACAAGGGTTTGTGGGAGGGGGTGCTCACTGGGGCAGGGGATGGCGGCATCCGTTGGTAGAGGGCAGGGGAGGGTCGGGGCGTAGAAGGCCGGCTAGAGAAGAAGCACCCGGCGAGCTAGCAGCAGGGCCGGCCGAAGCCGTGGCCACGCAAGCTCGTCGGGGCAGCCAGCGCGGGCTGTGGGAGGCCGAGCTAGGGTCGGGGAGCCCTGCGGCCGGCCCGGGGTGGTGACGGTGCGGGGTCGGGGTGGGGCAGGTGGACGGT
>NC_041381.1:653347688-653362254 GCF_002162155.2 Triticum dicoccoides | reverse complement strand
TGGCGGCGCGAGGAGGACGGGGTAAGGGGAGGGGCGCGGGTGGAGAGGGGCGCGGGTGGAGAGGGCGGCGGGGAGAGGCGCAGGTGGAGTGGCAGCGGGCGGCGCGCTGCGGATGGAGTCGGGGTGGGGCGGGTGGACGAGCGCAGCACGGGCAAGATGCAGAATGAGTGGCCAGTGCCCGCCCCTGAGTGGATAAGGCCGTCTATGCAGACGGCGACGTCACGTGGCAAACTATGCCGACGGCTATGCTGTCGGCATAGATAGTTTTTTTTCAAAACATAGATAGCATCTGAAAAATAGTCCCACATCGCCCAAGGAAGAGAAATTTTACTAGTTTAAATAATTGGCTAATCCATACGAAGCAATCTCTGGTATTCATTAGATTTTCATTAGGAAATGGACGATTACTCTGAAACTTTCGGTGCCCGGGCATCAGTCCGGTTTCCGCGCACTGAAGGTTTCAGAGTAATCGTCCGTTTTCCATGATGGATGCTGGTGTTTTTTATTTGCCATGTGCATCCGTGTAGACCCGGCGCGTCCGTTTCCCCCCTTCAGGTGTCAGTGATACGTCCATTTTGCATCATGCTTTTATATCAATATTTATTGCATTATGGGCTTTTATTACACATTATATCTCGGTACTTATGGCTATTCTCTCTTATTTTATAAGGTTTACCATGAAGAGGGGGAATGTCGTCAGCTGGAATTCTGGCTGGAAAAGGAGCAAACATTGGAAACCTATTCTGCACTCCTCCAAAAATCCTGAAACTCCACGAAACTTATTTTTGGAATTAATAAGAATTATTGAGCTGAAGAAACACCTCAGGGGGCCCACACCCTGGCCAGGAGGGTGGGGGCGCGCCCCCTGTCTCCTGGCCCCCTGGTGGCCCTCCGGTCTCCATCTTCTGCTATATGAAGGCTTTTACCCTGGAAAAATCATGGCCAAGCTTACGAGACGAAACTCTGCCGCCATGAGGCGGAACCTTGGTGGAACCAATCTAGAGCTTCGGTGGAGCTGTTTTGCTGAGGACACTTCCCTCCGGGAGGGGGAAATCATCACCAACGATCCTCTCAACGGTAGGGGGTCAATCTCCATGAACATCTTCACCAGAACCATCTCCTCTCAAAACCCTAGTTCATCTCTTGTACCCAATCTTGTATCCAAACCACAAATTGGTACCTGTGGGTTGCTAGTAGTGTTGATTACTCCTTGTAGTTGATGCTAATTGGTTTACTTGGTGGAATATCATATGTTCAGATCCTTAATGCATATTATTACTCCTCTCATTATGAACATGAATATGCTTTGTGAGTAGTTACGTTTGTTCCTGAGGACATGGGTGAAGTCTTGCTATTAGTAGTCATGTGAATTTGGTATTCGTTCGATATTTTGATGAGATGTATGTCGTCTTTTCCTCTAGTGGTGTTATGTGAACGTCGACTACATGACACTTCACCATCATTTGGGCCTATAGGAAGGCATTGGGAAGTAATAAGTAGATGATGGGTTGCTAGAGTGACAGAAGCTTAAACCCTAGTTTATGCGTTGCTTCGTAAGGGGCTGATTTGGATCCATATGTCTAATGTTGTGGTTAGGCTTACCTTAATACTTATTTTGTAGTTGTGGATGCTTGCAATAGGGGTTAATCATAAGTGGGATGCTTGTCCAAGTAAGTGTAGTACCCAAGCACCGGTCCACCCACATATCAAATTATCAAAGTACCGAACGCGAATCATATGAGCATGATGAAAACTAGCTTGACGATAATTCCCATGTGTCATCGGGAGCTCTTTTCTCATTATAAGAAATTATCCAGGCTTATCCTTTGCTAAAAAAAGGATTGGTCCACCTTGCTGCACTTTATTTATTTTCATTGCTTGTTACTCGTTACAATTTATCTTATCACAAAACTATCTGTTACCTACAATTTCAGTGCTTGCAGAGAAAACCTTACTGAAAACCGCTTATCATTTCCTTCTGCTCCTTGTTGGGTTCTACACTCTTACTTATCGAAACGACTATGATAGATCCCCTACACTTGTGGGTCATTAAGACTCTTTTCTGCCGCCGTTGCCGGGGAGTGTAGCGATGTTGGTGAGTGGAACTTGGTAAGGAAACATTTATATAGTGTGCTGAAATTTTCTGTTACTTTTCACTATGGAAACTAATCCTTTGAGGGGCTTGTTCGGGGTATCTTCACCCTGACCAGAAGAGCAAAGAGTTGCTCCTCAACCTACTGAACCTACTGAAAATATTTACTTTGAGATTCCTTCGGGTATGATAGAGAAACTGCTAGCTAATCCATTTGCAGGAGATGGAACATTGCATCCTGATTTACACCTTATCTTTGTGGATGAAGTTTGTGGATTCACTACTAGAGAAAAGCTTATTAGTGGCGCTGGTTTTTTACATACCAGTAGCGCGGGCACCCGCGCTACTGCTAGGGCGCTACAGCTATTATTTAGCACTAGCGCATTTCTGAACAAGCGCTGCAGCTAAAATACTTATTAGTAACGCTGCTTCCTCCACCAGCGCTACTACTATCATCACGTAATAGTAGCGCCCTATTTTCTCCCCACGCTACAACTAGGCAAATAGAAATAAAAAATATAAAAAAGCAGTCAGGTGCAATATTCATGGAAATCAAGACAAGTCCAGTGTAAATAAACTAAGTTCACAGAACCATCTCACAAACATTAACGACGGTACCACATTTAATATAACCACACAATCTCACAAACTCATATAGTAGTCAACAATGCATGGATAGATCATAGTTGATAAGTCTACTAGGTAGTCATACTAGCATATATATGCTTCAACAGCCACACGCATGCGTATGAAGTTCTAGATGATGTCGATGACGACCATCATCCTCAAGCCTGGGTGGTGGGTGTTCCTGATAGTAATTAGGATTGCCTGTCCAACATGAAGATTCTTGCCAACGAGGAAGCTCTTCCACCCAACCAAGTTGAAGTGTGTGTGACCGTCCATGTCCACGCCGTACGCACAAGTGGTGACGGAGCCCCTTGCCGTAAGGCGTATTCCAGCAGAGCCTTCTTCATCAGGCTTGATACCACAACTCTCACATAGGCTCTTTGGCAATTTCTGAATAAGAAAAACATATCAATTAATAAGTAGCCTCACACATTCTACACGAAGCATATATATCATCAGACTCTACATTAAGCATATATATCATCGGACTCTACACTAAGTATATATATCATCGGACTCTACACTAAGTATAACAATAAAGCATATAAGATTCACTAAGCATATAAGATTCACTAAGCATATATATCATCGGACTCTACACTAAATATAACAATAAAGCATATAAGATTCACTAAGCATAGATTCACTAAGCATATAAGATTCAGTAAGCATATAAGATTCACTAAGCATATATATGATCGGACTCTACACTAAAGTATAACAATAAAGCATATAAGATTCACTATTCATATATATCATCGGACTCTACACTAAGTATAAAAATAAAGCATATAAGATTCACTAAGCATAGATTCACTAAGCATATAAGATTCAGTAGGCATATAAGATTCACTAAGCATATATATGATCGGACTCTACACTAAAGTATAACAATAAAGCATATAAGATTCACTATGCATATATATCATCGGACTCTACACTAAGTATATATATCATCGGACTCTACACTAAGTATAACAATAAAGCATATAAGATTCACTATGCATATATATCATCGGACTCTACACTAAGTATAACAATAAAGCATATCATCAAATTACTCTAAAAACTACAGTAAATGCAACATGCCATCATATGCCGATCAACCATGGTACTTGTCAGGCGGGTCACGAATGGCACCCCGACGAAGTCAGCACGTGGCGGAATGATGTCCCATAGGTTGCACACCTCCTCCTCTCTCAACTTCATTATTTGAGCTACGATGGCATCACCAAGTAGGTCCTCATCATCCTCATCATCCTCATAATCTTCTGCTTTGTTGATATAAATCACGGCCAGCTTGGGTCTTTCAGCTCTGAAGGAGAAGCTAATAAACTCACCACCAGTGATACGCATGTTGTCGATGAAATGGACCCATCCATCTCCTCCCACCCGCGTCATCTTTTGTCCTTTCTCGATCTCCATAGTGTAGGGGACCCCAGGAGCCTCAAATGTCACAGAGTCTCCAGTCAGATTGTTGAATTCTGACCTCACATTGCATGGGACGATCTGTGTACAAAAAGCAAAATGATATATACACGATGCATTAATGCCAATAACACTAAAAACAAAATAGTAGTTACTAGTTTCATATAATTTATTAACGCCGCATGAAGAAAACTATACTCGAAGTAGATGCCAAACAGTGTGCCAGTTGCAAGGCTGCTGGCGCACCTTGACTTGCACCGTCCACATGGTGGTGGTGGTGGCGGTGGCGCCATTTCCCTAAAGCAATATGATTAAAGGATTAACGATCTAAAAAGTGAACATAAAGTTTTCATAGCTAGAGTTCACATGGCAAGCAAAATAACAACTAAAAAGTAAACATAAAGTTCAGTCCAACAATCACAAATTGCAAAAGTAGAGTGATTGTATGATAAAACACAAGACTTTCATGCGCGCCTCAAATCTGTGTCAAACTTATTCTGTCACGGACTCAAACAATATTAGAATCCTGTCAGCAAATTGCCAATGAAGCATACCAAGAAAGCTAGCAATCTAGTAAACTAATGTCGCCAACTCTTCAAATGAAGCATTGCTATCAGCATGAAATTTGCACCAAACACACGGTTAAACAATACCAGTAGATCAATAATCTAGAGATGTAACAAACAAATATATGGCAAAACATAACAATACTTTGATCTCATCTCATCTTCGTTAATCACAACAAAGCACACTAAATAAACTACCCCCTTCTCATATGAGTAATCCTAAATCTTGATGATTTCTGAGTATAGCACTTACAAATTAACTATTTTTCTATGATAGGAACATGAGCTTGTAGCTTTGTCTCTCACATGAACAACACCTAGTGGCCAAGCCCATACTTTTTTGGCCATGGACATCACCTCAAAAAAATCTACATTTGTTAACCAAACCGAACACTAACCCATCTGACCATCAATATTCATTAGGGTTAATTTGAGAAACAACATGACGAGACGCCGCGGCAAATCGATTGGAGCCCCTACGATGAACCCTAACCGAGAGATCGAGAGGAGCTACTGTGGCACGCGCAGGGAGGAGGAGGTGGAGAGGGGGACTTACGTGGCTGGAGCATCGGAGGAGGCGAGAGGCGACCACGTGTGGTGGCAGCGCATGGCACCATCGATGGGGGTGAGGCGGCCAGGGACGAACCCTAACTGTGGCGGCGGCGTTGTCGGGCGGAGGGGATCGATTGTGAGAGGAGGGGGGTGCGGGGGCGCTCGATTGGGCCGGTTTTCTTTAGCTATAGTAGTAGTGCTGGCTGGAGCACCATGCTACTGCTAAGCCCACCGGCTGTAGCGCCCTTTCAGAACAAATGCTACAGCTAAGTGGGCTACTGATTCTGCCCTGCGGCCCATGTAACAGTAGCGCGGCCCAAGCAAACAAACGTTGTTGTTATACATTAGTAGTAGCGTGTTTTATACACGGCGCTACTGGTAATTACTAGTAGCATGGGGTCACAAAAACTCGCTACTGGTAAACTTCTATCTATAAGCATTTTCCTAGTAGTGATTATTTAAGCTTGCAGGTATTCCCGATGATGTTGTCAAAAGGAAGGTCTTCCCTTTATCTTTGAAGGGAGATGTATTGACATGGTATAGGCTATGTGATGATACGGGATCTTGGAATTATATACGATTGAAATTGGAATTTCACCAGAAGTTCTATCATATGCATCTTGTTCATCGTGATCGTAATTACATATATAATTTCTGGCCTCACGAAGCAGAAAGCATCGCTCAAGCTTGGGGGAGGCTTAAATCAATGTTATATGCATGCCCCAATCATGCTCTCTCCAAAGAAATGATTGTTCAAAAAATGTATGCTCGGCTTTCTCTCAATGATCGCAACATGCTCGATACTTCCTGTGTTGGTTCTTATATGCTGAAGACTATTGAATTCAAATGGGACTTATTGGAAAGAATCAAACGCAACTCTGAAGATTGGGGTTCCGACGATGGTAAGGAGTCAGGTATGACACCTAAGTTTTGTGTTAAATCTTTTATGGATACCGATGCTTTTCGTGGATTTAGCGCTAAATATGGACTTGACTCTGAGATAGTAGCTTCTTTCTGTGAATCTTTTGCTACTCACATTGATCTCCCTAAGGAGAAGTAGTTTAAATATAATCCTCCCATTGAAGTAAAAGTAGTTGCACCTATTACAGTTGAAGAAAAGACTGTCACTTATAGTGATCCTATTGTTCCTACTACTTATGTTGAGAAACCTCCTTTTCCTGTTAGGATAAAGGATCATGCTAAAACTTCGACTGTTGTTCGTAACAGTAATACTAGGGCTTATACACCTCCTGAGCAAATCAAAGTTGAACCTAGTATTGCTATGGTTAAATATCTCTTGGCTGATGATTTAGATGGGCATGTTATTTATTTCTGTGGTGAGACTGCTAATATTTCTAGACCCGATACTAAGATACATAGACCTGTTGTAGGCATGCCTGTTATTTCTATTAAAATAGGAGATCATTGTTATCATGGCTTATGTGATATGGGTGCTAGTGCCAGTGCAATACCCTATGATTTATATAAAGAAATTATGCACGACATTGCACCCGTTGAATTAGAAGATATTGATGTTAGCATTAAGCTTGCTAATAGGGACACTATTAAACCAGTTGGGATTGTTAGAGATGTCGAAGTCTTGTGTGGGAAGGTCAAATATCCTGCTGATTTTCTTGTTCTTGGTTCCCCACAAGATGATTTTTGTCCCATTATTTTTGGTAGACCCTTCTTGAACACTGTTAATGCTAGGATTGATTATGAAAAGGATACTGTCACAATTGGCTTAGAGGGTATGTCTCATGAGTTTAATTTTGCTAAGTTCGTAGACAACCTCGTGATAGAGAATCACCTAGTAAGGATGAGATTATTGGTCTTGCTTCTATTGTCTTGTCTCCTACTAATCCGTTAGAACAATATTTGCTAGACCATGAAAATGATATGTTTATGAAGGAAAGAAGGGAAATAGATGAAGTGTTCCTTAAACAGGAACCTATGCTGAAACACAACCTTCCCGTTGAAATTCTTGGGGATCCCCCTCCACCCAAGGGTGATCCCATGTTCGAACTCAAACCATTACCTGATAATCTTAAGTATGCTTATCTTGATGAAAAGAAAATATATCATATTATTATTGTTGCTAACCTTTCAGAGCAAGAAGAAGAAAGATTATTGAAAACTCTGAAGAAGCACCGTGCTGCTATTGGATATACTCTGGATCATCTTAAGGGCATTAGTCCCACTCTATGCCAACACAAAATAAATGTGGAGAAAGACGCCAAACCAGTTAGAGATCCTCAACGACGGTTAAATCCCAAAATGAAAGAAGTGGTAAGAAAGGAGATACTAAAGCTCCTTGAGGCAGGTATAATTTATCCCGTTGCTGATAGTGATTGGGTAAGCCCTGTCCATTGTGTTCCCAAAAAGGGAGGTATTACTGCCGTTCCTAATGATAAAGATGAATAGATCCCGCAAAGAATTACTATAGGTTATAGGATGGTAATTGATTTCCATAAATTAAATAAAGCTACTAAGAAAGATCGTTACCCTTTACCTTTTATTGATCAAATGCTAGAAAGACTATCCAAACACACACATTTTTGCTTTCTAGATGGTTATTCTGGTTTCTCTCAAATACCCATGTCAGCGGGGGATCAATCAAAAACTACTTTTACTTGCCCTTTTGGTACTTTTGCTTATAGACGTATGACTTTTGGTTTGTGTAATGCACCAGCTACCTTTCAAAGATGCATGATGGCTATATTCTCTGACTTTTGTGAAAAGATTTGTGAGGTATTCATGGATGATTTCTCCATTAATGGATCCTCTTTTGATGATTGCTTGAGCAACCTTGATCGAGTTTTGCAGAGATGCGAAGACACTAGTCTCGTCTTGAATTGGGAAAAGTGCCACTTTATGGTTAATGAAGGCATTGTCTTGGGGCACAAGATTTCTGAAAGAGGTATTGAAGTTGATAAAGCTAAAGTTGATGCTATTGAAAAGATGCCATGTCCCAAGGACATAAAAGGTATAAGAAGTTTCCTTGGTCATGCCGGTTTTTATAGGAGGTTCATTAAGGACTTTTCTAAAATCTCTAGGCCTCTGACTAATTTATTGCAAAAAGATATTCCTTTTGTCTTTGATGATGATTGTGTGGAAGCATTTGAAATACTTAAGAAAGCTTTGATCACTACACCTATTATTTAGCCACCTGATTGGAATTTACCCTTTGAAATTATGTGTGATGCTAGTGATTATGTTGTAGGTGCTGTTCTAGGGCAAAGAGTTGATAAGAAATTGAATGTTATCCAGTATGCTAGTAAGACCTTATGCTACTACTGAAAAAGAGAAATTATGCTACTACTGAAAAAGAGTTCTTAGCAGTTGTGTTTGCATGTGATAAGTTTAGACCTTATATTGTTGATTCCAAAGTTACTATGAACACTGATCATGCTGTTATTAAATATCTTATGGAAAAGAAAGATGCTAAGCCTAGACTCATTAGATGGGTTCTCTTGCTCCAAGAATTTGATTTGCATATTATTGATAGAAAGGGAGCTGAGAACCCCGTTGCAGACAACTTGTCTAGGTTAGAGAATGTTCTTGATGACCCACTGCCTATTGATGATAGCTTTCCTGATGAACAATTAGCAGTCGTTAATGCTTCTCGTGCTGCTCCTTGGTATGCTGATTATGCTAATTACATCGTTGCTAAATTTATACCTCCTAGCTTCACATACCAGCAAAAGAAAAAGTTCTTTTATGATTTAAGATATTACTTTTGGGATGACCCACACCTTTATAAAGAAGGAGTATATGGTGTTATTAGACGTTGTGTACCTGAGCATGAACAGGAACAGATCCTACGCAAGTGTCACTCTGAATCATATGGAGGACACCACGCTGGAGATAGAACTGCACATAAGGTATTGCAATCCGGTTTTTATTGGCCTGCTCTCTTCAAAGATGCTCGTAAGTTTGTCTTATCTTGTGATGAATGTCAAAGAATAGGTAATATTAGTAGACGTCAAGAAATGCCTATGAATTATTCTCTTGTTATTGAACCATTTGATGTTTGGGGCTTTGATTATATGGGACCTTTTCCTGCCTCTAATGGTTATACACATATTTTCGTTGTTGTTGATTACGTTACTAAGTGGGTAGAAGCTATTCCAACTAGTAGTGCTGATCATAACACTTGTATTAAAATGCTTAAAGAAGTTATTTTTCTGAGGTTTGGAGTCCCTAGATATCTTATGACTGATGGTGGTTCACATTTTATTCATGGTGCTTTCCGTAAGATGCTTGCTAAGTATGATGTTAATCATAGAATCGCATCTCCTTATCATCCGCAGTGTAGTGGTCAAGTAGAGTTGAGAAATAGGGAGCTCAAATTAATTTTGCAAAAGACTGTGAATAGATCTAGAAAGAATTGGTCCAGAAAACTTGATGATGCATTATGGGCCGGTAGACTTCATACAAAAATCCTATGGGTATGTCTCCATATAAGATGGTTTATGGAAAAGCTTGTCATTTACCTCTTGAACTTGAACATAAAGCATATTGGGCTATTAAAGAGCTCAACTATGATTTCAAACTTGCCGGTGAGAAGAGGTTATTTGATATTAGCTCACTTGATGAATGGAGAACTCAAGCCTATGAGAATGCTAAGCTATTCAAAGAAAAGGTCAAACGCTGGCATGACAAAAGGATAAAAAAGCGTGAGTTTAACGTAGGTGATTATGTGTTATTATTCAACTCTCGTTTAAGATTTTTTGCAGGAAAACTTCTCTCTAAAATGGAAGGTCCTTACGTTGTCGAGGAGGTCTATCGTTCTGGTGCCATAAAAATCAACAACTTCGAAGGCACAAGTCCGAGGGTGGTGAACGGTCAAAGAATTAAACATTATATCTCAGGTAATCCTATCAATGTTGAAACTAATATTATTGAAACCATAACCCCGGAGGAATACATAAGGGACAATTTCCAGAACGTTCTAGACTCCGAAAAGGAATAGGTATGTGGTACGGTAAGTAAACCGACTCCAAAACAATTCTAATGGCAAATTTCTATCAGTTTTGGAATATTTAAGAATTTTAGGAAGAAAGAAGTAGTCCAGGAAGGACACGAGGCCTCCACGAGGGTGGAGGGCGCGCCAACCCTTACTGGGCGCTCCCCCCTATCTCGTGGCCACCTCGTGTGCCTCCCGGACTCCATTTTCTTGCACGTTACGTATTTTGGTCGGTTAAAATTCATTATATAAACTCCCGAAGATTTTGACCACCATATCACGCAAATATCCTCTGTTTTTGTTTCGAGCTATTTTTCTGACAGATCTAGAGCACCATGGCGTCACCCTCCTTCAACAATGAAGACAAGGATTCTTGGCTATTGAAGATAGAGCTGAAAAGAGAAGAACCGGAAGAGATCAACAAGGATGAAGGGATCAAGAAGGCCATGGAGGTTCAAGCTCCGGCAGTGAAAGAAGAAGACATCCCTCAACCCTTACCTAACCTCTTTACTCCAACAGAGATTGAAGCTTTCAAGATGATTGAGTTAGCTCGCATACAGAATAAGTATCTCACACAGGAGAATATTTTGTTGAAGGATCATATCGCCGGACTCAAGGGCATTATCCGCAAGTTGGAGGAGCTTTTACGCTCGATGTGCGATTATCCACCATCATCATCACCACCTCCATCACCTCCGAGGACATAATTACATGGGTATGGGCACTCCCCTTGGCAACTGCCAAGCTTGGGGAGGTGCCCCGATATCGTATCACAATCACACTCTTATCTTTACCGTTTTATTTAGTTCGATCCTTTTAGTAGTATCTTGATCTAGTAGATTGAAGTTTTGATATCAAGTAGTTTTGAGTTTTGCTTTGTGATCTCTTTATGTAATCGAGTATGTGAGCTATCTAAAAGATTAGTGTTGAGTCAAGGGCTTTGTTATGTTACTATGATCTTGGGAAAGTAGAAAGAATAAAAGAGTTCATATTGATCTTATGGATAGTGATGACTTCACACATAGAAAGTATGAGGCATAAAAGTTGTTGAGAGTTGATAAACGTAGTTTTGGTCATCGTTGCAATTAATAGGAAGTAATAAGGAAAGAGAAGTTTTCACATGCAAATATATTATCATGGACATCTTTTATGATTGGGAGCACTCATTAAGAATGACATGCTAAAAGAGCCGACGTTGGACAAGGAAGACAACGTAATGGTTTATGTTTTCTCACATCTCAGTTAAAGTATATTGTCATTGACCTTCCAAACATGTTGAGCTTGCCTTTCCCCCTCATGCTAGCCAAATTCCTTGCACCAAGTAGAGATACTAATTGTGCTTCCAAATATCCTTAAACCCAGTTTTTGCCATGAGAGTCCACCATACCTACCTATGGATTGAGTAAGATCCTTCAAGTAAGTTGTCATGTTGCAGGCAATAAAAATTGCTATCTAAATAGGTATGACTTATTAGTGCAGAGAAAATAAGCTTTATACGATCTTGTTATGGAAGCAATAAAAGTGACGGACTGCATAATAAAGGACCATATACAAGTGGCAATATAAAGTGACATTCTTTTGCATTAAGATTTCATGCATCCAACCCTAAACGCACATGACAACCTATGCTTCCCTCTGTGAAGGGCCTATCTTTTACTTTATGTTTTTACTTTATGCTTGAGTCAAGGTGATCTTCACCTTTCCCTTTTTCATTTTATCCTTTGGCAAGCCCCTTGTGTTTGAAAGATCATGATATATATATCCAAGTGGGTGTAAGTTAGCATAGACTATTATTGTTGACATCACCTAAAGGTGAATACATTGGGAGGCAACACAATAAGCCCCTATATTTCTCAGTGTCCGGCTGAAGCTCCATAACCACAAGTATTGCGTGAGTGTTAGCAATTGTAGAAGACTACATGATAGTTGAGTATCTGGACTTGCTGAAAAGCTCTATTCTTGACTCTTTTGATGTTATGATAAATTGCAATTGCTTCAATGACTGAGATTATAGTTTGTTAGCTTTCAATGAAGTTTCTGAACCATACTTGACATTGTGAATTGATTGTTACTTGAGCATAAGAAGTCATATGATAAAATCTATATATGTTGCTGTTATAAGAATGATCATGATGCCCTCATGTCCGTATTTTTATTTTTATCGACACCTCTATCTCTAAACATGTGGACATATTTTTCGATTTCGGCTTCCGCATGAGGACAAGCGAGGTCTAAGCTTGGGGGAGTTGATACGTCCATTTTGCATCATGCTTTTATATCAATATTTATTGCATTATGGGATGTTACTACACATTATATCTCAATACTTATGGCTATTCTCTCTTATTTTATAAGGTTTACCATGAAGAGGGGGAATGCCGGCAGCTGGAATTCTGGCTGCAAAGGAGCAAACATTGGAAACCTATTCTTCACTGCTCCAAAAATCCTAAAACTCCACAAAACTTATTTTTGGAATTAATAAGAATTATTGAGCGGAAGAAACACCTCAGGGGGCCCACACCCTGGCCAGGAGGGGGGCGCACCCACCCCTACTAGGCGCGCCCCCCATCTCCCGGGCCCCCTAGTGGCCCTCCGGTGTCCATCTTCTGCTATATGAAGGCTTTTACCCTGGAACAAATTGTGGGCAAGCTTACGAGACAAAACTCCGCCGCCACGAGGTGGAACCTTGGCGGAACTAATTTAGAGCTCCGGCGGAGCTGTTCTGCCGAGGACACTTCCCTCCGGGAGGGGCAAATCATCACCATCGTCATCACCAACGATCCTCTCATCGGGAGGGGGTCAATCTCCATCAACATCTTCACCATCACCATCTCCTCTCAAAACCCTAGTTCATCTCTTGTATCCAATCTTGTATCCAAACCACAAATTGGTACCTGTGGGTTGCTAGTAGTGTTGATTACTCCTTGTAGTTGATGCTAATTGGCTTACTTGGTGGAAGATCATATGTTCAGATCCTTAATGCATATTATTACTCCTATGATTATGAACATGAATATGCTTTGTGAGTAGTTACATTTGTTCCTGAGGACATGGGTGAAGTCTTGCTATTAGTAGTCATGTGAATTTGGTATTCATTCGATATTTTGATGAGATCTATGTTGTCTTTTCCTCTAGTGGTGTTATGTGAACGTCGACTACATGACACTTCACCATTATTTGGGCCTAGAGGAAGGCATTGGGAAGTAATAAGTAGATGATGGGTTGCTAGAGTGACAGAAGCTTAAACCCTAGTTTATGCGTTGCTTCGTAAGGGGCTGATTTGGATCCATATGTCTAAAGTTGTGGTTAGGTTTACCTTAATACTTATTTTGTTGTTGCGGATGCTTGCAATAGGGGTTGATCATAAGTGGGATGCTTGTCCAAGTAAGGGCAGTACCCAAGCACCGGTCTGCCCATATATCAAATTATCAAAGTACCGAACGTGAATCATATGAGCGTGATGAAAACTAGCTTGACGATAATTCCCACGTGTCCTCGGGAGCTCTTTTCTCATTATAAGAAATTGTCCAGGCTTATCCTTTGCTACAAAAAGGATTAGGCCACCATGCTGCACTTTATTTACTTTCATTTCTTGTTACTCGTTACAATTTATCTTATCATAAAACTATCTATTACCTACAATTTCAATGCTTGCAGAGAAAACCTTACTGAAAACCTCTTATCATTTCCTTCTGCTCCTCGTTGGGTTCGACACTCTTACTTATTGAAAGGACTACGATAGATCCCCTACACTTGTGGGTCATCAGCCAGCGGCGGCGCCGTCCGTGAGGGGGGCCACACCCCAGAGACGCGTGCCGCCTCTTCAGACATGCCACAACACCACCCTGCATGTATGAGGGCCCGGTACGACGCTCCGGTGGCATTGCTAATCCCCAGGGACCCCGTCCCGCCTAACCCTCGAGCGGTTGCCCATGAGATCTAGCCCTTTGACTTCCCACGGACGGGCTTTGACCAGTGGACCTCACCACTCGGTTGTGTCAGGTCAGCCCAGAGGGACACCTGGGAGCAACATCCGAGCCAAACCCACAGCTACATCCCCTCAGTGTAGACCCGACGCATCCGTTTCCCCCCTCCAGGTGCTGGCGGCGGCGCCGTCCGTCAGAGGGGCCACGCCCCAGAGACGCATGCCGCCTCTTCGGACATGCCACAACACCATCCCGCATGTATGAGAGCCCGGTGCGACGCTCGGGTGGCATTGCTACCCCCCTCCCCCCAGGGGCCCCTGTCCCACCTAACCCTGGAGCGATTGACCACGAGATCTAGCAATTTGAGTTCCCATGGACGGGCTTTGACCAGTGGACCTCTCCACCC
>NC_041381.1:653339115-653345839 GCF_002162155.2 Triticum dicoccoides | reverse complement strand
CGTCCCGCCTAACCCTGGAGTGGTTGACCACGAGATCTTGCCCTTTGACTTACCACGAAGGGCCTTTGACCAGCGGTTCACCAATGTTACGAATCGTACGATGAATATTTTTACTAGCCTCTTCTCTTTTTCCTGCTGGCATGACGCTTCGTACTTAGTCTACTGCTGGTGTGCTGGATTTCAGACCAAGTTCTGAATCAGTGGCGATTTCTTTTTGATACTTATTGCTTAATCAAATTGAGTGCACATATACTAGAAGGAATTGGATTGCATGTTTGTGGGCTGTTGCAATGATAACTGCCAAATGGTTTGCTCTTGCTCAAAGTTACAGTGCCAGTTAGTGGATTTTTAGTAATGGAAAGTAACTCAAGTACACTGAATTCCTGGAGGGAAAAAATCATACACGATTTATGGTTGGTTATCTTGATTGCTCCTTACTCTGCAAAACTCAGGGAAAAAATATGGCCCTGTTTTTTACCTTTAGGTGACATGGGCCTTACCAAAGCTATTGCCTTTCTTTTTTGCATAGGTGCATACTTCATTCATGCTAATGAAATCCCACCTCTTTTTTTTATCAAAACCAAGTGCTTATTCGAGATTTATTGTTATTTAGCTTGTAAACAGTGAGCTTGCTGCCTTGGAGTTCTCTTCTGGATCTCCCTCTTTTGCGTCGCAAAATCAAAATCTAGTTTTCAGACAGAATTCCGCGTGAGCTGGTAAGCTAAAAAGCAAGTCCATCTCTTCTTGCAGATTGATCGGGAAGCCACACTCGTGTCGACAGCGCGCTAGCGAAGTGTCTTCGAGGAGTCTCATGTTGGTTGAACAAGGTACATCTGACAATACTCAGTAACTACGCACTCGATAACCGTTCGCTGAAACTCATTTTGTCTACACAGTTCTCTTGTTCCGTAAGACCGTGGCTCCGTTGTAACATGTTTTATCCTGAATGAAAGAAGAATCACTGGTGCAATTTGGAATTCACTTATCCCTCTAAATTTTCATCTTAGTTGGATGATTTTGGTAACGGGTTAGCTTTACATGCTGCATGCATGGATCATCCCTGATTACGAGTGTATGAATGGAACATCGTTGACTTCCTTGAGTTGGTGCCTTTTGTGCCTTTTCTTCTTTTGCTGATGCATTACATGGGTGTACTGCTATACTTACAAGGAGCTCAAATGACGTGGTCATGATTAGTTTTGTCATCTCATTAGACGTGTGTTGTGCATGTTATTGGCCCATATATAACTGAGCTGTATATATACCCTCTCCAGGTGAGGACTTTGACCACAGATTCATAGATTACTTTATCCATGTTGATCAAGAAGTACAGCAATAACATCAGCAACGGCAACCGTGTTCTTGGAAAGCTGAGGACGGAAGCTGAGCGTACCAAGACAGCCCTCAGTAACTAGCACCAGGTTCGTGTTGAGGTTGAATCCCTCTTCGATAGGACTGATTCCTCAGATCCACCGACCCGTGCCGGGTCTGAGGAGCTTAACAACGATCTGTTCAGCAAGACCATGTGACCATGAAAAAGGCCGTGGATGATGCTGGCTCCAAGAAGAGCCAGATCCACGAGGTTGTTTCTTGTTGGTGGCAGCACCAGGATTCCCAAGGTCCAATAGCTCCTCATCAGGGACTACTTCAACGGCAAGGAGTAAAACAAGGGGGTGAAACCCTGGTGAGGCAGTTTCCTTTGGTGCTGCAAATGCAGTGAAGCATCTTGAGAGGCAAGGGCGGTGAGTAAACCGAAGGTATGATGAATCTTTTTACTAGCCTATTCTCTTTTCCTGTGATTCTTGTGGCTAACTTTGAGAGTGAAGATAGAAATTTCATCATTTTCTTTCTTGCGACATAGTGAAGTTTTGGAAGGGCTGATATAACAATTCTGCTTTCTCTCTCTGCTCGCGTAGGGGCCTGGACACGCAGCAACAGGAAAGTTTCATATTTCGGAGGGCGAGAAGACGGCCGGATGATTGGGACTGGTGGTGTTTTGCACTCGGGCCTGATTGATGGGTTGTTGTTTTGTATTCAAGTGCTGCTGGCTGGCTCTCCTTAGCTTGTGGTGTGACTGAAGAAGGCGACATCGTCATGGTGAAGCCCGAGGTCATGATGTCGTCGTCGTCGTCGTCAACATAAGCTGGTTTGTCTTGTTCTTTTCCAAATTGTGAACACTTTGGTTGGAAAACAACATTGGAGTAGTAGTAGCTCTTATTAGAAATCATCCATCCTGGATTTGACATTGATGGTAGAGGAGGAAAACGTCAAATTTAACTTTTGTGTTTATGCTCTCCTCTCAGTTATACCATAGCTATGCTTGTCAAATTTCCGCCCTCGTGGGTCAAGAGAATGCATCCTCGGGTTGGAAAGTTTATGATGTATGCCTATAGAGAGCGAGGAATGGTGTATTTTTTTGGATGGAAAAAGCGATGTGATATCTACCCTTGGTACATCGTCTTCCTTTTGGAACTATATGTACTACCTCTGATATTGTTTGTTTTGCTTGCAGCTGCAACAATTGTAAGTGTGGAGATCAGACGCTGCCAAGACCACTTGGTTTCTGTGACGTGACGGTCCGCCCTTGCTTGCGCAAAGCATGTTCTCGTTGTCGTCGTCTCTTGTTAGTAGCCTCCAACAGTTAGTTGATTTTGTTGATGAGTGCAATCATTAACTCCACTAATTCAGCTGCTGAAGAGATGTACCAGGATGGATAGTTAATTAGGTTTCTTTTTTCGTTTTCAGAAGAGAAGATGTATAGTTCCTATCCATGATGTGTCCATTTAGTTTTTTGTTGTGGAACAAACAAACTTAAGTATGATTGTGCTGGTATAATAAAATTTGTGAATTCTCAAGAGCCAGAAGGTGAATACACAAGTGCCAATCAAAAAGGTAATAGCTTGTGCCACAACCATTGCTCATTGACAAGAATAGCACATGAGGGAAGGTATCTGTGGACTATACAGGTAACTTTTGATGGCATGCTGGAAACCTATTGACAACATTTCACCATGCTGGTGACTCTTGATTTCTATGTTTTGAAAAGCGTTTTGATTATAGGTTGTTTGATCAAGGTTGCAAGAGCAGGGAGCACACTCTGAAAGGTTTATCATGTAGAGGGTGTAGCTGGTTTCTGCCGTGGATGCTACATATCTGTCAAATCTGTTGCAGATAACTCCTGCAGTTCACCAACTTCAAGATGATTCACAGGTTCCTTCTCAATCTAGGCCCTCCTGAACCTGAATAGCATTGACCTTACCATTCCTGTGTCCTATCCAGAGCTCAAACAATAGTGTAGCACATGAATTAGCACATGCGTATGAATTAGTCTTGTTGCATGCAGTGTATATTGTCTCTTGATTCACGGGTTCTTGAAATTTTTAGTTCAACCAGGACAGAAGGTTTAAACTGGCTGACATATCTGGTGCATATGCGAAAGTTAGCGTAAAATTCACTTTTTCGCAACTTAGAAGTATCCAAATAACTAAACAGGAATAGGTGCGTATGTTTTATGTCTTGCAATACTTGCTGGAATTGTATGTTGTTTGGGCACCATCTCAGCAAGTTCTTGTCTCTTTTTGCGCTCTGAAATCATAATGAATTTTATGTTGACAATTTTGCGGAGATTTAGATCATCTTGCCAGTGTTTATGTCGTTGCTTTCGGAGTGGGCACTCTCCTGATTGTAAAAAACAACAAGGTGCATCATATATATGTATATATGGTCCTGTTTCTCTCCGTGTGTGTGTGTGTGTGTGTGTGTGTGTGTGTGTGTGTGTGTGTGTGTATGTGTGTGTGTGTGTCCATACTAATGCACATCCCATGAGAATGAATGTGGATTCCATGCTAGTTAGAGCAATGGTAATTAAAGAGTTGTTAGATGATATGGTTTGTGTCCAATAAAGAGACTGCAACTAATTGGAGCATGCCAAAACTGCAAGTGCATGTAGATTGACATCAATTTTGCTGGATTATGTACCTGATGTACATGCTTGTTTTCTTTGTTGTGACATAGTGAAGTTTTGGATGGGCTGTTATAATAATCCTGCTTTCTTTGTCTGCCCAGGTAGGGCCCTGAACCCGCAGCAACAGGAAAGTTTGATCTTGCGGAGAGCGCGAGAGATGGACAGATGATTGGGACTGGTGGTGTTCCGCACTCGGGCCTGATTGGTGGGTGGTTGTTTTGTATTCAAGTGCTGCTTGGTGGCTCTCCTTGGCTTGTGGTGTGACTGAAGGAGGTGACGTCGTCGTGGTGAAGCCCGAGGCCATGATGATGGATGGAGCCGTTGTCGTCATCAAGATAAGCTGGTCTGTCTTGTTCTTTTCTGAATTGTGAACGCTTTGGTAGGAAAACAACAGTGGAGTAGTAGTAGCTCTTATTAGAAAAAATCATCCATCCTGGAATTGACATTGATGGTAGAGGAGGAAAATGTCAAATTGACCTGTTGTGTTTCTGCTCTCCTCTCAGTTGTACCATTAACCAAGTGCTCCTATGATATTGTTTGTTTTGCTTGCAGCTGCAACACTTGTAAGTGTGGAGATGAGATGCTGCCCAGACCACTTGGTTTCTGTGACGGTCCGCCCTTGCTTGCGCAAAGCATGTTCTCGTTGTTGTCGTCTCTTGTTAGTAGCAGCGAACACTTGGTTGGTTTTGTTGATGAGTAGAATCATCAACTCCATTAATTCAGTTGCTGAAGAGATGTACCGGGATGGGTGGATCCATCGGCATAGTTAATTAGGTTTCTTTTTTCTTTTTAAGAAAAGATGTATAGCTAGTTCCACGATGTGTTTTCTTTTTGTTGTGGAACAAACAAACATGCGATTGTGCTGGTATAATAAAATTTGTGAATTATCAAGAGCTTGGTACTTTGTTGATTTGGAGGTGCATGGACGAATGAACCAGGATCAGACCTGTACTATTGTTATTCTTGTGAAATAAATAGATTTGCTTTGCTTGTGAAAACTAGCTAGCATACGAATTGTCTTTGAGATGGTGAAACAAATATAACTTGTGAAGACTAGCTAGCATGTGAAATAAATATAGTACATGATTGCCTTTGAGATGGTGAAATAAGAGAAAACAGGTTGCCCATGCCCATTAACCATCAGAGAGGGCTTGAACATTAGAAAGAAAGATGAGATACAATGGTGAATTTCAAACAAATTGGCACCGGAATGAAAAGCAAACAAAGATAAAAACTGTATTGAGTGAGTGGATGTGGATCGTATCCACCAGAAGCTGAGAATCATCATCAAAGAAAATAAATTTAAATGCTCACAAGGTGTACTCCCTCGATTCCCGAGAGTATTCTCGTAAAGAAGGCACAGGGCCAAACCTTAGCCATTGTTTCCTATAACACCCTCGTCTCGGTATCCTTGTCTTGAAATACGGTGCCATTAACTGCAAGCAGTTATAACTCCTTTCACAATTGGCTGCACGACGCCTATGGATGATGCCCATCAGCCAGCCAGGGAGGGAGGCCACCTCATCGATCCGCGCCATGCCTTTCCTTTGGCCATGGACCATATAGCTCAGCCTCACCCTTCTAGAGCTTCTTCTCTCCATCATGCCATCATGTCTTCATTATATATACATACAAGAGGTAGTCAGGTGTCCGCGTGCGGGATGCGCGTGTGACTTGGACTTGGGGCTTGGGTGAGAGGCGAGAGGCCATATGCTTTCTTCCTCTGTGAGTGAGCCAGCTTCCTCTTGTATTGTTGTTGCACAGGAGCATAGACCAAGCTAGCTAGGGGAAAGAATGAGGGGGCGGTTCCATTTTGAATTCCTTGCTGGGGCGGGGCGATTCCTCTGCTTGTTCTCTGTAATAATGCTTTCTCTTGCATTGTTGTCAGCTACGATGAGTTTGCCGGACGGATCCATCCGGACCTCGTCGGCAGGGGTTTGTTAACTTGCGATCTAGTACTGGATCATCAAAGTAATAAGCATATTGATACAAGTAATCAAGCCCCAAAGTTGGGAAAAAGGCCCAAGCCTAGGAAGCAACCCACATTGGCCCGTTAGATGGAAACGTACGTACTTCTTCTGTACCGGATGCACCTGCACCTACAGATCTACTGGATGATCGATTAGTCCTTGCTTGACTGCCAGCCGTCGCCCCCATGCGCTAGGGCATCGCCAGCGTCCGGCCTAGCGCGTGTCCGTCGACTATCGCCCCTGTGTGATAGGGCATCACCAGCGTCCAGCGGTGAAGGGTGTGTTCGTCGATCGTCGCCCCTCGTCAGCCGGCACCTGCAGCCTAGCTATCAGTCTATGCGCCAATTTCATGATATCCCCGTGCCAGGAGATTCAGATTTCACAATCAGAACAGCCGGATCTAAGGTAATCATATTACGTTTCTTGTCTGGGATATCACATGTTATTACTTTTTTTTTTGCAGGGAATCACATGTTATTACTTATTACTATTACAAGATCTGCATAAATTCCTAGACGCTAGATGCTATTTGTCTGGACGGGTATAAATTATGTATTGGCTATATATATAACATAATAACAGCATCATCATATTTAGTTTATACACAAACTGCCGTTAAAATATTCTGGCACAAATAGAAATTACAGAACAAGTTTGAATCCAAAGTACAAAATATGAGATTCTGAATTTGTTCCATGTGTTTTTTGGTGTTAGTGCTCATCCAAACTAATAAAAATCTACATGTTTTCTAAGTGGAAAATATATACTATCTCTTGTTTCTTTTATCTGG
>NC_041381.1:653337439-653338985 GCF_002162155.2 Triticum dicoccoides | reverse complement strand
TGCATCGTACGATGGAGGGGCTTACAATTATACACATACATATACATATACATATCTGAAAAATAATGTCTAAGTATATATATCGGGTACGACCAAACATATACATATAAACTCCTACTACAAATAAACAATATGTACTACATGGGTATGTCAACACATGTATTGTACCTGCTATGTATGTACCTACATGTTAAGAAAACATATGTACTTCACCATATGTGTGCCTGTCATACCGGCCATTACCCTGGCGGCCTGGCCTACGGTCATGGCTATGTATATCTCTCTATCTTAGCTTTCATAATAACTACTCTCTCCATCCCATATAATGTAAGACGTCTTACATTATGGGACGGAGGAAGTACTGATCAGTCTGCTGTGTGATCTTGTTGGTACTGGTGTGTTGTGCAGTCGATGCTATGAGTTTGCAACAAGTATTGTAAAGATTGACCAGAGTTGACTCTTGCGTGAGTGGAGACCGATTAGTTGCACCTGAACATCGGTTTTGTCACCCTGTGGAAAAAAACTGACCTTCCAAAACTAAAGATAAGACGAGTAATAAACATATTTGACCACTAATTATTATTTTTTTGAATATATATGTTGGCAACAGCCTTTTACATAGAAGTTGAAAAATTCTGGTACCACTAAATATTCATGTCAGTACCGTCTTCTCAGAGAGATTACCTATATATAACATCTTATTATTGTTGTTTTTTTATTAAAAGCATATACCCCATAGTGTTGTTTTTTCTTAGCAAGCATGTCGTCTAAAACTCCGAATTTCATCACTGAATCTTAACTCCCTTGGGCATTATAGTGGGCGACCGCTACACTCGCATGGAGCATATCTCTAAGTCCACAACAATATGAGCACCTATGTTGAGTGGAACCTGGGTTGACAGGTTATGAAAATACGACCTGAAACTCTAAATACACAGATAAAATTTCTATACCCATATTTCTCATAGAACAAAAAACCTTTAGGTCAATAGATATCTCATCTGCTTTATAAATTACAAAAACAAATCATGAAACTGCAAAATTATATCCGAGAAATACCCTGGCTGGCCCTGCCGGTCATCGGAGTCACCATAGACGGCTAGCTCTAGAAAAATAATTTACCGAAAATGTAAGCACCCATGTTGAGTCAAACCCGGGTTGGCAAGTTTTAAAAGAACAAGCCCCGAAACTTTAATTACATAGATAAAATTTTCATCTAGAGTACATATTTCTCATACAAGATTTTTTTGTAGCTCAATGTACTCATAATTAAGTATCGAGCTACAAAATTCAGACATGGAACCTCAAAGGTGTAGCAAATAATTGGGTGAGAAGGAACTAGGGATGTATGCTCTACTTTTCGGTCGACCTGAAACTCATTTGGTAAATTTAACCAAGGTGGATTTTAAAGCAAAATAAATACTTGTATACCACCTACTGTCGGCCTCCTTCTGTGCGGTGTCATCAACAAACACAAGCACGCATTGAGAGTTGGCGGCCATGGGAGCTAATAAGGGAACGCCCGACCAGCGCCCTCTTGTTCAGC
>NC_041381.1:653316789-653336256 GCF_002162155.2 Triticum dicoccoides | reverse complement strand
CGCAGCGAGTGGGACGAAGATAGGCCTGATGCCATCGCCACAGTAGTAATGGCGCCCGAGTATGTGTGGCCCATTGAGGCGGAGGAAGCCGTCGCCGGCGATCACACGGCGCCATGGCCTCCTTGGGTGTGACTAGCTAGCTTGTTTGTTTGTGCAGTGTGTAGCCCTAATTAATGAAGACGACCTTGTGCACAGAAGCGAACCTGGTGGGCGCGCGCTGACTCGGACAGAGCTACACCTACGTAAAAAAATTCAACCACATGCTTATTTTTGGAAGACGGCTCGCAACAACAATTCTTTTAGTAGGTTCTTCTGTAGGATACATACATGCCAACTTGTATAGTACTATGATTTTAATTTAATGATCTCGATTTATTTTGAAACACTGTTTAATAAGATTGCTTACTCAAGGTTGAACTTGCCCTTCTTGTTTCATAGAAACATTCCGGGAGCAAATCATGCAGAGCGGATGGCAGTGCAACACGAGGGACAATATTTAGGTAGGTATTGTTTGTTCTCAAAATAATGATCTCATTGGTACCCAGAAGCGCTGATGGCCTATATTACCTGATTCATTAATAGGCACACATGAGTGCTAATTTTGACAGTTCAACCGAATAGAGGTGGTATTGTTCTGTTCATGGAATAATAATAAAGGGTCAATCCCATAGAAAAATGTTGGACTTTGGTGATCTAAACGGTCTTATATTACTTTACAGAGACATACTTCACAGCCGATATTTATCTGCTATACTGACGGGCGGTTGCGTGAAGGCATCACGCTGTCAAGTTGTCATTCATCTAGTGTTTAACTTCTATGAACATGCATGTCTGTTTCATTATTTGCTGGACTCTGGCACTTCGTTATGTGTTGTGACTGGCGTATTTGTGACTGCATGTCTTTTGTAGCTTGTGGGAGATGCCAGAGAAATAAGATCTTTGTTATTCTTGTCTTGTTGTATGTTTTTTTTTTCTTTGTGGGCATATTGATGTATTTTACTGTCGTACATACAACAATAGTCAACTCATTTAGTGTTTGGTTGAGTCCTACTTATTCCTTTACAATGAAATGTTGCTTGTGTCTGGCCACAGGGGTGAAACGAGGCAGAGCGACTAAATGTGTTGGGCTGCTCAGGCAGAGGTGAAGAAAATATACACGAGCCAAAGCTAATATGCAAAGAGGTGACATGGTTTTAGTTTATAAATGATGTTGGCCTTTAGAAATAGAAAGGAACTCCAGACTTGCCTTTTCGCAGATACAAATAAGTTTACATTTATTTTTTCTCCCGACAAACTCGTTTCAGATATCAAGGTGAGGAGTTTTACAAGGCTTCATAAGGATGTAGCCGCCTCCAACTTAGCAACTCCTCTAGGCTTTAGTCTTGCAATATCTGCGGTGATTCTAAAAGGGTCGGACACTCTTAGTTATATGAGATTTCCTTTACTTGTGAGAACCATTAGAAGTCTTCACGAGGTCCGAAATGCAAATCCCACCCAGCTGTTAACATGTTTACCAAGAGCGGCAACCCAAGATATTTCACCAGGAAAAATTGCATATACCACTAAGATAGAATTTAGGACATGTTGATGGTCAGCTTGGCCACATCGAATAGGAGTCACCATTCTCTTCTGAAAACTAGTGCAAAGACCAGTAGTATTCACTAAAATTCTTACAAGAAAAAAAACATTTTTTGATAACGGATGAATGGTCACTGTGCTAGATGAAAAGTTTGTTTCCAATATGTAGCTGTCGTTCCAGACCAACTGGCTGTGGAGGAACACTAGGTCAGTCAAGCACCTGGAATTTTCCTATACGCCGGGTGTTCGTCTCTTCGCCGAGAGCCAAAACATAGGTACTCGGCAAACATACAGACGCCGATAGTCACACTCGGCAACCTTGGACGTTGCTGACACGGACACACGGCGAACAAACAACGCACGATGAACGGCGCAGACGCCTAGAGCGCCACACCGAAAAGAGAAGCCACGTGGCATGCCCGTTCGCAACTGACAGAGCCGTGAGCATGCTCACACGTCATGTTCTGTTACCAATGCCGAGAGACGTGACGATCCGCTGGATAAAAACATGTCACAAAAACATTCTTACCTGACATGTGGTCTCACTGGTCCCAGTTATCAGTATAACTTTCAAATTATTTGTTAAATCTTTAAAAAGAATAATATGACGTGCCGAACACGTTAGTTTTTCGTGTAGCTTTGTTGATAAGTTTGAACATGTACCAAACAAAGGACTAGGCCCCGATCGACAAATGCAACTATTACTATTCAACTTGGGAAAATTGTGTAATAGAAACACTCCAGTCACTAACAACAGGTTCCGTTTCCACCGGTACCTTGACCATGATTGGTATGCTCACTAGCTAGGGTGGGTGCTGGCTGGAAACGATCTAGGTCCAGGCACATAGGCGCGCTACCATATAAATAGGGGTTGCAGAGAGATAGAGCAGCCACCTTCAACAAAATACATCCACCGATCATCCCCTTAATTTGCATCAACAAACAGCTTGCGTAAGGAGAAACCAAGGCTAGCTATGGCGTCCAAAACTCAGCTCTTTACCTGCTCGTTGCATTCTTCTTCTTCTTCCTTGTGGCTTCTCAGGTTGATGCTGGTAGAAAACTAGGTGACTCTCTCTCTCTCTCTCTTTCTCTCTCTCTCTCTCTCTCTCTCTCACACACACACACACACACACACACACACGCACGCACACACGCGCGCGCGCGCACACACACACAGAGAGTTTTTAGCACACAAATAATATAGTGAAATATGTCTGCTTTTCAGCTGATGATTACACAGGACTTCCACCTATTCCACCTTCCTACGGCGGCATACCACCACCAGCACCACGACCCTAGGCCGGAGTTTGCATCGTATGATGGAGGGGTTTACAATTATACACATACATATACATATCTGAAAAATAATGTCTGAGTATATATATCGGGTACGACCAAACATATACATATAAACTCCTACTACAAATAAACAATATGTACTACATGGGTATGTCAACACATGTATTGTACCTGCTATGTATGTACCTACATGTTAAGAAAACATATGTACTTCTCCATATGTGTGCCTTTCATACCGGCCATTACCCTGGCGGCCTGGCCTACGGTCATGGCTATGTATATCTCTCTATCTTGGCTTTCATAATAACTACTCTCTCCATCCCATATAATGTAAGACGTCTTACATTATGGGACGGAGGAAGTACTGATCAGTCTGCTGCGTGATCTTGTTGGTACTGGTGTGTTGTGCAGTCGATGCTATGAGTTTGTAACAAGTATTGTAAAGATTGACCAGAGTTGACTCTTGCGTGAGTGGAGACCGATTGGTTGCACCTGAACATCGGTTTTGTCACCCTGTGGAAAAAAGCTGACCTTCCAAAACTAAAGATGAGACGAGTAATAAACATATTTGACCACTAATTATTATTTTTTGAATATATATGTTGGCAACAGCCTTTTACATAGAAGTTGAAAAATTCTGGTAGCACTCGTTCCAAGAAGTAATGTATTTCGGAGTAGAGGGAATACTAAATATTCTTGTCAGTACCGTCTTCTCAGAGAGATTACCTATATATAACATCTTATTATTGTTGTTTTTTTATTAAAAGCATATATCCCATAGTGTTGTTTTTTCTTAGCAAGCATGTCGTCTAAAACTCCGAATTTCATCACTGAATCTTAACTCCCTTGGGCATTATAGTGGGCGACCGCTACACTCGCATGGAGCATCTCTAAGTCCACAACAATATGAGCACCTATGTTGAGTGGAATCTGGGTTGACAGGTTATGAAAATACGACCTGAAACTCTAAATACACAGATAAAATTAATATACCCATATTTCTCATAGAACAAAAACCTTTAGATCAATAGATATCACATCTGCTTTACAAATTACAAAAACAAAACATGAAACTGCAAAATTATATTTGAGAAATACCCTGGTTGGCCCTGCCGGTCATCGGAGTCACCATAGACGGCTAGCACTAGAAAAATAATTTACCAAAAATGTAAGCACCCATGTTGAGCCAAACCCGGGTTGGCAAGTTTTAAAAGAACAAGCCCCGAAACTTTAATTACATAGATAAAATTTTCATCTAGAGTACATATTTCTCATACAAGATTTTTTGTAGCTCAATATACTCATAATTAAGTATCGAGCTACAAAATTCAGACATGGAACCTCAAAGTTGTAACAAATAATTGGGTGAGAAGGAACTAGGGATGTATGCTCTACTTTTCGGTCGACCTGAAACTCATTTGGTAAATTTAACCAAGGTGGATTCTAAAGCAAAATAAATACTTGTATACCACCTACTGTCGGCCTCCTTCTGCGCGGTGTCATCACACAAACACAAGCACGCGCTGAGAGTTGGCGGCCATGAGATCTAATAAGGGAACGCCCGACCAGCGCCCTCTTGTTCAGCCCATGTGCACATTCCTGCATCATGTTCTGGGTGTCGACATTCAACAACCAGATGTACTCGGCACCGCATTCACTACCACACAGTACAAAAGACCTTGGAGTTGAGCCTGAGGTGCTCTATCGAAAAAATACAGTCTCCAGGCCCGCTTGGGCCAGGACCCGATGTTGCCATCCCTCTCAACCGTGCATGCCCCGCCACCATGGGCGGCATATCGGAGCATCTCGAGGTTCTCCCCGACGATCCGGACACGGCTCATGTTGCCAATGACCCGGAGGTTCCTCCTGTTGCTGTTGATGTCGGCTTGTCCGGGCATCCTCAAGTAGGAGAACTTGCCGGTGCTCTCTTTGAGGTGGAGCACGACATTGTTGCCTCCTTGGACAGACCATCAGAGTGAGCCCCCCGCGGGCCCCAGGAACAAGAAGGGCACCCGTAAGTAAACAAGTGCCGCAATAGGAATGATGTCGTCAGCCATGACCCTGGTGCTCAGTGAGACCCAGCGGTCATGTTTGTCTGTTGCAGAGAAGACACGTGCTTGGACGGTTTTGCTACCGTCTTGCTGCTTATCATGGATGAGACGCACCCATAGAACCCTGAAGTTTGACATGTCAAGGCCGGTTCGCCATCGAGCAGGAACACGCCGGGGCACTGCTTGATAGGTCTTCGCGGATGCAGACAAAGTGGGCAAGTGGCACAGATCTGCATGTCCTGCTTTGTCAAGGGGATGCATTTGATGACACTGGAAGGGAGGTAAAAGGCAAGGCGGCCATCCCGGCTGTCATGGAGCAAAAGGATCGATCCGGCTTGAACTGCTGCGTAAGAAGTCGAGCGAGACGCGTGTGGGGTCGATTGGAGGCTTCCCCTCCAGCACAGCGAGTGGGACGAAGATAGGCCTGATGCCATCGCCACAGTAGTAATGGCGCCCGAGTATGTGTGGCCCATTGAGGCGGAGGAAGCCGTCGCCGGCGATCACGCGGTACCATGGCCTCCTTGGGTGTGACTAGCTAGCTTGTTTGTTTGTGCAGTGTGTAGCCCTAATTAATGAAGACGACCTTGTGCACAGAAGCGAACCTGGTGGGCGCGCGCTGACTCGGACAGAGCTACACCTACGTAAAAAAATTCAACCATATGCTTATTTTTGGAAGACGGCTCGCAACAACAATTCTTTTAGTAGGTTCTTCTGTAGGATACATACATGCCAACTTGTATAGTACTATGATTTTAATTTAATGATCTCGATTTATTTTGAAACACTGTTTAATAAGATTGCTTACTCAAGGTTGAACTTGCCCTTCTTGTTTCATAGAAACATTCCGGGAGCAAATCATGCAGAGCGGATGGCAGTGCAACACGAGGGACAATATTTAGGTAGGTATTGTTTGTTCTCAAAATAATGATCTCATTGGTACCCAGAAGCGCTGATGGCCTATATTACCTGATTCATTAATAGGCACACATGAGTGCTAATTTTGACAGTTCAACCGAATAGAGTTCATGGAATAATAATAAAGGGTCAATCCCATAGAAAGATGTTGGACTTTGGTGATCTAAACGGTCTTATATTACTTTACAGAGACATACTTCACAGCCGATATTTATCTGCTATACTGACGGGCGGTTGCGTGAAGGCATCACGCTGTTAAGTTGTCATTCATCTAGTGTTTAACTTCTATGAACATGCATGTCTGTTTCATTATTTGCTGGACTCTGGCACTTCGTTATGTGTTGTGACTGGCGTATTTGTGACTGCATGTCTTTTGTAGCTTGTGGGAGATGCCAGAGAAATAAGATCTTTGTTATTCTTGTCTTGTTGTATGTTTTTTTTTCTTTGTGGGCATATTGATGTATTTTACTGTCGTACATACAACAATAGTCAACTCATTTAGTGTTTGGTTGAGTCCTACTTATTCCTTTACAATGAAATGTTGCTTGTGTCTGGCCACAGGGGTGAAACGAGGCAGAGCGACTAAATGTGTTGGGCTGCTCAGGCAGAGGTGAAGAAAATATACACGAGCCAAAGCTAATATGCAAAGAGGTGACATGGTTTTAGTTTATAAATGATGTTGGCCTTTAGAAATAGAAAGGAACTCCAGACTTGCCTTTTCGCAGATACAAATAAGTTTACATTTATTTTTTCTCCCGACAAACTCGTTTCAGATATCAAGGTGAGGAGTTTTACAAGGCTTCATAAGGATGTAGCCGCCTCCAAGTAAGCAACTCCTCTAGGCTTTAGTCTTGCAATATCTGCGGTGATTCTGAAAGGGTCGGACACTCTTAGTTATATGAGATTTCCTTTACTTGTGAGAACCATTAGAAGTCCTCACGAGGTTCGAAATGCAAATCCCACCCAGCTGTTAACATGTTTACCAAGAGCGGCAACCCAAGATATTTCACCAGGAAAAATTGCACATACCACTAAGATAGAATTTAGGACATGTTGATGGTCAGCTTGGCCACATCGAATAGGAGTCACCATTCTCTTCTGAAAACTAGTGCAAAGACCAGTAGTATTCACTAAAATTCTTACAAGAAAAAAAACATTTTTTGATAACGGATGAATGGTCACTGTGCTAGATGAAAAGTTTGTTTCCAATATGTAGCTGTCGTTCCAGACCAACTGGCTGTGGAGGAACACTAGGTCAGTCAAGCACCTGGAATTTTCCTATACGCCGGGTGTTCGTCTCTTCGCCGAGAGCCAAAACATAGGTACTCGGCAAACATACAGACGCCGATAGTCACACTCGGCAACCTTGGACGTTGCTGACACGGACACACGGCAAACAAACAACGCACGATGAACGGCGCAGACGCCGAGAGCGCCACACCGCAAAGAGAAGCCACGTGGCATGCCCGTTCGCAACTGACAGAGCCGTGAGCATGCTCACACGTCATTTTCTGTTACCAATGCCGAGAGACGTGACGATCCGCTGGATAAAAACATGTCACAAAAACATTCTTACCTGACATGTGGTCTCACTGGTCCCAGTTATCAGTATAACTTTCAAATTATTTGTTAAATCTTTAAAAACAATAATATGACGTGCCGAACACGTTAGTTTTTCGTGTAGCTTTGTTGATAAGTTTGAACATGTACCAAACAAAGGACTAGGCCCCGATCGACAAATGCAACTATTACTATTCAACTTGCGAAAATTGTGTAATAGAAACACTCCAGTCACTAACAACAGGTTCCGTTTCCACCGGTACCTTGACCATGATTGGTATGCTCACTAGCTAGGGTGGGTGCTGGCTGGAAACGATCTAGGTCCAGGCACATAGGCGCGCTACCATATAAATAGGGGATGCAGAGAGATAGAGCAGCCACCTTCAACAAAATACATCCACCGATCATCCCCTTAATTTGCATCAACAAACAGCTTGCGTAAGGAGAAACCAAGGCTAGCTATGGCGTCCAAAACTCAGCTCTTTACCTGCTCGTTGCATTCTTCTTCTTCTTCCTTGTGGCTTCTCAGGTTGATGCTGGTAGAAAACTAGGTGACTCTCTCTCTCTCTCTTTCTCTCTCTCTCTCTCTCTCTCTCTCTCTCACACACACACACACACACGCACGCACACACGCGCGCGCGCACACACACACACAGAGTTTTTAGCACACAAATAATATAGTGAAATATGTCTGCTTTTCAGCTGATGATTACACAGGACTTCCACCTATTCCACCTTCCTACGGCGGCATACCACCACCAGCACCACGACCCTAGGCCGGAGTTTGCATCGTATGATGGAGGGGTTTACAATTATACACATACATATACATATCTGAAAAATAATGTCTGAGTATATATATCGGGTACGACCAAACATATACATATAAACTCCTACTACAAATAAACAATATGTACTACATGGGTATGTCAACACATGTATTGTACCTGCTATGTATGTACCTACATGTTAAGAAAACATATGTACTTCTCCATATGTGTGCCTTTCATACCGGCCATTACCCTGGCGGCCTGGCCTACGGTCATGGCTATGTATATCTCTCTATCTTGGCTTTCATAATAACTACTCTCTCCATCCCATATAATGTAAGACGTCTTACATTATGGGACGGAGGAAGTACTGATCAGTCTGCTGCGTGATCTTGTTGGTACTGGTGTGTTGTGCAGTCGATGCTATGAGTTTGTAACAAGTATTGTAAAGATTGACCAGAGTTGACTCTTGCGTGAGTGGAGACCGATTGGTTGCACCTGAACATCGGTTTTGTCACCCTGTGGAAAAAGCTGACCTTCCAAAACTAAAGATGAGACGAGTAATAAACATATTTGACCACTAGTTATTATTTTTTGAATATATATGTTGGCAACAGCCTTTTACATAGAAGTTGAAAAATTCTGGTAGCACTCGTTCCAAGAAGTAATGTATTTCGGAGTAGAGGGAATACTAAATATTCTTGTCAGTACCGTCTTCTCGGAGAGATTACCTATATATAACATCTTATTATTGTTGGGTTTTTTATTAAAAGCATATATCCCATAGTGTTGTTTTTTCTTAGCAAGCATGTCGTCTAAAACTCCGAATTTCATCACTGAACCTTAACTCCCTTGGGCATTATAGTGGGCGACCGCTACACTCGCATGGAGCATCTCTAAGTCCACAACAATGTGAGCACCTATGTTGAGTGGAACCTGGGTTGACAGGTTATGAAAATACGACCTGAAACTTGAAATACACAGATAAAATTTATATACCCATATTTCTCATAGAACAAAAAACCTGTAGGTCAATACATATCTCATCTGCTTTATAAACTACAAAAACAAAACATGAAACTGCAAAAATATATCCAAGAAATACCCTGGCTGGCCCTGCCGGTCATTGGAGTCACCATAGACGGCTAGCTCTAGAAAAATAATTTACCGAAAATGTAAGCACCCATGTTGAGCCAAACCCGGGTTGGAAAGTTATAAAAGAACAAGCCCCGAAACATTAATTACATAGATAAAAATTTCATCTAGAGTACATATTTCTCATACAAGATTTTTTTGTAGCTCAACATACTCATCATTAAGTATCGAGCTACAAAATTCAGACATGGAACCTCAAAGTTGTAACAAATAATTGGGTGAGAAGGAACTAGGGATGTATGCTCTACTTTTCGGTCGACCTGAAACTCATTTGGTAAATTTAACCAAGGTGGATTTTAAAGCAAAATAAATATACTTGTATACCACCTACTGTCAGCCTCCTTCTACGCGGTGTCATCACACAAACACAAGCACGCGCTGAGAGTTGACGGCCATGGGAGCTCATAAGGGAACGCTCGACCAGCCCTCTTGTTCAGCCCCTGTGCACATTCCTGCATCATGTTTTGGGTCTCGACATTCAACAACCAGATGTACTCGGCACGGCATTCACTGCCACACAGTACAAAATACCTTGGAGTTGAGCCTGAGGTGCTCTATCAAAAAAATACAGTCTCCAGGCCCGCGTGGGCCAGGACCCGATGTTGCCATCCCTCTCAACCGTGCATGCCCCGCCACCATGGGCGGCATATCGGAACATCTCGAGGTTCTCCCCGACGATCCGGACACGGCTCATGTTGCCAATGACCCGGAGGTTCCTCCTGTTGCTGTTGATGTCAGCTTGTCCGGGCATCCTCAAGTAGGAGAACTTGCCGGTGCTCTCTTTGAGGTGGAGCACGACATTGTTGCCTCCTTGGACAGACCATCAGAGTGAGCCCCCCGCGGGCCCCAGGAACAAGAAGGGCACCCATAAGTAAACAAGTGCCGCAATAGGAATGATGTCGTCAGCCATGACCCTGGTGCTCAGTGAGACCCAGCGGTCATGTTTGTCTGTTGCAGAGAAGACACGTGCTTGGACGGTTTTGCTACCGTCTTGCTGCGTATCATGGATGAGACGCACCCATAGAACCCTGAAGTTTGACATGTCAAGGCCGGTTCGCCATCGAGCAGGAACACGCCGGGGCACTGCTTGATAGGTCTTCGCGGATGCAGACAAAGTGGGCAAGTGGCACAGATCTGCATGTCCTGCTTTGTCAAGGGGATGCATTTGATAACACTGGAAGGGAGGTAAAAGGCAAGGCGGCCATCCCGACTATCATGGAGCACTAGGATCGATCCGGCTTTAACTGCTGTGTAAGAAGTCGAGCGAGACGCGTGTGGGGTCGATTGGAGGCTTCCCCTCCAGCGCAGCGAGTGGGACGAAGATAGGCCTGATGCCATCGCCACAGTAGTAATGGCGCCCGAGTATGTGTGGCCCATTGAGGCGGAGGAAGCCGTCGCCGGCGATCACGCGGTGCCATGGCCTCCTTGGGTGTGACTAGCTAGCTTGTTTGTTTGTGCAGTGTGTAGCCCTAATTAATGAAGACGACCTTGTGCACAGAAGCGAACCTGGTGGGCGCGCGCTGACTCGGACAGAGCTACACCTACGTAAAAAAATTCAACCATATGCTTACTTTTGGAAGACGGCTCGCAACAACAATTCTTTTAGTAGGTTCTTCTGTAGGATACATACATGCCAACTTGTATAGTACTATGATTTTAATTTAATGATCTCGATTTATTTTGAAACACTGTTTAATAAGATTGCTTACTCAAGGTTGAACTTGCCCTTCTTGTTTCATAGAAACATTCCGGGAGCAAATCATGCAGAGCGGATGGCAGTGCAACACGAGGGACAATATTTAGGTAGGTATTGTTTGTTCTCAAAATAATGATCTCATTGGTACCCAGAAGCGCTGATGGCCTATATTACCTGATTCATTAATAGGCACACATGAGTGCTAATTTTGACAGTTCAACCGAATAGAGGTGGTATTGTTCTGTTCATGGAATAATAATAAAGGGTCAATCCCATAGAAAAATGTTGGACTTTGGTGATCTAAATGGTCTTATATTACTTTACAGAGACATACTTCACAGCCGATATTTATCTGCTATACTGACGGGCGGTTGCGTGAAGGCATCACGTTGTCAAGTTGTCATTCATCTAGTGTTTAACTTCTATGAACATGCATGTCTGTTTCATTATTTGCTGGACTCTGGCACTTCGTTATGTGTTGTGACTGACGTATTTGTGACTGCATGTCTTTTGTAGCTTGTGGGAGATGCCAGAGATATAAGATCTTTGTTATTCTTGTCTTGTTGTATGTTTTTTTTTGTGGGCATATTGATGTATTTTACTGTCGTACATACAACAATAGTCAACTCATTTAGTGTTTGGTTGAGTCCTACTTATTCCTTTACAATGAAATGTTGCTTGTGTCTGGCCACAGGGGTGAAACGAGGCAGAGCGACTAAATGTGTTGGGCTGCTCAGGCAGAGGTGAAGAAAATATACACGAGCCAAAGCTAATATGCAAAGAGGTGACATGGTTTTAGTTTATAAATGATGTTGGCCTTTAGAAATAGAAAGGAACTCCAGACTTGCCTTTTCGCAGATACAAATAAGTTTACATTTATTTTTTCTCCCGACAAACTCGTTTCAGATATCAAGGTGAGGAGTTTTACAAGGCTTCATAAGGATGTAGCCGCCTCCAAGTAAGCAACTCCTCTAGGCTTTAGTCTTGCAATATCTGCGGTGATTCTGAAAGGGTCGGATACTCTTAGTTATATGAGATTTCCTTTACTTGTGAGAACCATTAGAAGTCCTCACGAGGTCCGAAATGCAAATCCCACCCAGCTGTTAACATGTTTACCAAGAGCGGCAACCAAAGATATTTCACCAGGAAAAATTGCACATACCACTAAGATAGAATTTAGGACATGTTGATGGTCAGCTTGGCCACATCGAATAGGAGTCACCATTCTCTTCTGAAAACTAGTGCAAAGACCAGTAGTATTCACTAAAATTCTTACAAGAAAAAAAACATTTTTTTCATAACGGATGAATGGTCACTGTGCTAGATGAAAAGTTTGTTTCCAATATGTAGCTGTCGTTCCAGACCAACTGGCTGTGGAGGAACACTAGGTCAGTCAAGCACCTGGAATTTTCCTATACGCCGGGTGTTCGTCTCTTCGCCGAGAGCCAAAACATAGGTACTCGGCAAACATACAGATGCCGATAGTCACACTCGGCAACCTTGGACGTTGCTGACACGGACACACGGCGAACAAACAATGCACGATGAACGGCGCAGACGCCGAGAGTGCCACACCGCAAAGAGAAGCCACGTGGCATGCCCGTTCGCAAATGACAGAGCCGTGAGCATGCTCACACGTCATTTTCTGTTACCTATGCCGAGAGCCGTGACGGTCCGCTGGATAAAAACATGTCACAAAAACATTCTTACCTGACATGTGGTCTCACTGGTCCCAGTTATCAGTATAACTTTCAAATTATTTGTTAAATCTTTAAAAAGAATAATATGACGTGCCGAACACGTTAGTTTTTCGTGTAGCTTTGTTGATAAGTTTGAACATGTACCAAACAAAGGACTAGGCCCCGATCGACAAATGCAACTATTACTATTCAACTTGGGAAAATGGTGTAATAGAAACACTCCAGTCACTAACAACAGGTTCCGTTTCCACCGGTACCTTGACCATGATTGGTATGCTCACTAGCTAGGGTGGGTGCTGGCTGGAAACGATCTAGGTCCAGGCACATAGGCGCGCTACCATATAAATAGGGGTTGCAGAGAGATAGAGCAGCCACCTTCAACAAAATACATCCACCGATCATCCCCTTAATTTGCAGCAACAAACAGCTTGTGTAAGGAGAAACCAAGGCTAGCTATGGCGTCCAAAACTCAGCTCTTACTTTACCTGCTCGTTGCATTCTTCTTCTTCTTCCTTGTGGCTTCTCAGGTTGATGCTGGTAGAAAACTATGTGACTCTCTCTTTCTCTCTCTCTCTCTCTCTCACTCTCTCTCACACACACACACGCACGCACGCACGCGCGCGCGCACACACACAGAGAGTTTTTAGCACACAAATAATATAGTGAAATATGTCTGCTTTTCAGCTGATGATTACACAGGACTTCCACCTATTCCACCTTCCTACGGCGGCATACCACCACCAGCACCACGACCCTAGGCCGGAGTTTGCATCGTATGATGGAGGGGTTTACAATTATACACATACATATGCATATCTGAAAAATAATGTCTGAGTATATATATCGGGTACGACCAAACATATACATATAAACTCCTACTACAAATAAACAATATGTACTACATGGGTATGTCAACACATGTATTGTACCTGCTATGTATATACCTACATGTTAAGAAAACATATGTACTTCTCCATATGTGTGCCTTTCATACCGGCCATTACCCTGGCGGCCTGGCCTACGCTCATGGTTATGTATAACTCTCTATCTTGGCTTTCATAATAACTACTCTCTCCATCCCATATAATGTAAGACGTCTTACATTATGGGACGGAGGAAGTACTGATCAGTCTGCTGCGTGATCTTGTTGGTACTGGTGTGTTGTGCAGTCGATGCTATGAGTTTGTAACAAGTATTGTAAAGATTGACCAGAGTTGACTCTTGCGTGAGTGGAGACCGATTGGTTGCACCTGAACATCGGTTTTGTCACCCTGTGGAAAAAAGCTGACCTTCCAAAACTAAAGATGAGACGAGTAATAAACATATTTGACCACTAATTATTATTTTTTGAATATATATGTTGGCAACAGCCTTTTACATAGAAGTTGAAAAATTCTGGTAGCACTCGTTCCAGGAAGTAATGTATTTCGGAGTAGAGGGAATACTAAATATTCTTGTCAGTACCGTCTTCTCAGAGAGATTACCTATATATAACATCTTATTATTGTTGTTTTTTTTATTAAAAGCATATATCCCATAGTGTTGTTTTTTCTTAGCAAGCATGTCGTCTAAAACTCCGAATTTCATCACTGAATCTTAACTCCCTTGGGCATTATAGTGGGCGACCGCTACACTCGCATGGAGCATCTCTAAGTCCACAACAATGTGAGCACCTATGTTGAGTGGAACCTGGGTTGACAGGTTATGAAAATACGACCTGAAACTTGAAATACACAGATAAAATTTATATACCCATATTTCTCATAGAACAAAAAACCTTTAGGTTAATAGATATCACATCTGCTTTATAAATTACAAAAACAAAACATGAAAATGCAAAATTATATCTGAGAAATACCCTGGCTGGCCCTGCCGGTCATAGGAGTCGCCATAGACGGCTAGCACTAGAAAAATAATTTACCAAAAATGTAAGCACCCATGTTGAGCCAAACCCGGGTTGGCAAGTTTTAAAAGAACAAGCCCCGAAACTTTAATTACATAGATAAAATTTTCATCTAGAGTACATATTTCTCATACAAGATTTTTTGTAGCTCAATATACTCATAATTAAGTATCGAGCTACAAAATTCAGACATGGAACCTCAAAGTTGTAACAAATAATTGGGTGAGAAGGAACTAGGGATGTATGCTCTACTTTTCGGTCGACCTGAAACTCATTTGGTAAATTTAACCAAGGTGGATTCTAAAGCAAAATAAATACTTGTATACCACCTACTGTCGGCCTCCTTCTGCGCGGTGTCATCACACAAACACAAGCACGCGCTGAGAGTTGGCGGCCATGAGATCTAATAAGGGAACGCCCGACCAGCGCCCTCTTGTTCAGCCCATGTGCACATTCCTGCATCATGTTCTGGGTGTCGACATTCAACAACCAGATGTACTCGGCACCGCATTCACTACCACACAGTACAAAAGACCTTGGAGTTGAGCCTGAGGTGCTCTATCGAAAAAATACAGTCTCCAGGCCCGCGTGGGCCAGGACCCGATGTTGCCATCCCTCTCAACCGTGCATGCCCCGCCACCATGGGCGGCATATCGGAGCATCTCGAGGTTCTCCCCGACGATCCGGACACGGCTCATGTTGCCAATGACCCGGAGGTTCCTCCTGTTGCTGTTGATGTCGGCTTGTCCGGGCATCCTCAAGTAGGAGAACTTGCCGGTGCTCTCTTTGAGGTGGAGCACGACATTGTTGCCTCCTTGGACAGACCATCAGAGTGAGCCCCCCGCGGGCCCCAGGAACAAGAAGGGCACCCGTAAGTAAACAAGTGCCGCAATAGGAATGATGTCGTCAGCCATGACCCTGGTGCTCAGTGAGACCCAGCGGTCATGTTTGTCTGTTGCAGAGAAGACACGTGCTTGGACGGTTTTGCTACCGTCTTGCTGCTTATCATGGATGAGACGCACCCATAGAACCCTGAAGTTTGACATGTCAAGGCCGGTTCGCCATCGAGCAGGAACACGCCGGGGCACTGCTTGATAGGTCTTCGCGGATGCAGACAAAGTGGGCAAGTGGCACAGATCTGCATGTCCTGCTTTGTCAAGGGGATGCATTTGATAACACTGGAAGGGAGGTAAAAGGCAAGGCGGCCATCCCGACTATCATGGAGCACCAGGATCGATCCGGCTTTAACTGTTGCGTAAGAAGTCGAGCGAGACGCGTGTGGGGTCGATTGGAGGCTTCCCCTCCAGCGCAGCGAGTGGGACGAAGATAGGCCTGATGCCATCGCCACAGTAGTAATGGCGCCCGAGTATGTGTGGCCCATTGAGGCGGAGGAAGCCGTCGCCGGCGATCACGCGGTGCCATGGCCTCCTTGGGTGTGACTAGCTAGCTTGTTTGTTTGTGCAGTGTGTAGCCCTAATTAATGAAGACGACCTTGTGCACAGAAGCGAACCTGGTGGGCGCGCGCTGACTCGGACAGAGCTACACCTACGTAAAAAAATTCAACCATATGCTTATTTTTGGAAGACGGCTCGCAACAACAATTCTTTTAGTAGGTTCTTCTGTAGGATACATACATGCCAACTTGTATAGTACTATGATTTTAATTTAATGATCTCGATTTATTTTGAAACACTGTTTAATAAGATTGCTTACTCAAGGTTGAACTGGCCCTTCTTGTTTCATAGAAACATTCCGGGAGCAAATCATGCAGAGCGGATGGCAGTGCAACACGAGGGACAATATTTAGGTAGGTATTGTTTGTTCTCAAAATAATGATCTCATTGGTACCCAGAAGCGCTGATGGCCTATATTACCTGATTCATTAATAGGCACACATGAGTGCTAATTTTGACAGTTCAACCGAATAGAGGTGGTATTGTTCTGTTCATGGAATAATAATAAAGGGTCAATCCCATAGAAAAATGTTGGACTTTGGTGATCTAAATGGTCTTATATTACTTTACAGAGACATACTTCACAGCCGATATTTATCTGCTATACTGACGGGCGGTTGCGTGAAGGCATCACGCTGTCAAGTTGTCATTCATCTAGTGTTTAACTTCTATGAACATGCATGTCTGTTTCATTATTTGCTGGACTCTGGCACTTCGTTATGTGTTGTGACTGACGTATTTGTGACTGCATGTCTTTTGTAGCTTGTGGGAGATGCCAGAGATATAAGATCTTTGTTATTCTTGTCTTGTTGTATGTTTTTTTTTGTGGGCATATTGATGTATTTTACTGTCGTACATACAACAATAGTCAACTCATTTAGTGTTTGGTTGAGTCCTACTTATTCCTTTACAATGAAATGTTGCTTGTGTCTGGCCACAGGGGTGAAACGAGGCAGAGCGACTAAATGTGTTGGGCTGCTCAGGCAGAGGTGAAGAAAATATACACGAGCCAAAGCTAATATGCAAAGAGGTGACATGGTTTTAGTTTATAAATGATGTTGGCCTTTAGAAATAGAAAGGAACTCCAGACTTGCCTTTTCGCAGATACAAATAAGTTTACATTTAATTTTTCTCCCGACAAACTCGTTTCAGATATCAAGGTGAGGAGTTTTACAAGGCTTCATAAGGATGTAGCCGCCTCCAAGTAAGCAACTCCTCTAGGCTTTAGTCTTGCAATATCTGCGGTGATTCTGAAAGGGTCGGACACTCTTAGTTATATGAGATTTCCTTTACTTGTGAGAACCATTAGAAGTCCTCACGAGGTCCGAAATGCAAATCCCACCCAGCTGTTAACATGTTTACCAAGAGCGGCAACCAAAGATTTTCACCAGGAAAAATTGCACATACCACTAAGATAGAATTTAGGACATGTTGATGGTCAGCTTGGCCACATCGAATAGGAGTCACCATTCTCTTCTGAAAACTAGTGCAAAGACCAGTAGTATTCACTAAAATTCTTACAAGAAAAAAAACATTTTTTCATAACGGATGAATGGTCACTGGGCTAGATGAAAAGTTTGTTTCCAATATGTAGCTGTCATTCCAGACCAACTGGCTGTGGAGGAACACTAGGTCAGTCAAGCACCTGGAATTTTCCTATACGCCGGGTGTTCGTCTCTTCGCCGAGAGCCAAAACATAGGTACTCGGCATACATACAGATGCCGATAGTCACACTCGGCAACCTTGGACGTTGCTGACACGGACACACGGCGAACAAACAACGCACGATGAACGGCGCAGACGCCGAGAGTACCACACCGCAAACAGAAGCCACGTGGCATGCCCGTTCGCAACTGACAGAGCCGTGAGCATGCTCACACGTCATTTTCTGTTACCTATGCCGAGAGCCGTGACGGTCCGCTGGATAAAAACATGTCACAGAAACATTCTTACCTGACATGTGGTCTCACTGGTCCCAGTTATCAGTATAACTTTCAAATTATTTGTTAAATCTTAAAAAGAATAATATGACGTGCCGAACACGTTAGTTTTTCGTGTAGCTTTGTTGATAAGTTTGAACATGTACCAAACAAAGGACTAGGCCCCGATCGACAAATGCAACTATTACTATTCAACTTGGAAAAATGGTGTAATACAAACACTCCAGTCACTAACAACAGGTTCCGTTTCCACCGGTACCTTGACCATGATTGGTATGTTCACTAGCTAGGGTGGGTGCTGGCTGGAAACGATCTAGGTCCAGGCACATAGGCGCGCTACCATATAAATAGGGGTTGCAGAGAGATAGAGCAGCCACCTTCAACAAAATACATCCACCGATCATCCCCTTAATTTGCATCAACAAACAGCTTGCGTAAGGAGAAACCAAGGCTAGCTATGGCGTCCAAAACTCAGCTCTTTACCTGCTCGTTGCATTCTTCTTCTTCTTCCTTGTGGCTTCTCAGGTTGATGCTGGTAGAAAACTAGGTGACTCTCTCTCTCTCTCTCTTTCTCTCTCTCTCTCTCTCTCTCTCTCTCTCTCTCACACACACACACACACGCACGCACACACGCGCGCGCGCACACACACACAGAGAGTTTTTAGCACACAAATAATATAGTGAAATATGTCTGCTTTTCAGCTGATGATTACACAGGACTTCCACCTATTCCACCTTCCTACGGCGGCATACCACCACCAGCACCACGACCCTAGGCCGGAGTTTGCATCGTATGATGGAGGGGTTTACAATTATACACATACATATACATATCTGAAATATAATGTCTGAGTATATATATCGGGTACGACCAAACATATACATATAAACTCCTACTACAAATAAACAATATGTACTACATGGGTATGTCAACACATGTATTGTACCTGCTATGTATGTACCTACATGTTAAGAAAACATATGTACTTCTCCATATGTGTGCCTTTCATACCGGCCATTACCCTGGCGGCCTGGCCTACGGTCATGGCTATGTATATCTCTCTATCTTGGCTTTCATAATAACTACTCTCTCCATCCCATATAATGTAAGACGTCTTACATTATGGGACGGAGGAAGTACTGATCAGTCTGCTGCGTGATCTTGTTGGTACTGGTGTGTTGTGCAGTCGATGCTATGAGTTTGTAACAAGTATTGTAAAGATTGACCAGAGTTGACTCTTGCGTGAGTGGAGACCGATTGGTTGCACCTGAACATCGGTTTTGTCACCCTGTGGAAAAAGCTGACCTTCCAAAACTAAAGATGAGACGAGTAATAAACATATTTGACCACTAGTTATTATTTTTTGAATATATATGTTGGCAACAGCCTTTTACATAGAAGTTGAAAAATTCTGGTAGCACTCGTTCCAAGAAGTAATGTATTT
>NC_041381.1:653312864-653313320 GCF_002162155.2 Triticum dicoccoides | reverse complement strand
GAGTACAATAAAAACCGTAAGAGTAGTCCTCGTGATATTGGAGTAATTGGCTTGGGCAATAATCGCGAGGTGGACCTTGTGTCTCCTCTGCTTTGGTCCAACTGGCCTTCTCCAGTGTGGCTTACACCTAGCCTTACGGTGATGAAACTGCCATCGAATGACCGTTGGCTCAGTGGATGGGATCATGTACTCTCCAGACCATCACCGACTGAGGCTACAGTAGGCACTACACTCCTGGAGCTACCAGAGGACATCATGATGCGTGTCTTTGCCTCCCTTGAGATCCCTGACCTCGTACGTGCTGGTGCTGTCTGCACCTTTTGGCGCTCTGCCTACACTGCCCTTCACAAACTTGGCACACACAAGCAGCCCCAGACGCCGTGCCTGCTCTACTGCTCTGAATCTTCCAGCGAGAATGTTGCGTGTCTCTACAGCCTCGTGGAGAAGAGGGTTTAC
>NC_041381.1:653311080-653312528 GCF_002162155.2 Triticum dicoccoides | reverse complement strand
GGTTAACTCTCCCGGAGCCGCCTCTCCACAGTAGGTTTCTGATTGGGTCCTCTCTTGGCTTGCTGGTCACCGTCGATGAGAAATCTGAAATGCACCTTGTCAATCCATTCACTGGTCAACAGATTGCTCTCCCTTCAGTGACCACGATGCAGCACGTGAAGCCCATTTGTGATGACTCGGGTGCTGTCCACAAGTATGCATACTCGAGGCACACGGCAAACCAAGTTATCTGCCCTCCAAAGATAATTGCTCCAGCTGCCCTGAGGGAAGTCTTCCATCAGAAGGCTCTTTTGTTTTATGATACACCCACAGGGAGCTACATAGTGGTGCTCATCCACATGCCGTTTGGTCAGCTATCCTTTGCAAGGGTAGGGGACGATAAGTGGACCTGGCTGCCACCTCACACTAATTATTTTGACTGCACCTACAAGGATGGGCTATTGTATGCAGTCACTCTAATGGGAGAAATTCACACCTTTGATCTTAGTGAGCCTGATGTTACAATGAACATTATTATAGGTGTGGATGATGACGATTTTGAGATTCAGGGAGCATACATTCTTGAAGCTCCATGGGGTGGTTTGCTGCTTATTTGGAGATTGAAAGTGTATAGTGGTAATCCTGATGATATTTCATCACTTACACTGCACACCAAAGGAATTAAAATACATGAGGTTGATGTTGCTGCCAAGAAGCTTGTGGAAATTGATTGCCTGCACGGCCATGTGCTGTTTCTTGGTCATAACCAGTCACTCTGTCTCAGCACTAAAGAATGCCCTGCTCTCAAGGAAAATCGTGTCTACTTTACTGACGATAATGAGTACATAACTGAACATAAGGATAATCGTCGCGATATAGGACTACTTCGCTTGGGTAATAATAGCTGGGAAAGCCTTGTGTTTCCTCAGCTTTGGTCCAACTGGCCTGCTCCTGTGTGGATTACACCCAATCTTACAATGATGAAACTGTCGTTAAATAAGTAGGCCGGCTTCAAGAAGGCTTAATAAGATGCTCGCCTAGGTGCATGTAGGCAAGCTGGAGGGCCGATTGCATTGCTTAGGACTATGTGCAGGAGTAGGAGGAGGCTGGTTTCGACAACACAATTACAAATTCTGGCATCAAATGGCTGATGATTCAGGAGGCTGTATCGTGCTGTTAAGTTATCATTTATCAAGTGTTTAAGCTTCATGGACGTGTTTGTTCTATCATGTGTGGGACTCTGGAAATTTATCATGTCTTGTGACTGATGTGTGTGTGTGGTTGTGTCTTTTTATGACTTCTGGGAGAAGTCAGAGAAATAAGAACTTTGTTATGCTTGTTTTGTTGTCATGATCACTAGAACATTTGCAAGCTGCTGTTTTGAACCTGCGATGTTGTTGTTTGGAGCTGATGAGCAGCTGCTCCTATGAGATAGATGTGTTCCAATTCTTCTCCTTTGTCAGTGTTGT
>NC_041381.1:653310284-653310977 GCF_002162155.2 Triticum dicoccoides | reverse complement strand
CATTCATTCAGTTAACTGACTTGCCCTCTGATCTCTGTGATTGCTTGCTGTTCTATGCAAGACAGAAGCCAAGAAAAGGATTTCAATATTCTAGGGCAAGCATGAATGTAAATTGCTGCTTTTTTCAGTTACATTGAGGAATATATGTTTATTATATGTACCACTGTTCTTTTGTACTGTATTTCCTATGACAGGTTCACATTAATTTCGTTTCCCCCTCCGTGTAGACCCGATGTGTCCGTTTCCCCCTCCAGGTGCTGGCGGCGGCGCCGTCCGTGAGAGGGGCCATGCCCCGGAGACGCGTGCTGCCTCTTCGGACATGCCACAACACCACCCCGCATGTATGAGGGGCAGGTGCGACGCTCCAGTCGCATCGCTACCCCCCCCCCCCCCAGGGCCCCCGTCCCGCCTAACCCTGGAGTGGTTGACCACGAGATCTTGCCCTTTGACTACCACGAAGGGCCTTTGACCAGCGGTTCACCAATGTTACGAATCGTACGATGAATATTTTTACTAGCCTCTTCTCTTTTTCCTGCTGGCATGACGCTTCGTACTTAGTCTACTGCTGGTGTGCTGGATTTCAGACCAAGTTCTGAATCAGTGGCGATTTCTTTTTGATACTTATTGCTTAATCAAATTGAGTGCGCATATACTAGAAGGAATTGGATTGCATGTTTGTGGGCTGTTGCAATG
>NC_041381.1:653235561-653237946 GCF_002162155.2 Triticum dicoccoides | reverse complement strand
GAAAATACGACCTGAAACTCTAAATACACAGATAAAATTTCTATACCCATATTTCTCATAGAACAAAAAACCTTTAGGTCAATAGATATCTCATCTGCTTTATAAATTACAAAAACAAATCATGAAACTGCAAAATTATATCCGAGAAATACCCTGGCTGGCCCTGCCGGTCATCGGAGTCACCATAGACGGCTAGCTCTAGAAAAATAATTTACCGAAAATGTAAGCACCCATGTTGAGTCAAACCCGGGTTGGCAAGTTTTAAAAGAACAAGCCCCGAAACTTTAATTACATAGATAAAATTTTCATCTAGAGTACATATTTCTCATACAAGATTTTTTTGTAGCTCAATGTACTCATAATTAAGTATCGAGCTACAAAATTCAGACATGGAACCTCAAAGGTGTAGCAAATAATTGGGTGAGAAGGAACTAGGGATGTATGCTCTACTTTTCGGTCGACCTGAAACTCATTTGGTAAATTTAACCAAGGTGGATTTTAAAGCAAAATAAATACTTGTATACCACCTACTGTCGGCCTCCTTCTGTGCGGTGTCATCAACAAACACAAGCACGCATTGAGAGTTGGCGGCCATGGGAGCTAATAAGGGAACGCCCGACCAGCGCCCTCTTGTTCAGCCCATGTGCACATTCCTGCATCATGTTCTGGGTGTCGACATTCAACAACCAGATGTACTCGGCACCGCATTCACTGCCACACAGTACAACACACCCTGGAGCTGCAGCCTGAGGTGCTCTATCGGAAAAATACAGTCTCCAGGCCCGCGTGGGCCAGGACCCGATGTTGCCATCCCTCTCAACCGTGCATGCCCCGCCACCATGGGCGGCATATCGGAGCATCTCGAGGTTCTCCCCGACGATCCGGACACGGCTCATGTTGCCAATGACCCGGAGGTTCCTCCTGTTGCTGTTGATGTCGGCTTGTCCGGGCATCCTCAAGTAGGAGAACTTGCCGGTGCTCTCTTTGAGGTGGAGCAATACATTGCTGCCTCCTTAGACAGACCATCAGAGTGAGCCCCCCGCGCGCCCCAGGAACAAGAAGGGCACCCGTAAGTAACCAAGTGCCCCAATAGGAATGATGTCGTCGGCCATGACCCTGGTGCTCAGTGAGACCCAGCGGTCATGTTTGTCTGTTGCAGAGAAGACACGTGCTTGGACGGTTTTGCTACCGTCTTGCTGCTTATCATGGATGAGACGCAGCCATAGAACCCTGAAGTTTGACATGTCAAGGCCGGTTCGCCATCGAGAAGGAACACGCCGGGGCACTGCTTGATAGGTCTTCGCGGATGCAGACAAAGTGGGCAAGTGGCGCAGATCTGCATGTCCTGCTTTGTCAAGGGGATGCATTTGATGACACTGGAAGGGAGGTAAAAGGCAAGGCGGCCATCCCGGCTGTCATGGAGCACCAGGATTGATCCGGCTTTAACTGCTGCGTAAGAAGTCGAGCGAGACGCGTGTGGGGTCGATTGGAGGCTTCCCCTCCAGCGCAGCGAGTGGGACGAAGATAGGCCTGATGCCATCGCCACAGTAGTAATGGCGCCCGAGTATGTGTGGCCCATTGAGGCGGAGGAAGCCGTCGCCGGCGATCACGCGGCGCCATGGCCTCCTTGGGTGTGACTAGCTAGCTTGTTTGTTTGTGGAGTGTGTAGCCCTAATTAATGAAGACGACCTTGTGCACAGAAGCGAACCTGGTGGGCGCGCGCTGACTCGGACAGAGCTACACCTACGTAAAAAAATTCAACCATATGCTTATTTTTGGAAGACGGCTCGCAACAACAATTCTTTTAGTAGGTTCTTCTGTAGGATACATACATGCCAACTTGTATAGTACTATGATTTTAATTTAATGATCTCGATTTATTTTGAAACACTGTTTAATAAGATTGCTTACTCAAGGTTGAACTTGCCCTTCTTGTTTCATAGAAACATTCCGGGAGCAAATCATGCAGAGCGGATGGCAGTGCAACACGAGGGACAATATTTAGGTAGGTATTGTTTGTTCTCAAAATAATGATCTCATTGGTACCCAGAAGCGCTGATGGCCTATATTACCTGATTCATTAATAGGCACACATGAGTGCTAATTTTGACAGTTCAACCGAATAGAGGTGGTATTGTTCTGTTCATGGAATAATAATAAAGGGTCAATCCCATAGAAAAATGTTGGACTTTGGTGATCTAAACGGTCTTATATTACTTTACAGAGACATACTTCACAGCCGATATTTATCTGCTATACTGACGGGCGGTTGCGTGAAGGCATCACGCTGTCAAGTTGTCATTCATCTAGTGTTTAACTTCTATGAACATGCATGTCTGTTTCATTATTTGCTGGACTCTGGCACTTCGTTATGTGTTGTGACTG
>NC_041381.1:653233415-653235236 GCF_002162155.2 Triticum dicoccoides | reverse complement strand
CGTATTTGTGACTGCATGTCTTTTGTAGCTTGTGGGAGATGCCAGAGAAATAAGATCTTTGTTATTCTTGTCTTGTTGTATGTTTTTTTTCTTTGTGGGCATATTGATGTATTTTACTGTCGTACATACAACAATAGTCAACTCATTTAGTGTTTGGTTGAGTCCTACTTATTCCTTTACAATGAAATGTTGCTTGTGTCTGGCCACAGGGGTGAAACGAGGCAGAGCGACTAAATGTGTTGGGCTGCTCAGGCAGAGGTGAAGAAAATATACACGAGCCAAAGCTAATATGCAAAGAGGTGACATGGTTTTAGTTTATAAATGATGTTGGCCTTTAGAAATAGAAAGGAACTCCAGACTTGCCTTTTCGCAGATACAAATAAGTTTACATTTATTTTTTCTCCCGACAAACTCGTTTCAGATATCAAGGTGAGGAGTTTTACAAGGCTTCATAAGGATGTAGCCGCCTCCAGTAAGCAACTCCTCTAGGCTTTAGTCTTGCAATATCTGCGGTGATTCTGAAAGGGTCGGACACTCTTAGTTATATGAGATTTCCTTTACTTGTGAGAACCATTAGAAGTCCTCACGAGGTCCGAAATGCAAATCCGACCCAGCTGTTAACATGTTTACCAAGAGCGGCAACCCAAGATATTTCACCAGGAAAAATTGCACATACCACTAAGATAGAATTTAGGACATGTTGATGGTCAGCTTGGCCACATCGAATAGGAGTCACCATTCTCTTCTGAAAACTAGTGCAAAGACCAGTAGTATTCACTAAAATTCTTACAAGAAAAAAAACATGTTTTCATAACGGATGAATGGTCACTGTGCTAGATGAAAAGTTTGTTTCCAATATGTAGCTGTCGTTCCAGACCAACTGGCTGTGGAGGAACACTAGGTCAGTCAAGCACCTGGAATTTTCCTATACGCCGGGTGTTCGTCTCTTCGCCGAGAGCCAAAACATAGGTACTCGACAAACATACAGACGCCGATAGTCACACTCGGCAACCTTGGACGTTGCTGACACGGACACACGGCAATCAAACAACGCACGATGAACGGCGCAGACGCCGAGAGCGCCACACCGGAAAGAGAAGCCACGTGGCATGCCCGTTCGCAACTGACAGAGTCGTGAGCATGCTCACACGTCATGTTCTGTTACCTATGCCGAGAGCCGTGACGATCCGCTGGATAAAAACATGTCACAAAAACATTCTTACCTGACATGTGGTCTCACTGGTCCCAGTTATCAGTATAACTTTCAAATTATTTGTTAAATCTTTAAAAAGAATAATATGACGTGCCGAACACGTTAGTTTTTCGTGTAGCTTTGTTGATAAGTTTGAACATGTACCAAACAAAGGACTAGTCCCCGATCGACACATGCAACTATTACTATTCAACTTGGAAAAATGGTGTAATACAAACACTCCAGTCACTAACAACAGGTTCCGTTTCCACCGGTACCTTGACCATGATTGGTATGCTCACTAGCTAGGGTGGGTGCTGGCTGGAAATGATCTAGGTCCAGGCACATAGGCGCGCTACCATATAAATAGGGGTTGCAGAGAGATAGAGCAGCCACCTTCAACAAAATACATCCACCGATCATCCCCTTAATTTGCAGCAACAAACAGCTTGTGTAAGGAGAAACCAAGGCTAGCTATGGCGTCCAAAACTCAGCTCTTACTTTACCTGCTCGTTGCATTCTTCTTCTTCTTCCTTGTGGCTTCTCAGGTTGATGCTGGTAGAAAACTAGGTGACTCTCTCTCTCTCTCTCTCTCTCTCTCTCTCTCTCTCTCTCTCTCTCTCTCTCTC
>NC_041381.1:653216543-653232583 GCF_002162155.2 Triticum dicoccoides | reverse complement strand
AGAGTTTTTAGCACACAAATAATATAGTGAAATATGTCTGCTTTTCAGCTGATGATTACACAGGACTTCCACCTATTCCACCTTCCTACGGCGGCATACCACCACCAGCACCACGACCCTAGGCCGGAGTTTGCATCGTATGATGGAGGGGTTTACAATTATACACATACATATACATATCTGAAAAATAATGTCTGAGTATATATATCGGGTACGACCAAACATATACATATAAACTCCTACTACAAATAAACAATATGTACTACATGGGTATGTCAACACATGTATTGTACCTGCTATGTATGTACCTACATGTTAAGAAAACATATGTACTTCTCCATATGTGTGCCTTTCATACCGGCCATTACCCTGGCGGCCTGGCCTACGGTCATGGCTATGTATATCTCTCTATCTTGGCTTTCATAATAACTACTCTCTCCATCCCATATAATGTAAGACGTCTTACATTATGGGACGGAGGAAGTACTGATCAGTCTGCTGCGTGATCTTGTTGGTACTGGTGTGTTGTGCAGTCGATGCTATGAGTTTGTAACAAGTATTGTAAAGATTGACCAGAGTTGACTCTTGCGTGAGTGGAGACCGATTGGTTGCACCTGAACATCGGTTTTGTCACCCTGTGGAAAAAAGCTGGCCTTCCAAAACTAAAGATGAGACGAGTAATAAACATATTTAACCACTAATTATTATTTTTTGAATATATATGTTGGCAACAGCCTTTTACATAGAAGTTGAAAAACTCTGGTAGCACTCGTTCCAAGAAGTAATGTATTTCGGAGTAGAGGGAATACTAAATATTCTTGTTAGTACCGTCTTCTCAGAGAGATTACCTATATATAACATCTTATTATTGTTGTTTTTTTATTAAAAGCATATATCCCATAGTGTTGTTTTTTCTTAGCAAGCATGTCGTCTAAAACTCCGAATTTCATCACTGAATCTTAACTCCCTTAGGCATTATAGTGGGCGACCGCTACACTCGCATGGAGCATCTCTAAGTCCACAATAATATGAGCACCTATGTTGAGTGGAATCTGGGTTGACAGGTTATGAAAATACGACCTGAAACTCTAAATACACAGATAAAATTCTATACCCATATTTCTCATAGAACAAAAACCTTTAGATCAATAGATATCACATCTGCTTTATAAATTACAAAAACAAAACATGAAACTGCAAAATTATATCTGAGAAATACCCTGGCTGGCCCTGCCGGTCATCGGAGTCACCATAGACGGCTAGCACTAGAAAAATAATTTACCAAAAATGTAAGCACCCATGTTGAGCCAAACCCGGGTTGGCAAGTTATAAAAGAACAAGCCCCGAAACTTTAATTACATAGATAAAATTTTCATCTAGAGTACATATTTCTCATACAAGATTTTTTTGTAGCTCAATATACTTATAATTAAGTATCGAGCTACAAAATTCAGACATGGAACCTCAAAGTTGTAACAAATAATTGGGTGAGAAGGAACTAGGGATGTATGCTCTACTTTTCGGTCGACCTGAAACTCATTTGGTAAATTTAACCAAGGTGGATTCTAAAGCAAAATAAATACTTGTATACCACCTACTGTCGGCCTCCTTCTGCGCGGTGTCATCACACAAACACAAGCACGCGCTGAGAGTTGGCGGCCATGAGATCTAATAAGGGAGCGCCCGACCAGCGCCCTCTTGTTCAGCCCATGTGCACATTCCTGCATCATGTTCTGGGTGTCGACATTCAACAACCAGATGTACTCGGCACCGCATTCACTACCACACAGTACAAAAGACCTTGGAGTTGAGCCTGAGGTGCTCTATCGAAAAAATACAGTCTCCAGGCCCGCGTGGGCCAGGACCCGATGTTGCCATCCCTCTCAACCGTGCATGCCCCGCCACCATGGGCGGCATATCGGAGCATCTCGAGGTTCTCCCCGACGATCCGGACACGGCTCATGTTGCCAATGACCCGGAGGTTCCTCCTGTTGCTGTTGATGTCGGCTTGTCCGGGCATCCTCAAGTAGGAGAACTTGCCGGTGCTCTCTTTGAGGTGGAGCACGACATTGTTGCCTCCTTGGACAGACCATCAGAGTGAGCCCCCCGCGGGCCCCAGGAACAAGAAGGGCACCCGTAAGTAAACAAGTGCCGCAATAGGAATGATGTCGTCAGCCATGACCCTGGTGCTCAGTGAGACCCAGCGGTCATGTTTGTCTGTTGCAGAGAAGACACGTGCTTGGACGGTTTTGCTACCGTCTTGCTGCTTATCATGGATGAGACGCACCCATAGAACCCTGAAGTTTGACATGTCAAGGCCGGTTCGCCATCGAGCAGGAACACGCCGGGGCACTGCTTGATAGGTCTTCGCGGATGCAGACAAAGTGGGCAAGTGGCACAGATCTGCATGTCCTGCTTTGTCAAGGGGATGCATTTGATGACACTGGAAGGGAGGTAAAAGGCAAGGCGGCCATCCCGGCTGTCATGGAGCAAAAGGATCGATCCGGCTTTAACTGCTGCGTAAGAAGTCGAGCGAGACGCGTGTGGGGTCGATTGGAGGCTTCCCCTCCAGCGCAGCGAGTGGGACGAAGATAGGCCTGATGCCATCGCCACAGTAGTAATGGCGCCCGAGTATGTGTGGCCCATTGAGGCGGAGGAAGCCGTCGCCGGCGATCACGCGGTACCATGGCCTCCTTGGGTGTGACTAGCTAGCTTGTTTGTTTGTGCAGTGTGTAGCCCTAATTAATGAAGACGACCTTGTGCACAGAAGCGAACCTGGTGGGCGCGCGCTGACTCGGACAGAGCTACACCTACGTAAAAAAATTCAACCATATGCTTATTTTTGGAAGACGGCTCGCAACAACAATTCTTTTAGTAGGTTCTTCTGTAGGATACATACATGCCAACTTGTATAGTACTATGATTTTAATTTAATGATCTCGATTTATTTTGAAACACTGTTTAATAAGATTGCTTACTCAAGGTTGAACTTGCCCTTCTTGTTTCATAGAAACATTCCGGGAGCAAATCATGCAGAGCGGATGGCAGTGCAACACGAGGGACAATATTTAGGTAGGTATTGTTTGTTCTCAAAATAATGATCTCATTGGTACCCAGAAGCGCTGATGGCCTATATTACCTGATTCATTAATAGGCACACATGAGTGCTAATTTTGACAGTTCAACCGAATAGAGTTCATGGAATAATAATAAAGGGTCAATCCCATAGAAAGATGTTGGACTTTGGTGATCTAAACGGTCTTATATTACTTTACAGAGACATACTTCACAGCCGATATTTATCTGCTATACTGACGGGCGGTTGCGTGAAGGCATCACGCTGTTAAGTTGTCATTCATCTAGTGTTTAACTTCTATGAACATGCATGTCTGTTTCATTATTTGCTGGACTCTGGCACTTCGTTATGTGTTGTGACTGACGTATTTGTGACTGCATGTCTTTTGTAGCTTGTGGGAGATGCCAGAGAAATAAGATCTTTGTTATTCTTGTCTTGTTGTATGTTTTTTTTTCTTTGTGGGCATATTGATGTATTTTACTGTCGTACATACAACAATAGTCAACTCATTTAGTGTTTGGTTGAGTCCTACTTATTCCTTTACAATGAAATGTTGCTTGTGTCTGGCCACAGGGGTGAAATGAGGCAGAGCGACTAAATGTGTTGGGCTGCTCAGGCAGAGGTGAAGAAAATATACACGAGCCAAAGCTAATATGCAAAGAGGTGACATGGTTTTAGTTTATAAATGATGTTGGCCTTTAAAAATAGAAAGGAACTCCAGACTTGCCTTTTCGCAGATACAAATAAGTTTACATTTATTTTTTCTCCCGACAAACTCGTTTCAGATATCAAGGTGAGGAGTTTTACAAGGCTTCATAAGGATGTAGCCGCCTCCAAGTAAGCAACTCCTCTAGGCTTTAGTCTTGCAATATCTGCGGTGATTCTGAAAGGGTCGGACACTCTTAGTTATATGAGATTTCCTTTACTTGTGAGAACCATTAGAAGTCCTCACGAGGTCCGAAATGCAAATCCCACCCAGCTGTTAACATGTTTACCAAGAGCGGCAACCCAAGATATTTCACCAGGAAAAATTGCACATACCACTAAGATAGAATTTAGGACATGTTGATGGTCAGCTTGGCCACATCGAATAGGAGTCACCATTCTCTTCTGAAAACTAGTGCAAAGACCAGTAGTATTCACTAAAATTCTTACAAGAAAAAAAACATTTTTTCATAACGGATGAATGGTCACTGTGCTAGATGAAAAGTTTGTTTCCAATATGTAGCTGTCGTTCCAGACCAACTGGCTGTGGAGGAACACTAGGTCAGTCAAGCACCTGGAATTTTCCTATACGCCGGGTGTTCGTCTCTTCGCCGAGAGCCAAAACATAGGTACTCGGCAAACATACAGACGCCGATAGTCACACTCGGCAACCTTGGACGTTGCTGACACGGACACACGGCAAACAAACAACACACGATGAACGGCGCAGACGCCGAGAGCGCCACACCGCAAAGAGAAGCCACGTGGCATGCCCGTTCGCAACTGACAGAGCCGTGAGCATGCTCACACGTCATTTTCTGTTACCAATGCCGAGAGACGTGACGATCCGCTGGATAAAAACATGTCACAAAAACATTCTTACCTGACATGTGGTCTCACTGGTCCCAGTTATCAGTATAACTTTCAAATTATTTGTTAAATCTTTAAAAAGAATAATATGACGTACCGAACACGTTAGTTTTTCGTGTAGCTTTGTTGATATGTTTGAACATGTACCAAACAAAGGACTAGGACCCGATCGACAAATGCAACTATTACTATTCAACTTGGGAAAATTGTGTAATAGAAACACTCCTGTCACTAACAACAGGTTCCGTTTCCACCGGTACCTTGACCTTGATTGGTATGCTCACTAGCTAGGGTGGGTGCTGGCTGGAAACGATCTAGGTCCAGGCACATAGGCGCGCTACCATATAAATAGGGGTTGCAGAGAGATAGAGCAGCCACCTTCAACAAAATACATCCACCGATCATCCCCTTAATTTGCATCAACAAACAGCTTGTGTAAGGAGAAACCAAGGCTAGCTATGGCGTCCAAAACTCAGCTCTTACTTTACCTGCTCGTTGCATTCTTCTTCTTCTTCCTTGTGGCTTCTCAGGCTGATGCTGGTAGAAAACTATGTGACTCTCTCTTTCTCTCTCTCTCTCTCACTCTCTCTCACACACACACGCACGCACGCGCGCGCGCACACACAGAGAGTTTTTAGCACACAAATAATATAGTGAAATATGTCTGCTTTTCAGCTGATGATTACACAGGACTTCCACCTATTCCACCTTCCTACGGCGGCATACCACCACCAGCACCACGACCCTAGGCCGGAGTTTGCATCGTATGATGGAGGGGTTTACAATTATACACATACATATACATATCTGAAAAATAATGTCTGAGTATATATATCGGGTACGACCAAACATATACATATAAACTCCTACTACAAATAAACAATATGTACTACATGGGTATGTCAACACATGTATTGTACCTGCTATGTATGTACCTACATGTTAAGAAAACATATGTACTTCTCCATATGTGTGCCTTTCATACCGGCCATTACCCTGGCGGCCTGGCCTACGCTCATGGTTATATATAACTCTCTATCTTGGCTTTCATAATAACTACTCTCTCCATCCCATATAATGTAAGACGTCTTACATTATGGGACGGAGGAAGTACTGATCAGTCTGCTGCGTGATCTTGTTGGTACTGGTGTGTTGTGCAGTCGATGCTATGAGTTTGTAACAAGTATTGTAAAGATTGACCAGAGTTGACTCTTGCGTGAGTGGAGACCGATTGGTTGCACCTGAACATCGGTTTTGTCACCCTGTGGAAAAAAGCTGACCTTCCAAAACTAAAGATGAGACGAGTAATAAACATATTTGACCACTAATTATTATTTTTTGAATATATATGTTGGCAACAGCCTTTTACATAGAAGTTGAAAAATTCTGGTAGCACTCGTTCCAAGAAGTAATGTATTTCGGAGTAGAGGGAATACTAAATATTCTTGTCAGTACCGTCTTCTCAGAGAGATTACCTATATATAACATCTTATTATTGTTGTTTTTTTTATTAAAAGCATATATCCCATAGTGTTGTTTTTTCTTAGCAAGCATGTCGTCTAAAACTCCGAATTTCATCACTGAACCTTAACTCCCTTGGGCATTATAGTGGGCGACCGCTACACTCGCATGGAGCATCTCTAAGTCCACAACAATGTGAGCACCTATGTTGAGTGGAACCTGGGTTGACAGGTTATGAAAATACGACCTGAAACTTGAAATACACAGATAAAATTTATATACCCATATTTCTCATAGAACAAAAAACCTTTAGGTCAATAGATATCTCATCTGCTTTATAAACTACAAAAACAAAACATGAAACTGCAAAAATATATCCAAGAAATACCCTGGCTGGCCCTGCCGGTCATTGGAGTCACCATAGACGGCTAGCTCTAGAAAAATAATTTACCGAAAATGTAAGCACCCATGTTGAGCCAAACCCGGGTTGGAAAGTTATAAAAGAACAAGCCCCGAAACATTAATTACATAGATAAAATTTTCATCTAGAGTACATATTTCTCATACAAGATTTTTTTGTAGCTCAACATACTCATCATTAAGTATCGAGCTACAAAATTCAGACATGGAACCTCAAAGTTGTAACAAATAATTGGGTGAGAAGGAACTAGGGATGTATGCTCTACTTTTCGGTCGACCTGAAACACATTTGGTAAATTTAACCAAGGTGGATTTTAAAGCAAAATAAATATACTTGTATACCACCTATTGTCAGCCTCCTTCTACGCGGTGTCATCACACAAACACAAGCACGCGCTGAGAGTTGACGGCCATGGGAGCTCATAAGGGAACGCTCGACCAGCCCTCTTGTTCAGCCCCTGTGCATATTCCTGCATCATGTTTTGGGTGTCGACATTCAACAACCAGATGTACTCGGCACGGCATTCACTGCCACACAGTACAAAATACCTTGGAGTTGAGCCTGAGGTGCTCTATCGAAAAAATACAGTCTCCAGGCCCGCGTGGGCCAGGACCCGATGTTGCCATCCCTCTCAACCGTGCATGCCCCGCCACCATGGGCGGCATATCGGAGCATCTCGAGGTTCTCCCCGACGATCCGGACACGGCTCATGTTGCCAATGACCCGGAGGTTCCTCCTGTTGCTGTTGATGTCGGCTTGTCCGGGCATCCTCAAGTAGGAGAACTTGCCGGTGCTCTCTTTGAGGTGGAGCACGACATTGTTGCCTCCTTGGACAGACCATCAGAGTGAGCCCCCCGCGGGCCCCAGGAACAAGAAGGGCACCCATAAGTAAACAAGTGCCGCAATAGGAATGATGTCGTCAGCCATGACCCTGGTGCTCAGTGAGACCCAGCGGTCATGTTTGTCTGTTGCAGAGAAGACACGTGCTTGGACGGTTTTGCTACCGTCTTGCTGCTTATCATGGATGAGACGCACCCATAGAACCCTGAAGTTTGACATGTCAAGGCCGGTTTTCCATCGAGTAGGAACACGCCGGGCACTGCTTGATAGGTCTTCGCGGATGCAGACAAAGTGGGCAAGTGGCACAGATCTGCATTTCCTGCTTTGTCAAGGGGATGCATTTGATGACACTGGAAGGGAGGTAAAAGGCAAGGCGGCCATCCCGGCTGTCATGGAGCACCAAGATCGATCCGGCTTTAACTGCTGCGTAAGAAGTCGAGCGAGACGCGTGTGGGGTCGATTGGAGGCTTCCCCTCCAGCGCAGCGAGTGGGACGAAGATAGGCCTGATGCCATCGCCACAGTAGTAATGGCGCCCGAGTATGTGTGGCCCATTGAGGCGGAGGAAGCCGTCGCCGGCGATCACGCGGCGCCATGGCCTCCTTGGGTGTGACTAGCTAGCTTGTTTGTTTGTGCAGTGTGTAGCCCTAATTAATGAAGACGACCTTGTGCACACAAGCGAACCTGGTGGGCGCGCGCTGACTTGGACAGAGCTACACCTATGTAAAAAAATTCAACCATATGCTTATTTTTGGAAGACGGCTCGCAACAACAATTCTTTTAGTAGGTTCTTCTGTAGGATACATACATGCCAACTTGTATAGTACTATGATTTTAATTTAATGATCTCGATTTATTTTGAAACACTGTTTAATAAGATTGCTTACTCAAGGTTGAACTTGCCCTTCTTGTTTCATAGAAACATTCCGGGAGCAAATCATGCAGAGCGGATGGCAGTGCAACACGAGGGACAATATTTAGGTAGGTATTGTTTGTTCTCAAAATAATGATCTCATTGGTACCCAGAAGCGCTGATGGCCTATATTACCTGATTCATTAATAGGCACACATGAGTGCTAATTTTGACAGTTCAACCGAATAGAGGTGGTATTGTTCTGTTCATGGAATAATAATAAAGGGTCAATCCCATAGAAAAATCTTGGACTTTGGTGATCTAAACGGTCTTATATTACTTTACAGAGACATACTTCACAGCCGATATTTATCTGCTATACTGACGGGCGGTTGCGTGAAGGCATCACGCTGTCAAGTTGTCATTCATCTAGTGTTTAACTTCTATGAACATGCATGTCTGTTTCATTATTTGCTGGACTCTGGCACTTCGTTATGTGTTGTGACTGGCGTATTTGTGACTGCATGTCTTTTGTAGCTTGTGGGAGATGCCAGAGAAATAAGATCTTTGTTATTCTTGTCTTGTTGTATGTTTTTTTTCTTTGTGGGCATATTGATGTATTTTACTGTCGTACATACAACAATAGTCAACTCATTTAGTGTTTGGTTGAGTCCTACTTATTCCTTTACAATGAAATGTTGCTTGTGTCTGGCCACAGGGGTGAAACGAGGCAGAGCGACTAAATGTGTTGGGCTGCTCAGGCAGAGGTGAAGAAAATATACACGAGCCAAAGCTAATATGCAAAGAGGTGACATGGTTTTAGTTTATAAATGATGTTGGCCTTTAGAAATAGAAAGGAACTCCAGACTTGCCTTTTCGCAGATACAAATAAGTTTACATTTATTTTTTCTCCCGACAAACTCGTTTCAGATATCAAGATGAGGAGTTTTACAAGGCTTCATAAGGATGTAGCCGCCTCCAACTAAGCAACTCCTCTAGGCTTTAGTCTTGCAATATCTGCGGTGATTCTAAAAGGGTCGGACACTCTTAGTTATATGAGATTTCCTTTACTTGTGAGAACCATTAGAAGTCCTCACGAGGTCCGAAATGCAAATCTGACCCAGCTGTTAACATGTTTACCAAGAGCGGCAACCCAAAATATTTCACCAGGAAAAATTGCACATACCACTAAGATAGAATTTAGGACATGTTGATGGTCAGCTTGGCCACATCGAATAGGAGTCACCATTCTCTTCTGAAAACTAGTGCAAAGACCAGTAGTATTCACTAAAATTCTTACAAGAAAAAAAAGATTTTTTTCATAACGGATGAATTGTCATTGTGCTAGATGAAAAGTTTGTTTCCAATATGTAGCTGTCGTTCCAGACCAACTGGCTGTGGAGGAACACTAGGTCAGTCAAGCAGCTGGAATTTTCCTATACGCCGGGTGTTCGTCTCTTCGCCGAGAGCCAAAGCATAGGTACTCGGCAAACATACAGACGCCGATAGTCACACTCGCCAACCTTGGACGTTGCTGACACGGACACACGGCGAACAAACAACGCACGATGAACGGCGCAGACGCCGAGAGCGCCACACCGCAAAGAGAAGCCACGTGGCATGCCCGTTCGCAACTGACAGAGCCGTGAGCATGCTCACACGTCATTTTCTGTTACCTATGCCGAGAGCCGTGACGGTCCGCTGGATAAAAACATGTCACAGAAACATTCTTACCTGACATGTGGTCTCACTGGTCCCAGTTATCAGTATAACTTTCAAATTATTTGTTAAATCTTTAAAAAGAATAATATGACGTGCCGAACACGTTAGTTTTTCGTGTAGCTTTGTTGATAAGTTTGAACATGTACCAAACAAAGGACTAGGCCCCGATCGACAAATGCAACTATTACTATTCAACTTGGGAAAATGGTGTAATAGAAACACTCCAGTCACTAACAACAGGTTCCGTTTCCACCGGTACCTTGACCATGATTGGTATGCTCACTAGCTAGGGTGGGTGCTGGCTGGAAACGATCTAGGTCCAGGCACATAGGCGCGCTACCATATAAATAGGGGTTGCAGAGAGATAGAGCAGCCACCTTCAACAAAATACATCCACCGATCATCCCCTTAATTTGCATCAACAAACAGCTTGTGTAAGGAGAAACCAAGGCTAGCTATGGCGTCCAAAACTCAGCTCTTACTTTACCTGCTCGTTGCATTCTTCTTCTTCTTCCTTGTGGCTTCTCAGGTTGATGCTGGTAGAAAACTAGGTGACTCTCTCTCTCTCTCTCTTTCTCTCTCTCTCTCTCTCTCTCTCTCTCTCTCACACACACACACGCACGCACGCACGCACGCGCGCGCACACACACACAGAGAGTTTTTAGCACACAAATAATATAGTGAAATATGTCTGCTTTTCAGCTGATGATTACACAGGACTTCCACCTATTCCACCTTCCTACGGCGGCATACCACCACCAGCACCACGACCCTAGGCCGGAGTTTGCATCGTATGATGGAGGGGTTTACAATTATACACATACATATACATATCTGAAAAATAATGTCTGAGTATATATATCGGGTACGACCAAACATATACATATAAACTCCTACTAGAAATAAACAATATGTACTACATGGGTATGTCAACACATGTATTGTACCTGCTATGTATGTACCTACATGTTAAGAAAACATATGTACTTCTCCATATGTGTGCCTTTCATACCGGCCATTACCCTGGCGGCCTGGCCTACGGTCATGGCTATGTATATCTCTCTATCTTGGCTTTCATAATAACTACTCTCTCCATCCCATATAATGTAAGACGTCTTACATTATGGGACGGAGGAAGTACTGATCAGTCTGCTGCGTGATCTTGTTGGTACTGGTGTGTTGTGCAGTCGATGCTATGAGTTTGTAACAAGTATTGTAAAGATTGACCAGAGTTGACTCTTGCGTGAGTGGAGACCGATTGGTTGCACCTGAACATCGGTTTTGTCACCCTGTGGAAAAAAGCTGACCTTCCAAAACTAAAGATGAGACGAGTAATAAACATATTTGACCACTAATTATTATTTTTTGAATATATATGTTGGCAACAGCCTTTTACATAGAAGTTGAAAAATTCTGGTAGCACTCGTTCCAAGAAGTAATGTATTTCGGAGTAGAGGGAATACTAAATATTCTTGTCAGTACCGTCTTCACAGAGAGATTACCTATATATAACATCTTATTATTGTTGTTTTTTTATTAAAAGCATATATCCCATAGTGTTGTTTTTTCTTAGCAAGCATGTCGTCTAAAACTTCGAATTTCATCACTGAATCTTAACTCCCTTGGGCATTATAGTGGGCGACCGCTACACTCGCATGGAGCATCTCTAAGTCCACAACAATATGAGCACCTATGTTGAGTGGAATCTGGGTTGACAGGTTATGAAAATACGACCTGAAACTCTAAATACACAGATAAAATTTCTATACCCATATTTCTCATAGAACAAAAACCTTTAGATCAATAGATGTCACATCTGCTTTATAAATTACAAAAACAAAACATGAAAATGCAAAATTATATCTGAGAAATACCCTGGCTGGCCCTGCCGGTCATAGGAGTCACCATAGACGGCTAGCACTAGAAAAATAATTTACCAAAAATGTAAGCACCCATGTTGAGCCAAACCCGGGTTGGCAAGTTTTAAAAGAACAAGCCCCGAAACTTTAATTACATAGATAAAATTTTCATCTAGAGTACATATTTCTCATACAAGATTTTTTGTAGCTCAATATACTCATAATTAAGTATCGAGCTACAAAATTCAGACATGGAACCTCAAAGTTGTAACAAATAATTGGGTGAGAAGGAACTAGGGATGTATGCTCTACTTTTCGGTCGACCTGAAACTCATTTGGTAAATTTAACCAAGGTGGATTCTAAAGCAAAATAAATACTTGTATACCACCTACTGTCGGCCTCCTTCTGCGCGGTGTCATCACACAAACACAAGCACGCGCTGAGAGTTGGCGGCCATGAGATCTAATAAGGGAACGCCCGACCAGCGCCCTCTTGTTCAGCCCATGTGCACATTCCTGCATCATGTTCTGGGTGTCGACATTCAACAACCAGATGTACTCGGCACCGCATTCACTACCACACAGTACAAAAGACCTTGGAGTTGAGCCTGAGGTGCTCTATCGAAAAAATACAGTCTCCAGGCCCGCGTGGGCCAGGACCCGATGTTGCCATCCCTCTCAACCGTGCATGCCCCGCCACCATGGGCGGCATATCGGAGCATCTCGAGGTTCTCCCCGATGATCCGGACACGGCTCATGTTGCCAATGACCCGGAGGTTCCTCCTGTTGCTGTTGATGTCGGCTTGTCCGGGCATCCTCAAGTAGGAGAACTTGCCGGTGCTCTCTTTGAGGTGTAGCACGACATTGTTGCCTCCTTGGACAGACCATCAGAGTGAGCCCCCCGCGGGCCCCAGGAACAAGAAGGGCACCCGTAAGTAAACAAGTGCCGCAATAGGAATGATGTCGTCAGCCATGACCCTGGTGCTCAGTGAGACCCAGCGGTCATGTTTGTCTGTTGCAGAGAAGACACGTGCTTGGACGGTTTTGCTACCGTCTTGCTGCTTATCATGGATGAGACGCACCCATAGAACCCTGAAGTTTGACATGTCAAGGCCGGTTCGCCATCGAGCAGGAACACGCCGGGGCACTGCTTGATAGGTCTTCACGGATGCAGACAAAGTGGGCAAGTGGCACAGATCTGCATGTCCTGCTTTGTCAAGGGGATGCATTTGATAACACTGGAAGGGAGGTAAAAGGCAAGGCGGCCATCCCGACTATCATGGAGCACCAGGATCGATCCGGCTTTAACTGCTGCGTAAGAAGTCGAGCGAGACGCGTGTGGGGTCGATTGGAGGCTTCCCCTCCAGCGCAGCGAGTGGGACGAAGATAGGCCTGATGCCATCGCCACAGTAGTAATGGCGCCCGAGTATGTGTGGCCCATTGAGGCGGAGGAAGCCGTCGCCGGCGATCACGCGGTGCCATGGCCTCCTTGGGTGTGACTAGCTAGCTTGTTTGTTTGTGCAGTGTGTAGCCCTAATTAATGAAGACGACCTTGTGCACAGAAGCGAACCTGGTGGGCGCGCGCTGACTCGGACAGAGCTACACCTACGTAAAAAAATTCAACCATATGCTTATTTTTGGAAGACGGCTCGCAACAACAATTCTTTTAGTAGGTTCTTCTGTAGGATACATACATGCCAACTTGTATAGTACTATGATTTTAATTTAATGATCTCGATTTATTTTGAAACACTGTTTAATAAGATTGCTTACTCAAGGTTGAACTTGCCCTTCTTGTTTCATAGAAACATTCCGGGAGCAAATCATGCAGAGCGGATGGCAGTGCAACACGAGGGACAATATTTAGGTAGGTATTGTTTGTTCTCAAAATAATGATCTCATTGGTACCCAGAAGCGCTGATGGCCTATATTACCTGATTCATTAATAGGCACACATGAGTGCTAATTTTGACAGTTCAACCGAATAGAGGTGGTATTGTTCTGTTCATGGAATAATAATAAAGGGTCAATCCCATAGAAAAATGTTGGACTTTGGTGATCTAAATGGTCTTATATTACTTTACAGAGACATACTTCACAGCCGATATTTATCTGCTATACTGATGGGCGGTTGCGTGAAGGCATCACGCTGTCAAGTTGTCATTCATCTAGTGTTTAACTTCTATGAACATGCATGTCTGTTTCATTATTTGCTGGACTCTGGCACTTCGTTATGTGTTGTGACTGACGTATTTGTGACTGCATGTCTTTTGTAGCTTGTGGGAGATGCCAGAGATATAAGATCTTTGTTATTCTTGTCTTATTGTATGTTTTTTTTTGTGGGCATATTGATGTATTTTACTGTCGTACATACAACAATAGTCAACTCATTTAGTGTTTGGTTGAGTCCTACTTATTCCTTTACAATGAAATGTTGCTTGTGTCTGGCCACAGGGGTGAAACGAGGCAGAGCGACTAAATGTGTTGGGCTGCTCAGGCAGAGGTGAAGAAAATATACACGAGCCAAAGCTAATATGCAAAGAGGTGACATGGTTTTAGTTTATAAATGATGTTGGCCTTCAGAAATAGAAAGGAACTCCAGACTTGCCTTTTCGCAGATACAAATAAGTTTACATTTATTTTTTCTCCCGACAAACTCGTTTCAGATATCAAGGTGAGGAGTTTTACAAGGCTTCATAAGGATGTAGCCGCCTCCAAGTAAGCAATTCCTCTAGGCTTTAGTCTTGCAATATCTGCGGTGATTCTGAAAGGGTCGGATACTCTTAGTTATATGAGATTTCCTTTACTTGTGAGAACCATTAGAAGTCCTCACGAGGTCCGAAATGCAAATCCCACCCAGCTGTTAACATGTTTACCAAGAGCGGCAACCAAAGATATTTCACCAGGAAAAATTGCACATACCACTAAGATAGAATTTAGGACATGTTGATGGTCAGCTTGGCCACATCGAATAGGAGTCACCATTCTCTTCTGAAAACTAGTGCAAAGACCAGTAGTATTCACTAAAATTCTTACAAGAAAAAAAACATTTTTTTCATAACGGATGAATGGTCACTGTGCTAGATGAAAAGTTTGTTTCCAATATGTAGTTGTCCTTCCAGACCAACTGGCTGTGGAGGAACACTAGGTCAGTCAAGCACCTGGAATTTTCCTATACGCCGGGTGTTCGTCTCTTCGCCGAGAGCCAAAACATAGGTACTGGGCAAACATACAGATGCCGATAGTCTCACTCGGCAACCTTGGACGTTGCTGACACGGACACACGGCGAACAAACAATGCACGATGAACGGCGCAGACGCCGAGAGTGCCACACCGCAAAGAGAAGCCACGTGGCATGCCCGTTCGCAACTGACAGAGCCGTGAGCATGCTCACACGTCATTTTCTGTTACCTATGCCGAGAGCCGTGACGGTCCGCTGGATAAAAACATGTCACAAAAACATTCTTACCTGACATGTGGTCTCACTGGTCCCAGTTATCAGTATAACTTTCAAATTATTTGTTAAATCTTTAAAAAGAATAATATGACGTGCCGAACACGTTAGTTTTTCGTGTAGCTTTGTTGATAAGTTTGAACATGTACCAAACAAAGGACTAGGCCCCGATCGACAAATGCAACTATTACTATTCAACTTGGGAAAATGGTGTAATAGAAACACTCCAGTCACTAACAACAGGTTCCGTTTCCACCGGTACCTTGACCATGATTGGTATGCTCACTAGCTAGGGTGGGTGCTGGCTGGAAACGATCTAGGTCCAGGCACATAGGCGCCCTACCATATAAATAGGGGTTGCAGAGAGATAGAGCAGCCACCTTCAACAAAATACATCCACCGATCATCCCCTTAATTTGCAGCAACAAACAGCTTGTGTAAGGAGAAACCAAGGCTAGCTATGGCGTCCAAAACTCAGCTCTTACTTTACCTGCTCGTTGCATTCTTCTTCTTCTTCCTTGTGGCTTCTCAGGTTGATGCTGGTAGAAAACTATGTGACTCTCTCTTTCTCTCTCTCTCTCTCTCTCTCTCTCTCTCTCTCTCTCTCTCACTCTCACTCTCTCTCACACACACACACGCACGCACGCACGCACGCGCGCGCACACACACACAGAGAGTTTTTAGCACACAAATAATATAGTGAAATATGTCTGCTTTTCAGCTGATGATTACACAGGACTTCCACCTATTCCACCTTCCTACGGCGGCATACCACCACCA
>NC_041381.1:653203712-653211796 GCF_002162155.2 Triticum dicoccoides | reverse complement strand
TTTGTGGGCATATTGATGTATTTTACTGTCGTACATACAACAATAGTCAACTCATTTAGTGTTTGGTTGAGTCCTACTTATTCCTTTACAATGAAATGTTGCTTGTGTCTGGCCACAGGGGTGAAACGAGGCAGAGCGACTAAATGTGTTGGGCTGCTCAGGCAGAGGTGAAGAAAATATACACGAGCCAAAGCTAATATGCAAAGAGGTGACATGGTTTTAGTTTATAAATGATGTTGGCCTTTAGAAATAGAAAGGAACTCCAGACTTGCCTTTTCGCAGATACAAATAAGTTTACATTTATTTTTTCTCCCGACAAACTCGTTTCAGATATCAAGGTGAGGAGTTTTACAAGGCTTCATAAGGATGTAGCCGCCTCCAAGTAAGCAACTCCTCTAGGCTTTAGTCTTGCAATATCTGCGGTGATTCTGAAAGGGTCGGACACTCTTAGTTATATGAGATTTCCTTTACTTGTGAGAACCATTAGAAGTCCTCACGAGGTCCGAAATGCAAATCCCACCCAGCTGTTAACATGTTTACCAAGAGCGGCAACCAAAGATATTTCACCAGGAAAAATTGCACATACCACTAAGATAGAATTTAGGACATGTTGATGGTCAGCTTGGCCACATCGAATAGGAGTCACCATTCTCTTCTGAAAACTAGTGCAAAGACCAGCAGTATTCACTAAAATTCTTACAAGAAAAAAAACATTTTTTCATAACGGATGAATGGTCACTGTGCTAGATGAAAAGTTTGTTTCCAATATGTAGCTGTCGTTCCAGACCAACTGGCTGTGGAGGAACACTAGGTCAGTCAAGCACCTGGAATTTTCCTATACGCCGGGTGTTCGTCTCTTCGCCGAGAGCCAAAACATATGTACTCGGCAAACATACAGATGCCGATAGTCACACTCGGCAACCTTGGACGTTACTGACACGGACACACGGCGAACAAACAACGCACGATGAACGACGCAGACGCCGAGAGTGCCACACCGCAAAGAGAAGCCACGTGGCATTGCCCGTTCGCAACTGACAGAGCCGTGAGCATGCTCACACGTCATTTTCTGTTACCTATGCCGAGAGCCGTGACGGTCCGCTGGATAAAAACATGTCACAGAAACATTCTTACCTGACATGTGGTCTCACTGGTCCCAGTTATCAGTATAACTTTCAAATTATTTGTTAAATCTTAAAAAGAATAATATGACGTGCCGAACACGTTAGTTTTTCGTGTAGCTTTGTTGATAAGTTTGAACATGTACCAAACAAAGGACTAGGCCCCGATCGACAAATGCAACTATTACTATTCAATTTGGAAAAATGGTGTAATACAAACACTCCAGTCACTAACAACAGGTTCCGTTTCCACCGGTACCTTGACCATGATTGGTATGCTCACTAGCTAGGGTGGGTGCTGGCTGGAAACGATCTAGGTCCAGGCACATAGGCGCGCTACCATATAAATAGGGGTTGCAGAGAGATAGAGCAGCCACCTTCAACAAAATACATCCACCGATCATCCCCTTAATTTGCATCAACAAACAGCTTGCGTAAGGAGAAACCAAGGCTAGCTATGGCGTCCAAAACTCAGCTCTTTACCTGCTCGTTGCATTCTTCTTCTTCTTCCTTGTGGCTTCTCAGGTTGATGCTGGTAGAAAACTAGGTGACTCTCTCTCTCTCTCTCTTTCTCTCTCTCTCTCTCTCTCTCTCTCTCTCTCTCTCTCTCTCTCTCACACACACACACACACGCACGCACACACGCGCGCGCGCGCGCACACACACAGAGAGTTTTTAGCACACAAATAATATAGTGAAATATGTCTGCTTTTCAGCTGATGATTACACAGGACTTCCACCTATTCCACCTTCCTACGGCGGCATACCACCACCAGCACCACGACCCTAGGCCGGAGTTTGCATCGTATGATGGAGGGGTTTACAATTATACACATACATATACATATCTGAAAAATAATGTCTGAGTATATATATCGGGTACGACCAAACATATACATATAAACTCCTACTAGAAATAAACAATATGTACTACATGGGTATGTCAACACATGTATTGTACCTGCTATGTATGTACCTACATGTTAAGAAAACATATGTACTTCTCCATATGTGTGCCTTTCATACCGGCCATTACCCTGGCGGCCTGGCCTACGGTCATGGCTATGTATATCTCTCTATCTTGGCTTTCATAATAACTACTCTCTCCATCCCATATAATGTAAGACGTCTTACATTATGGGACGGAGGAAGTACTGATCAGTCTGCTGCGTGATCTTGTTGGTACTGGTGTGTTGTGCAGTCGATGCTATGAGTTTGTAACAAGTATTGTAAAGATTGACCAGAGTTGACTCTTGCGTGAGTGGAGACCGATTGGTTGCACCTGAACATCGGTTTTGTCACCCTGTGGAAAAAAGCTGACCTTCCAAAACTAAAGATGAGACGAGTAATAAACATATTTGACCACTAGTTATTATTTTTTGAATATATATGTTGGCAACAGCCTTTTACATAGAAGTTGAAAAATTCTGGTAGCACTCGTTCCAAGAAGTAATGTATTTTGGAGTAGAGGGAATACTAAATATTCTTGTCAGTACCGTCTTCTCAGAGAGATTACCTATATATAACATCTTATTATTGTTGTTTTTTTATTAAAAGCATATATCCCATAGTGCTGTTTTTTCTTAGCAAGCATGTCGTCTAAAACTCCGAATTTCATCACTGAATCTTAACTCCCTTGGGCATTATAGTGGGCGACCGCTACACTCGCATGGAGCATCTCTAAGTCCACAACAATGTGAGCACCTATGTTGAGTGGAACCTGGGTTGACAGGTTATGAAAATACGACCTGAAACTTGAAATACACAGATAAAATTTATATACCCATATTTCTCATAGAACAAAAAACCTTTAGGTCAATAGATATCTCATCTGCTTTATAAACTACAAAAACAAAACATGAAACTGCAAAATTATATCCAAGAAATACCCTGGCTGGCCCTGCCGGTCATTGGAGTCACCATAGACGGCTAGCTCTAGAAAAATAATTTACCGAAAATGTAAGCACCCATGTTGAGTCAAACCCGGGTTGGCAAGTTATAAAAGAACAAGCCCTGAAACTTTAATTACATAGATAAAATTTTCATCTAGAGTACATATTTCTCGTACAAGATTTTTTGTAGCTCAATATACTCGTAATTAAGTATCGAGCTACAAAATTCAGACATGGAACCTCAAAGTTGTAACAAATAATTGTGAAGGAAGTAGGGACGTATGCTCTACTTTTTGGTCGACCTGAAACTCATTTGGTAAATTTAACCAAGGTGGATTTTAAAGCAAAATAAATATACTTGTATACCACCTACTGTCAGCCTCCTTCTACGCGGTGTCATCACACAAACACAAACACGCGCTGAGAGTTGACGGCCATGGGAGCTCATAAGGGAACGCTCGACCAGCCCTCTTGTTCAGCCCCTGTGCACATTCCTGCATCATGTTTTGGGTGTCGACATTCAACAACCAGATGTACTCGGCACGGCATTCACTGCCACACAGTACAACACACCCTGGAGCTGCAGCCTGAGGTGCTCTATCGGAAAAATACAGTCTCCAGGCCCGCGTGGGCCAGGACCCGATGTTGCCATCCCTCTGAACCGTGCATGCCCTGCCATCGTGGGTGGCATATCGGGGCATCTCGAGGTTCTCCCCGACGATCCGAATACGGCTCATGCTGCCAATGACCCAGAGGTTCCTCCTGTTGCTGTTGATGCCGGCTTGTCCGAGCATCCTCAAGTAGGAGAACTCGCCGGTGCTCTCTTTGAGGTGGAGCAAGACATTGCTGCCTCCTTGGACAGACCATGAGAGTGAGCCCCCCGCGCGCCCCAGGAACAAGAAGGGCACCCGTAAGTAATCAAGTGGCCCAACAGGAATGATGTCGTCAGCCATGACCCTGGTGCTCAGTGAGGCCCAATGGTCATGTTTGTCTGTTGCATAGAAGACACATGCTTGGACGGTTTTGCTGCCGTCTTGCTGCTTATCATGGATGAGACGCACCCATAGAACCCTGAAGTTTGACATGTCAAGGCCGGTCTCGCCATCGAGCAGGAACACGCCGGGGCACTGCTTGATAGGTCTTCGCGGCTGCAGACAAAGTGGGCAAGTGGCACAGATCTGCATGTGCTGCTTTGTCAAGGGGATGCATTTGATGACACTGGAAGGGAGGTAAAAGGCAAGGAGGCCATCCTGGCTGTCGTGGAGCACCATGATCGATCCGGCTTTAACTGATGCGTAAGAAGTCGAGCGAGACGCCTTTGGGGTCAATTGGAGGCTTCCCCTCCGTCGCAGCAAGGGGGGCGGAGATAGGCCTGATGCCATCGCCACAGTAATATTGGCGATCGAGTATGTGTGGCCCGTTGAGGTGGAGGAAGCTGTCGCCGGATCACACGGCGCCATGGCCTCCTTGGGTGTGACTAGCTAGCTTGTTTGTTTGTGCAGTGCGTAGCCTTAATTAATGAAGACGATCTTGTTTGTTTATCAATGCAGCGAGACTTATTTCTTTAGTTAAAAAACTAAGATATGGATAGTAATCGTTTATCAATGCAGTAATTTGAAATAGTAATCGTTTCCAGTAAAAGGCTGAATAGGGATATAAGTAGAAGTACACTACAAATCATACTATTTTGACAAGTGAAAAATAAAAACCAGAACCGTTCTCCGACCCCCAAATCTCCAACCCGCCTCTCCCGTTCCAGGCTCTCGCCGCCGCCGCCGCCGCCGTCTCCAGGCTCCCGTCTCCAGGCTCCCGCCGCCGCCGCCGTCTCAAGACTTCAGATGGTTCCCGCATCACCACCGCCTCCCTTCGCCGGCCAGGAGCGTGGACGGATCAAATCGCCGACGCGGGGCACGCCGCTCGTGGGATGCGCCGGCGGCGCTCGGCGGCAGGGCTCCTCCTCCCCAAGGCCCAGCCATACTTCTCGCGTCGGCAGCCTCCAGTGAGTTCCTCTTCCTTTCCCCTGGCTCTCCCATCTTTGAGAATTTCACCTAAGCTGCTAGGTTTCTCTTCCAGTTCACTGAAAAATGCAGTACGGACAGAGACTACGGCGGGCACACCGCCGGAGCTACCGGAGGAACTCTTGATGACCGTCTTCGGCACCCTCGAGATCCCTGACCTTGTACGCGCTGCTTCCGTCTGCACCTCGTGGCGCTCCGCCTACGCCGCCATGCGCAGCCTCGGCAAGCACAAGCAGGCCCAGACGCCGTGCCTGCTCTACACCTCTGAATCTGCTGGTGACAATGTTGCGTGCCTCTACAGCCTCGTGGAGAAGAGGGCCTACAGGCTGAACCTGCCGGAGCCGCCTCTCCGCCACCGGTTCATCATCGGGTCCTCATTGGGCTTCCTGGTCACCGTCGACGATATATCTGAAATGCACCTCCTCAATCCTATCACCGGTCAACAGATTGCTCTTCCTTCAGTGACCACCATGGAGTACGTGAAGCCCATCTTTGATGACTCGGGTGCTGTCCACGAGTATGAATACCCAAGTCATTTTGCAAGACGGGCCTTTTTCACGCCATCGATCATTGCTCGCTGTAAGCTGCGAGAGCAACTCCAGATCAAGGCGTTTGTGTTTCATGATACATCCACAGGAAGCTACATCGTGGCGCTCATCCACGAGCCATACAATCACCTCTCGTTTGCAAGAGTACTAGGGGATGAAAAGTGGACCTTGCTGCCACCACACCATCACTATCAGGACTGCACCTACAAGGATGGGTTGTTGTACGCGGTGGATATAAAGGGAGAAATCCATGCCTTCGATCTTAACGGTCCTGCTTTTACAATGAAGATTATCAGGGGGGTTGATGAGGATTTTTATCCCGATGCCATATACATTGTTGAGGCCCCATGGGGTGGTCTGCTGCTTGTTTCAAGATTTAAAGAGTTCGAGGATCCTGCTGAAGATGGTGACCCTGAAATATATGTTCCACATACTACGGAAATCAAATTACACACAGTTGATGATGGCACAGAGAGGCTTGTGGAAATTGATTGCTTGCCTGACCATGTGCTGTTTCTTGGGCACAATGATCCACTTTGTCTGAGTGCCAAAGATTACCCTGCTCTCAATGGAAATCATGCCTACTTTACTGACGATGATGAGTACAATAAAAACCGTAAGAGTAGTCCTCGTGATATTGGAGTAATTGGCTTGGGCAATAATCGCGAGGTGGACCTTGTGTCTCCTCTGCTTTGGTCCAACTGGCCTTCTCCAGTGTGGCTTACACCTAGCCTTACGGTGATGAAACTGCCATCGAATGACCGTTGGCTCAGTGGATGGGATCATGTACTCTCCAGACCATCACCGACTGAGGCTACAGTAGGCACTACACTCCTGGAGCTACCAGAGGACATCATGATGCGTGTCTTTGCCTCCCTTGAGATCCCTGACCTCGTACGTGCTGGTGCTGTCTGCACCTTTTGGCGCTCTGCCTACACTGCCCTTCACAAACTTGGCACACACAAGCAGCCCCAGACGCCGTGCCTGCTCTACTGCTCTGAATCTTCCAGCGAGAATGTTGCGTGTCTCTACAGCCTCGTGGAGAAGAGGGTTTACAGGTTAACTCTCCCGGAGCCGCCTCTCCACAGTAGGTTTCTGATTGGGTCCTCTCTTGGCTTGCTGGTCACCGTCGATGAGAAATCTGAAATGCACCTTGTCAATCCATTCACTGGTCAACAGATTGCTCTCCCTTCAGTGACCACGATGCAGCACGTGAAGCCCATTTGTGATGACTCGGGTGCTGTCCACAAGTATGCATACTCGAGGCACACGGCAAACCAAGTTATCTGCCCTCCAAAGATAATTGCTCCAGCTGCCCTGAGGGAAGTCTTCCATCAGAAGGCTCTTTTGTTTTATGATACACCCACAGGGAGCTACATAGTGGTGCTCATCCACATGCCGTTTGGTCAGCTATCCTTTGCAAGGGTAGGGGACGATAAGTGGACCTGGCTGCCACCTCACACTAATTATTTTGACTGCACCTACAAGGATGGGCTATTGTATGCAGTCACTCTAATGGGAGAAATTCACACCTTTGATCTTAGTGAGCCTGATGTTACAATGAACATTATTATAGGTGTGGATGATGACGATTTTGAGATTCAGGGAGCATACATTCTTGAAGCTCCATGGGGTGGTTTGCTGCTTATTTGGAGATTGAAAGTGTATAGTGGTAATCCTGATGATATTTCATCACTTACACTGCACACCAAAGGAATTAAAATACATGAGGTTGATGTTGCTGCCAAGAAGCTTGTGGAAATTGATTGCCTGCACGGCCATGTGCTGTTTCTTGGTCATAACCAGTCACTCTGTCTCAGCACTAAAGAATGCCCTGCTCTCAAGGAAAATCGTGTCTACTTTACTGACGATAATGAGTACATAACTGAACATAAGGATAATCGTCGCGATATAGGACTACTTCGCTTGGGTAATAATAGCTGGGAAAGCCTTGTGTTTCCTCAGCTTTGGTCCAACTGGCCTGCTCCTGTGTGGATTACACCCAATCTTACAATGATGAAACTGTCGTTAAATAAGTAGGCCGGCTTCAAGAAGGCTTAATAAGATGCTCGCCTAGGTGCATGTAGGCAAGCTGGAGGGCCGATTGCATTGCTTAGGACTATGTGCAGGAGTAGGAGGAGGCTGGTTTCGACAACACAATTACAAATTCTGGCATCAAATGGCTGATGATTCAGGAGGCTGTATCGTGCTGTTAAGTTATCATTTATCAAGTGTTTAAGCTTCATGGACGTGTTTGTTCTATCATGTGTGGGACTCTGGAAATTTATCATGTCTTGTGACTGATGTGTGTGTGTGGTTGTGTCTTTTTATGACTTCTGGGAGAAGTCAGAGAAATAAGAACTTTGTTATGCTTGTTTTGTTGTCATGATCACTAGAACATTTGCAAGCTGCTGTTTTGAACCTGCGATGTTGTTGTTTGGAGCTGATGAGCAGCTGCTCCTATGAGATAGATGTGTTCCAATTCTTCTCCTTTGTCAGTGTTGT
>NC_041381.1:653203159-653203547 GCF_002162155.2 Triticum dicoccoides | reverse complement strand
CATTCATTCAGTTAACTGACTTGCCCTCTGATCTCTGTGATTGCTTGCTGTTCTATGCAAGACAGAAGCCAAGAAAAGGATTTCAATATTCTAGGGCAAGCATGAATGTAAATTGCTGCTTTTTTCAGTTACATTGAGGAATATATGTTTATTATATGTACCACTGTTCTTTTGTACTGTATTTCCTATGACAGGTTCACATTAATTTCGTTTCCCCCTCCGTGTAGACCCGATGTGTCCGTTTCCCCCTCCAGGTGCTGGCGGCGGCGCCGTCCGTGAGAGGGGCCATGCCCCGGAGACGCGTGCTGCCTCTTCGGACATGCCACAACACCACCCCGCATGTATGAGGGGCAGGTGCGACGCTCCAGTCGCATCGCTACCCCCCCCC
>NC_041381.1:653182134-653201849 GCF_002162155.2 Triticum dicoccoides | reverse complement strand
CGTGAGCTGGTAAGCTAAAAAGCAAGTCCATCTCTTCTTGCAGATTGATCGGGAAGCCACACTCGTGTCGACAGCGCGCTAGCGAAGTGTCTTCGAGGAGTCTCATGTTGGTTGAACAAGGTACATCTGACAATACTCAGTAACTACGCACTCGATAACCGTTCGCTGAAACTCATTTTGTCTACACAGTTCTCTTGTTCCGTAAGACCGTGGCTCCGTTGTAACATGTTTTATCCTGAATGAAAGAAGAATCACTGGTGCAATTTGGAATTCACTTATCCCTCTAAATTTTCATCTTAGTTGGATGATTTTGGTAACGGGTTAGCTTTACATGCTGCATGCATGGATCATCCCTGATTACGAGTGTATGAATGGAACATCGTTGACTTCCTTGAGTTGGTGCCTTTTGTGCCTTTTCTTCTTTTGCTGATGCATTACATGGGTGTACTGCTATACTTACAAGGAGCTCAAATGACGTGGTCATGATTAGTTTTGTCATCTCATTAGACGTGTATTTTGTGAAAGTTAATAGGATTCAATGTATATAATGCAGTTCAGTGATTGTTCAGTCTATCATTTCTTTCAGTTCATTGCCTAGTTTTTTTTCAATTTGTGTGGAAATTAATGTTTCTTTTAGTCCTCGTTTAAAAAAAAATTGTTTCTTTTAGTCCAGACTCCCTGAAAAAGAAACTGCACTCCTTTGTGTAATTTCAGACTCCTTTGTGAGATACTTTTATGCCTCTGCATTTTCCTGTGACAGAATATAGGGTTGTATCTCACTTCGCTGTCTGGCTCATGGCACTTCACAGTTTCGTGGTTGTACATGTTTCAGTTGCAGAAGAAGCACACTAAGCAAATTTGATGGGGTTTCAAGTACTATATATTGCCTCGAGGGATCGTTCGTACTTGGACCGACTTATAACATGCTAAAGTACATCAAACATGCATGGATCTTAAAGCGAGGTTCATGGAGTTCAAGCAGCAAAACTAAATGTAAGTGGATCATATGATATAGTTGAATTTCTTGGTTGGCGACACAGTTGCATTTCCAAATATGACGGGATAAAATAACACTAATTGTCAAGATCTTGCTATGCAGCAAGCACCAGATTATGTGGTGTTAGGGTGCAGCTTCAGATACTACTCCCTCCGTCCGGAAATACTTGTCGGTGGAATGGATGTATCTAGACGTATTTTAGTTCTAGATACATCCATTTTTATGCATTTTCGCGACAAGTATTTCCGGACGGAGGGAGTACTATTTTATACTAGTACTTAAGTGTGTCGTCGCTTCACTTGGGCTAGAATCTTGTGTGATTATTGGCCATAATAGATTTCTTTTATCTACTCTCTCCGTCTGAAAAAGCTTGTTCCTCAAATGGATGCCTCGCTCTTGCTCAGGTACTGTGAAGCAGTAGTGATTGGTCATCATAGTTCTAATGGCAGTCAGCAGTACTGAGTATTATTTGTTTGAGAAATAGTACCGAGTATGCGAGACAAGAGATGATCCAGGCTCAAGATAAGAGGCCCATTCCTTCTTCTTCTTCTTCTTTTCGTTTTTTAATTTCTTTATATATTTTTTTTCTCATTTTTCCTGTTTTATTTTTTTCATAAATTCAGAAGATTCAAAAACGTTCATAATTTGAAATTTTGTCACGAATTTAATTTCTTTCACGTTTTCCATTTTTTCAAAAAAGTTCCTCACATTTTCAAAAAACGGATTTAAATTTTTTATTCACATTTCTAAAGTTTGTTCCCATTTTCAAAAAATATCATGTTTCGAAAAATGTTCACATTTTCAAAAATTGTTCATTGTTTTCGAAATATTGTTCATGTTTAAAAAAACCTAATTGTGTTTTTCAAAAAAGGGTTGGAATTTTCAAAAAGTGTTCGCACTTTGGAAAATGTTCAGGGATTTCCAAAATGGTTCACGTTTTCAAATTTTGTCATGTTTTTCAAAAAATGTTAAACTGTTCGCATTTAAAAAAATGTTTGAAATTATAAAAGTTGTTTCTGTTTTTAAAAATATTTTGCAGTTCAAATTTGTTTACAATTTAAAAAAGGTTTGAAAATTTTCAAAAATATTATCAAATCTTGATGCTGCAGTGTGTTCTTAAATATTTTACGCTTCCATCATTCACTAACAGTCATTGAGTGGAGGTACATCGATTGGGAATTTAGTAGTGCTAGGTCGCGAGTTTTAGACCTTGTCATGTCGCTCTTTCCTGGGATTTTCACACCGCGTATTAAAAGAAAACCGCTTCGTGCCTGGTGGGTCGGCGCAGTCGCTTAGACCCTGTGCATCGCGCTCATGCGCCATATATGAGGAACGATTCGGCCCAGGGTCTCCTAGTTGCCTCATATTATTCCATTTCTCTGCGCTACCGACCTAGGGCCTTCCAATTTTTATTTTTATTTAAAGAAAAGGAGGATTACTCCGTCTCTGCATCTGGGCGATGCATGCAACCATTTTATTAATTATTCACAAAGACCTTATAAAGTACTCCCTCCGTCCGAAAATAGTTGTCAACAAAATGGATAGAAAAGAATGTATCTAGAACTAATATACATCTAGATACATTCTCTTTTATTCATTTTGATGACAAGTATTTCCGGACGGAGGGAGTAGTACATCAGCTTGTCCGAAGCCACCATCTTAACAATAATTGTCGCTACTCCTAACCACTTGATAAAAGAGTGCCAATAGTCCGAGCTTAATACCAAACAGACATCGCATCAAAGCCTAACATTTAAGGCCGGAGGCCCCACCGAGCCACATACTGGGTTTGGGATACAAACCGGTCCAACGCACTCTCATGTGTCGTCGCCGCCGTCTTCCACCAGTCCATCTTCAGAGCAGAAACTAACAAACCGACCTTGCCAGGCCTCTCTGTCATCGACGCCACCATGACGCCAGACGACATCCTCCTCATGTGCGAGTCCATCTTTGCGCATCGGACACCGAGTCTCCACTGCGCCACGCTGTCGAGATCGGCCGCCATCAATAAATAAGATGAAGCACCGCTCTACCGAAGAAGCCGTCCACTGGTCCCTCGAGCCCATGTACACCTCCAACACCTCCAAGAATGACGCCCTAAGGGGGAAACGACACCAGAGCGCCGCCGTCATCCGATCTACTGATCTAGAGTTTTCCCCGGAGGTAGCGGATAGAGGTATGGAGCTTCTCCATGGCGATGCCTTCAAGAACGTAATGACACAAAAGAGTGCCGCCATCGTCGGTCTTGGTAACAAGTCGACAATGAGGCTTTCATCCGGATCTGCTCGACCAACCTCCCACAGACCACCGCCGATCTCCGCCGCCGCGGAGCGAGAAGCCAATCTCGCCAGATCAGATCTGACCAGAGGGCCAACCACGCCCGCAGATGACCAACCCGCCAAAGCCCTCCACGCCGCCGCCGATCCGAGGTGCCGTAGCGCCGCGGCTAGATGCAGCAGCTCCACCACTGTCATCCGCCGCCGCTCGCCGCCGGGAGCGAGCCACCGCCGCGAATGCTCGGATCTGGGGGCGCACTTCCGCTTGCCCGGGTGCCCCGCGTCACCCACGCACGCGAGAAGGAGAGGCTCCTCCGCCACCGCTGTCAGACGCCTGGGCTTGGCTTCCTCCAGCTGCGACGGAGGGGAGGGATAGGATGGAGAGTGACCACTGGCTAAGGTTGGGGCTCCCCGGCCGCCCAAGCAGGGGGCGGCGAAGGGAAGGGATGGGATCTAAAGCGAGAAGACCTGGGGAGGATGACGGCTCATATTCTCCTCCTGCTGCTCTGTTCGGTCCAACCTGAAACTGCAGGCCGCGACTCGTTGATGGGGCTGAAGCTAAACGATGTACTCTTGTTAAAGCTGTAATCCTCCTGGTTAGTGAAGCTGCATTACTGTTTGTTTGCCTTCTCTTCGTGGTGATTTATCATTTATGTTGCACGCAAATTAATCTTCTATTCTCTGGACAAGCAAACACGCAGGCAGCACAGCTCTGCACAGCAATCCCAGCTCCTTCTTCCTCTGCAATAGCTACGTACTTGGCATTAGCATTACTAAATTGTGAACTGAATTGAAAAAAAGGGCTTTATACTGGTAACTAAGTAGTACCACCAGTGTCGCCTCTGCTCTGGCGACACAGGGGAGCCCCCACCGGCGCCACCACCTCTCCCCTCCTACCCCTCCCCTCGTCTCGCCGCCGCTTGAGGAGCCTGCCGGTGAAGCCCGGGCAGGCTCCAGGGAGGGTGGCAGCTGGTCACCTCGTCGGGTGGCGCCGCGCGGGGACCCCGGCCGCTTGGGAGCGATTCGGCGGCGACTAGCGTCGCGGAGGCTGCTCCGGGTGTCCGGCGGCGTCGGCCCGCGGTGTTGGTCCCTTGCTCCGGCGCGGGCGGAGTGACGCGACAGAGGGGCGGCGAAAGGTGCGTGGCGGTCGGATCTGGCCGGCCAAGGTCGGATTCGGAGTGGGAACAGCTGGGCGCGCCGTCAGAGGTGGTTGGTGGGGCACTGGAAGGTCTGCGGTGGCGGGCTACGTTGGCGCGCGAGCGGTGGCGTTGTCTTGGGGCGTGCGCAGCTCACGGCGGAGCCGGTGGTCGCAGAGGGGCCCGGGCTGCAGCTGCACAAGGGGCTCGGGGCGCCGTGATTCTGGCGTCGAGCGGGGTCTGGCACGTCACTCACGACATGAGGTGCTGCTGTGGTTGCTGGCGCGGTTGCGAGGTGCGGCAACAGCTGCACGACGAGGTAGAGCCGGTGGAAGTCGGCCATGGGGATTGTGCGCTGTGCAGTGCTTCGGATCTGCTCGGATTCGGAGGTGTGAAGGAGCTCTGAGCAAAACTCTAGTACTGACCTTGGGTCGGTGCCGGCAACAGCGATGCCATGGCCATGGTGTCGTTCCCCTTCTTGACGGTGTTGCCATGGAGCTCCATTACACAACTCTCCGGGAGAAATCCCTAGCTTCGGATGGTCAAAGCGGGTGATGACGGCGGCTACATTGTTTCCTTCTTTGATGCATCTTCTTGGAGAGTCAGCATGTTGCAGTTTGCACGGATCTCTTCGTCATCAGGGACAATGGGCGTCGGGGCAGCGACTTCTGATTGTGCGTCAAGATGGCAATCTCGGGAACAATGTGATGAAGGAAATATGCCCTAGAGGTAATAATAAAGTTGTTATTTTATATTTTCCTTATTTCATGATAAATGTTTATTATTCATGCTAGAATTGTATTAACCGGAAACTTGATACATGTGTGGATACATAGACAAAACACTGTATCCCTATTAAGCCTCTACTAAACTAGCTCGTTAATCAAAGATGGTTAAGTTTCCTAACCATAGACATGTGTTGTCATTTCATGAACAGGATCACATCATTAGAGGATGATGTGATGGACAAGACCCATTCGTTAGCTTAGCATAATGATCGTTCAGTTTTATTGCTATTGCTTTTTTCATGTCAAATACATATTCCTCCGACTATGAGATTATGCAAACTCCTGCATAGCAGAAGAATGCCTTGTGTGCTATCAAACGTCACAACGTAACTGGCTGATTATAAAGATGCTCTACAGGTATTTCCAAAGTTGTTTGTTGGGTTGGCATAGATCAAGATTAGGATTTGTCACTCCAAGTATCGGAGATGTATCTCTGGCCCTCTCTGTAATGCACATCATAAGAAGCCTTGCAAGCAAAGTGACTAATGAGTTAGTTGCAGGATAATGCATTACGGAACGAGTAAAGAGACTTGCCGGTAACGAGATTGAACTAGGTATGAAGATAGCGACGATCGAATCTCAGGCAAGTAACATACCGATGACAAAGGGAATAATGTATGTTGTCATAACGATTCGACAAATAAAGATCTCCGTGGAATATGTGGGAGCCAATATGAGCATCCAGGTTCCTCTATTGTTTATTGACCAGAGAGGTGTCTCGGTCATGTCTACATAGTTCTCGAACCTGTAGGGTCCGCACGCTTAACATTCGATGGCGATTTTGTATTATATGAGTTATGTGATTTGGTGACTGAATGTTGTTCGGAATCTGGATGAGATCACGGACATGACGAGGAGTCTTGAAATGGTCGAGAGGTAAAGATTGATATATAGGATGATAACATTCGGACACTGGAAGTGTTTCGGAGGGTATCGGCTATCGGGGGCATATCGGACTATCGGAGGGGTTACCGGAACCAAAGGGGAAGGGGCACACCATCCCACAAGGGGCTGGCGCACCCGTCCTAGGCCGTCGGCCGAGTGGGAGAAGGAAAAGGGGGGAGTCGGCCTCCCCCTTCCTTCCTCTCCCCTCTCTTCCCTATTTCCCCCTCCGGTAAAATGAATGGGGGGGGGGGGCGAATTGCACTAGGCACACGTCATGATCCATGTTCTGGTTTAGTAGTTTCTCCTCCGAAGACCAACACTAAGACCGACACTTGACCCAACCCAGACTGTAGTCCTTAACCATGGACACGGCTATTCGAATAGATTTAATCTCTGCAGAGGGTGTACTCTTTACCCACAAGTAACGGATTCCTTTAGCCCATCAGGACTAATTCCGTCTGCGGTCTTTTAATTGAAAACACACCTGACCGCACACACCAGCCTAACTTACCGGTGTCTGGAATCACCCATGACACTAGTCAAGCAAAACTCTAAGTGGGGAGGGTACAACCTCGAGTAGCATGGGATCACAAAATTTATACCGCGCGCAAACTGGGGGAGCTACCCCCTCGGCTACAACCGAAACACCCATGCCCCCGGACCAGGTGGCATGCCTACCGGATGCAGCCGGTATCTTCCACCATGGCCTCTCTGTACGGTGTGTGCTGGAAAGGGGTTGACAACTTACTGAACCATACCCTACCTATGGCAGGGACAAGTGGTAGTACGAAACAAGTATGGGGGTTACCGGAACAAGACTCGATCTATGGTCGACTCAGGAGGTTCAAGTATTCCATGTATGATTAGCATGACAAAAATATTTTCATCCAACAGACCGAATCACCACTCATCAAACCTCATCATGCCATACCGGGCACACTCGTCTCGACGAGGAACTAGGGACAAGCTCAGGTCTACCCAAGACAGAGACTTTCCCGCTTTCCTTCCGGTAGGCATGAAAGGCATACGAGGATGATCACTATCACAAGCATGTCCATTTCCAATCAGCAAGGAAATCTCCAATATGCACTCATGTGTATGATCGTTTCACCACATAAAATAACGAGTTCTTCGTATCACGGTGGTGTTGTAACCGTATCAAATAACCCACAAAGATATTATGCCAGGGTTCAGAATGCTTTCCTTCAAGTTGCGTAGAGGCAAGGTGCACCTTAAAACTTTTGAAAGTTTTCTTCTTCTCCAAAAATCCTATTTTTGAAAATATTGAATTAAAACATAGTTTTCAAAACAGTGCAAAAAAGTTGTCTGAATTTTTTTCAAATAAATCTGAAAATAAACTAGACAATATTTGAGAGAGGTAGGAAAAAGGATCAATTCATTTGGAGTCCTATTTAAAAAGTTATGGTCAGTCAAAGTTTTAGTCAAACTCTGTTTTTTTAAAATAAAACAGAAAAAGAAAAACGATTCGAAACTGAACACGTCGAAGACGTACTTTGGTTTTACGCATCCACTTATCTAGCGTGGACTGGCGTGTGGGTCACTGACAGTGGGTCCAGGGGGCCCACTGGTCAGGTTTGACCAGTCGTCCTTCCCTCCTCTTCCTCTGCCCGAGCGGAGGCGGGACTCCGGTGATCGCCGCTGGTGATTGGCGGCTCCTCGCGGGGCTCCGAGGGCGGGGATGGATCCGCCAGTCCAGGGCGGTCCTCCCGGTGGTCGTTAGGCAGGTGGGGATGGAGGGAGTCACCGGCGACGAGCTTCGCGGCGGCCAGTGGCTACGGGAGCAAAAGGGGGTTTGGGCTACGGTAGCTCTCCGTCGCAGCAGGGGGTTTGGGCGGCTCCGCAAGATGAAGGGGAGTCGGGTGGTGGTGTTGGATGGACGGGGGAGGGCCTGGTTGCGATGAACGGGGCCGGAAGGCGGCGGTGGCTGAGCTGGTCGGAGACGGGGAAGACGGCCTCCCCTGGTCGATTGCGAGCTAGGGGAGCTCTAGGAGGATGGCTTGAGGCTGCCTGGGGTCTAGGAGGAGCTCGGGGTCACCATTTATAGTGTAGCTAGGTCGGTTCCGCCGCTGCTGGGGATAAGATCGCCGGCCGACCACTTCTGATGCAGCAGAGCGACGTGGCGACGACGAGCGCTAGCGGATGAGCTGGTGGATGAGCTCGGGCTGTTCCATGAGCGAGCTGGCGCGCGGCTGTGGCTCGGGCGGCGCCGACCGTGGCAGGAGCCACTATGGCCGGCCGCTAGCCGCCATGGCCGACCTGACGGCAGCGCTGTGCGGCTCCAGGGATGGCTCTGCGGTGAGGGAGGAGGCGGTCGTGCTGGCTGCGAGAGGGTAGTGGCCAGAACGAGCACGGGGGGGGGGGCAGTGAGATGTGGCGGCTCGGTGCGCGCGCGTGCAAAACATGCGCTCTGGGTGCACCAGGTGTTCGGCGAAATGCCAGGGCATGCCAGGAGGCTTGGGTGGGGCTGGGGATTACCAGGTCTAGGCTAGGGTGTGCAAGAAGATCAGTGGACAAGCTGGTTTGATCAGAGGATCAAGCTTACAGTGCAAACTCAAAACCATGTCAAAACTGACCATGCACCCAAGATGTTTGACAGAATGCCAAGGGCATCTAGGCAACTCTTGGAGTGGCCAAAATCTCCAGATCCTAGTCTCTTTAGAAGATAAAGAGGGTGGCAAGGTTAGTTTGTCAAAGACAAAAACTTGTTAGTGCAATTATTTGAGAAAACCAAATCTGGTCAGAAAGAAAAGGGTATAGTTTCATGGACCAAAAATACTCCCATGGGGCCACTCTCCTGGACTTAAGGGTTTTGCAGGATGGTTTACAAGCAGGAAAAGGAATCATAGCAAAAAGGGCAAGTTGCAACATGGTTGCAGTACAATTCAACAAGCTGGACCAGAATGAAGATGAGGATGATTCACTCAAATTTTGCAAAGAACAATCATGGGTTTTTGCATAAAAATGAATTACATGCATCTACTGACATCTCCAAATTTTTATGTAATTTTTAAAGAAATATTTAAATAGGTTGTAGTGAAATCTCATCAATTGGACCAGTTTTGAAAACTAGGGTTAGAGCTTAAAAACTCAAATGAATAAAAGATATTTTTGCATCAGAGTGATTTAAAAATATCACCTGACCTCCCCAAATTTTGGTGAAAATTTTAAATGCATTTGTCAAATGGTTGCAGTGCAAAAGAGGCCCTAAAATCTTTGAAAAATCATTTTAAAAGAATAAAGCTCAGGAAAACAATTATGCAAATAAATCCACTGATAAAAGAATTGTTTTGTTGAGAGAGTATACAAGTCCAATAATATTTTTGGAAAGTTTTCACTTAAGGTAAGAACTCCACAAAAATCAAAAGAAGGGAGGTTTCTGAAATCAAAGGAAAAATCCAGAAAAATAAAATTTTTAATCTCCTGGCAAATTTTAATAGACAAAACATGGTTAAATTTTTGAGGTGTTACACTCATTCTCATTTGCGTTGTCCCCCAACACCCGTCACTTTCTTTCCTTTTTCAACCAAGATATAGGTCCACTTCCCCCCACCCTTCGCCATCCACCATGCTTTCTTTGTCTTTTCAACCAAGAGACCGGTTGGGTAGCCAGTATCTACTACTTTCCCTCGTTTCCTCTTAGAACCAAGTCCTAGATTCATGCTACAACTTTCCCACTTTCTTCCCTGTTTGAACCAACTCTTAGAGTCGACTGTATGAACTAGCTTTACCTCTAATAATAGTAAAAGTCTAGGTGGCTTTGGCACAGCGGACGAAAGTAGAAAAAGATCCACACGAAGGGAGCTGGGGTAGTAGAGCAAGGCAGGTTTCAAAGGAATATATACCTGAGGGTCATCGGCACGTGGCAAAGACGGCGTCGGGAGGCCGCATCTTGGCCATAATACCGCAGGGAGGAAGAAGGGGTCGGAGGCCCTCCCGAGCCGGTGCTCTCTCAGAGAGAACGGCATGGCTGCCGATCGGGACGCGCGGGCTGCCATTGGTCTCCTCCCTCGCCGCCGATGACAGCATGAATGATGCACCTACACCCCTGCCCCGGTCGAGGCTGTCCGACCGGATTTGTGACCAGCCGTGAGCTGAGAGAGAGTGTGGCCACCTATGTCTTGCTTAGATCTGGAGAGCATGAGAGAGTGAACGAGAGCAACCCTAGTAAAGCAAGCGCTAAGGCTCCTGCTTATATATATAGTGGAGTTATTTTGTTTACCAGCTTCAAAAAATGCGCTCCTACATGTACCCGCGAGTGGGTGTGAGACAACTAGTGCGTGCATGCACCGCTTCTCTTCATGAGAGTACAATATACTATGCCCAAAGAACGTTCGCCGCAAGAGTAATAGTATAAGTGTGTGACGTGTGAGCTAAAATAAAATGTGCGCGACGTATTTTGTTTTTTAGAAGTTCTGACGGTAGGGTGTGAAGAGCACATATGTGTGTGACGTCTACCTGCAGATAGACAGTGGGTGCGAGTCTGCGAGAGGATTCGGGAGAGTCGTGACTCGTGAGGGTGCGTGTGCGTGAGAGAGAGGGGGGCATGTATCAATGCAAGCATGTGTCCGTAAATCATTATCTGACAAACATTCGCCACAAGCCTTTTCCTGACGAACATCATAAGAACCGTTAGATCGGCATCCGACAGTGTCAGTTTTGCCATGCCATTTAACAGAACAGTCACTCCTCCTACACACAAATCTTCCACAAGAGTGTTAGCAACTGTCGTATGCTCCTTCCGTTCCAAAATGCAGTGCATATAGATTTATTGAAAATTCGAACCTCGCAAACTTCTACCGAGTTTTTGTGTACCAAATTGCACATTTAGAATACCCTGTATATATCATTTCATTCATCTTCGAGATGTAACTATAAAGATGGGGGAGGACTCTACAAAGAAAGACCATCTTATTACCCGCAGCAATTTTAACCATCCTTTGGTGTCGAGGAATATCATAGGAACTCTATATGATATGATTTTTATAGGATTTTTTCCTTTAGAGCCAATTGGTTCATAGGAATAGATTCATATACTCCACATTTCAAAGGAAATAAACATGATATCATTTCTATAGCTTTAGAGACACTTGGTTCATATGAACGGATTCCTATACTCCCTTAATCTCAAAGGAAAATAAACATTAGCATATATTCAATAAAAAAGTTCCTATGATATGAACCAAATTACATCTCTTTTCTAATCCCTCCTCATAGGAATTGAGATACATGTCATCTCTAGATTCAATAGAAAAGTTCCTATGATGTGAACCAAATGACATCTCTTTTCCAATCCCTACTCATAGGAATTGAGATACTCCATGTCATCTCTTTCCCTACAACTTCCATGTATACATCTTCTATTCCTAAATAGCTAGTACAACCCAGTAGTAGCTTTTTTCCAAGACATGCAACTATGGCACAAGAACTATATAGTGTGCCAATAACTTTGAAATATGGTCGTTGAATGAAGCTAATCCGACAGTGCAGAGATGGCAAATCCGAGCACTACTGGCTGTTGGATATCATCAACATTCCACGAGATCTGCCACATGTACAATTTAGAAGACTCCATGGTTGAACTTAAGCATAATGCACAAACCTCAAAACACAAGCACTTCTCCTTTGTTCTAGAATCTTCTGTATCATAATTGAATATTTTTTCTAAATGAATTGCCATTATTTGTTTATTACTTTATGCTTTACAATGCACGACCCCATGAATCTTAACATTTTTATAAAACTAACTGATTTTGAATGAGATGAACTATAAGAACTAAACAAACATCTACATCATGCATATATGACTCAAAGCTTTACATGTTATAGTGTGTATTTATTCATAATTTGGTTTTGAAATCTCATGCATTCAATGCATGTGTACCTTACTAGTTTTGAGTAGAGTAGCAAATTTCACGCGGCCCTGGGTATATCAAAATGCAGGGCCCATGCATCATTGCCTTTCGGTCGAACCTACGTCCACATTTTTTTGTACGTACTATATCTCCACTGGTCCCCGAACCCAAAATGTTGCCTCGTTCCCGTAAAACCAAGCGGCCCACACATATTTAAGGCGTCGACTCGAACCCGTTTACTACGACGTGGCCCTGCACGCCATAGTACTCCTACAAACCCTACCACCACACTCATCATCGGTTTTCTTCAAGAGGACGAGGGAGAAGCCGATTTGTAGTGGAGGCGCTTTTAAAAAAAAGATCTGTAGTGGAGACCCCTACCCTAGGGTGCCCTAGGTAGCTGCCGCACGCATCATTGTTTTCTCTTTTCTTTATGCTCTTGCTCCCTAGAGTGAAATGATGGTTGCTTCGTCCGTCCAGCTTAATGCGGGAAAGGTGGGGCTTTGTGATTTGACCCCTCATCGCTCATTTTCTACTACTGCGGCGCCACGACCGAGGTGCCACCAATTCCAACCGCTGCTCCGAACTGTAATTTGGTGCATCACGCGTGGAACAAGATGGTGGATGAGCCACATGTCGGCCAAAGGGGTCTTGTTAAGTGTGTCACCATTTCGTGTGCGGACTGACCCTGCTTGAGTTGCTACGCCAACACGAGAGGAGCAGCCTACCACTTGGTTTTGCTCCTTGGTGAATCCTGACTATATTGATCTAAAAAGATACGTGCTGAACTACCCTCTCCGTCTCGTTTTTTAGGCGTCTCGGTTTATAGGGCGTGCACGTAGTTCTAGGTCATCCATTTGACTAACTAAATATGAGTTACTATGTCACAAGAAGTATATCATTGGATTCTTAAGAGGATGTAGTTGTATTTAAAAGTCGAGGGCGGGGCTTTTCCTGCGCGGTAGGCGGGGCAGTTCTGCCTAGTCGGTTCGACAAAGACGCGAGAAGATGAGGGAGTAGGCTGCTGCAAACGTAGGGTTGTGTGATTTGATAGTGAGTTACTGCTGGACAGGTGGGGCCCCGTGATTTGACTTGCCATTATCATTTTAACTGCGGCGCTACGACCGGCGTGAGTCTCCCGATTCCTGACCACCTCCATACAGGTGCCTCTCCCAATGCTCCACCATGTAGTAGAGGCTGGCTCTTGCATGAGAGCCCACTTCTCCACTTTTTCTTTGCCTCTCTTTCCTCCACATATAGCCCACTATTCTACGTCTTACTTGCTCCTACAGGTGCTAAGCTTGCCACATAGGCATAAAGTCTGATGCGGCAAGTTAATTAAGAAGAGAGAGACTAGTTTGGTGACCCATTGAAGAAACAGCGCTAACCGCGTGTCCCTAGGTGAAAAGACAATTTTGAGTCTATAGCTAATTAAATGAAGCAAACTTAGCAACAAAAAACTACTAATAAGCACCTATGCATTGGGGACTTTGATTGCTAAGCCATTTAATGCCCTTAGCACCTCATCTAAAAACCATTTCGTTGGAAGAGGTCACTCCTTGGCAAATGCAATAAATACTACTCCCTCTGTCCCATAATATAAGAACGTTTTTGGCACTAAACTAGTGTAAAAAACGTTCTTATATTATGGGACGGAGGGAGTACGAAGAAAGAGATAGAGAGAAGTAAAAAAATACACTTATAGCCAACCTTATAGCTAACCTTGTTGTAGTAGGAGTGACTAAGTGATGACATGCCAACATCAGATAGCCTAACGCACCGTGTTAAATCTTCAAGGGCGCGACCACGCAAGCGACGCGACGGTCGTGGTAGGCGCGACCATGATAGGGCTGTTGGCAGCCCTTGGATCTGAGATCGAATGGTCGCATGCTAAGTTGCTGAAAATTTGCAAAATAACCCTCCAGGATAGGATATTCACCCATAGGTCTAGAATCACGCCATGCAACCGTTTGATCTCAGATCCAAGGGCTCTCGGAAGCCCGTGTCATGGGAGAATGGAAAGCCACTACCCTGCCGTTCGCACACTGGCAGTTCGCTCCTACTCGTCCCCGCACGTCCTTTAATATTACGGCGGTTCGCTCCTAGTCATCCTGTCCTTTCACATTATGGCAGTTCCACTAATCCTAACCCTCCTCCCAAATCCATGGCGTCCCAAATCTCCATGATCGGCGGTGAGTACAAGGTTAGAACCATCACCGGGGATGAGTTCGACGTCATCTACACCCGTTCTTCCGTGACGGTGAAAGGATGCCTTGCTCGCTTCAGAGGCATGTTCAAAAACTCAGATGATGAGTGGGTCATTGGGCTAGATGTTGAGTACACCACAGTCCTCGGACGAGAGAAGGATCTAAAGGAGGAAGAGAGGAAGAAGCCCGCCGTGATCCAGGTTTGCGTGCATGACTTATGCTTGGTCTACCACATATGCCATGTCGACGTTGAATGCCTAGATTTTAAGAACTTCCTCAAGAGCAACCTAGTCAAATTCGTTACTGCAGACTTTACGAACGACAAAAGAGTACTGGGTCAGATAGGCCTCGTTGTAGGCAACCCATTTGACCTCCAGAAGAATGGGTTGCTGCCCTCCAGTGGTCAGCCTTCAATGCTGACCCTGGCAGGAGCCATGGTTCATCCTTCGTACGGTAAACTGGAGAAACCTCATTACACATTTCATCGTCATGCACGGCAGCAGAATGTACTAGATATAGACCACATCCACTACGCTGCAATGGATGGCTACCTTTGTTTCAATATCTACAAGGGTTGGATGTAGAGCAAGAGCCAAGTGCACGGTTCAAGCAAAGAAGTATCGGCCAAGAGGAAGAGGGACAAGGACGAAGTCGAGGACGTGGACGAGGACTCCGAGTAAGGTGGCAGTGTTGTTGCTCACGGTGGTTCTAATGTAGTGTCTACCGGATTAGTTGCATAGTTTAATTTCAGGTGTGCTTAGTTTAATTTGAGGGGTGTGTTGTGCTGAGCCCCCAGCAGAACTATGTTATGTTTCTTCTCGTTACTTTAACTCTTCAGTACGTACATACTAGTATTTCTTACATTTCATTTAGCACCCCTTTTAAGCATGTACTAGCTTTTTTAATAGTACTATATGCATAATTTGGCGACGAGCGCTCTCTATATGTACCATCTTTTTTTTAGTTTCATTTTTTGCTCCATGGCGCAATCCATCGATACTACTACTGTACAAAAGTATACGTTTTTTAAAAGGCTAGAGTACTGTTCATCACATATATAGCCAATTCAATTCTCAACCTAGAATGACGTGCATGCCATGTAAACCGATACGGAGGAAGTATAGTAAAAATGAGGTGATTTTACTGAGCGATCGACGGGGGGGCATGGCCTGTCATGCGGTCCCACGTGTCATGATGTACCAAGGTGATGCGCGTGTCCCTCTTGAGGCAGAAGCAATACTACGTGGTTTGAGATGATGGCGAACCGAAGTGTGAAATAATGGTTGCTTCGTCCGTCTGGGAAGGTGGGGCATTGTGATTTCACGTCTCATTGCTCATTACTACTACTGGGCCGGTACGACTGGGGTGCGTCCCCCCTGCTGTTCTGCACTGTTATTTGGTGCTTGACACGTCGACCCGGTTGCTATATGTCCCACATGTCAGCGACAGGAAGTACATAATTCATGAAAGGGAGCGTCGACGGAGGAGTATACTACAAGACACGGGTTGGGTTTTTGCTACTTCGCGCGATCCATTGATACAAACCCGGACTAAAAAAGGCGAGGGCGGGTCTTTTCCCACGCGGCAGGTAGGGGAGTTTGGCATAGTCTATTCGAGGCAAGAAGGCAGGAAGGGAAACAAGCAAATAAAGGTTGAGCGACTTAGTTTAGGAAAAATCTGATTTTACGGAGTACGTACCCACTAGGGTTTATAGGGCTCATCTAAAAAAACATTCGTTTTTCCGTTTGATAAGTCTCAATTCTACTACTAGTAGTAGTACCATCACATGTTGGATTTCGAGGTGCGTTAGATCACCAGATGCAAGCAGTGTCAAGAGAAAACTCACCAATGCATGTAGAAGTTCATGGAAATTTAGTGGTCATTCATGCATTCGTTCTAATTAATGCCTCGCGGTAAACATAACTTCTTGAGAAAAATACTTGTGCAAACTATGAAATTAATTTGACCACTCACCATAGAGATTTTGAAATTGAGTCATAAACTGGAAAGGAGGGAGTAGTAACTTTTGTCTCGATTACTATTTGTGGCCTTGTATAGATGCAAAATGTATTTTTTATAGTGGCCTTGTATAAGTAAATGGAGGGAGTACTAAAGGACATATATATTCCAAACAATATGATAATCTCTCTAGCCAAGGTAGTAGGGACGAGGAGTAAACGGAGGGAGTAGTAAAATTTTCTCCTCGTCCTGTGAGCCACCGCGCGCGTGGGCGAGGGAGCGGGCATAAGGCGTACAGTAGTACTACTACTACTACTGGTAAGCAAGCTTCACCTCATCATGCGAGCCACCGCGCCCGTGGGCGGGGGAGATGGCGTACTAAGCAAGCTTCTCCTCGTTCTGCGAGTTGACAGGACACATCAAAAGTACTCCAGTGTATAGAGCCTTGCCTCTAAGGTAGGCCCCACATGGTTTGCCTCTTTTTTAACATAACACGTCAAGTCGCAATTTGTTTGTTCACTCGTGGTAGACGATCCTCCCTCCACCAAGTGGACAACTAGTACACGTGTCAAATTACCACGTGGGTTGCCTTTTCGTACAGAAATGAGCTCCACCGTGTACCCGCGCGGGTGTGGTTGGGAAAGAGACGGGAGTACATGCACCGTGTGTGTACCTCTTCTCTTCGTGCACGTCCCCCACCTACATGGGTGTCTGTGAGAGAGATACAAACCTAGACATAATGCGCCGTCCATCCCCATGCCTCCGCCCAGTTCGACCACCAGTCACCACCACGCCCCACTCCTCCTCACCTTATCTCTCATCTTTCTCCCTCCATTTTTATATACAAGGGGCCACTATCAAAATTACAATTTGCAGATATACAAGGCCACTAACACTAATCGATGCAATATTAATGGTGTTTGCCTCGTAGTACTAGCAAAGGAGGACATTAATTATCCCTTGCATGCATGCAGGAGTGTCAGCATTGGCTTGATGTGCATGAAAGAGAAGAATACACGGCAAACAACGAAACAAGGTGGCTTGCAACATTGACATAGAAGACATTAATTTTTGCCTTGGTACCTGTAATATGGGTTTGTGGCCTTGTATACAAAAATGGAGTCCGATAAAATTCTCGAGATACCATTTATCCGATAAAATTCTCGAGATATCATTAGTTTTTACAAAATGGGATTAGTCCTGCATGGGTCAATCACAACATGTGTTTTGTAAAAAAAATGCATCTTGATGTTCCGTGCAATGCACGAGCATCTTGCTAGTCCATGAAAACAACACATGGAAAAATTCCATGGCAAACAAGGGATTTGAATCTGTTGGGAGGGGCTGTTTGGATCTTGCCCGGGGTAGCCAAAATATTGGCGACCCTTTTGTCCACCGGTGCCTTTGCCACCAATGAACGAGGAATTGCTTGGTTGCTCATGCAACCTCCAGCGCACACGTTGGAGACGATCTCGCACGAGCTATGTTTTTATTGTCCCACCACGCCGCCTGAGTTGCCCGCAGACCGACCGGCGACCCGCAAATTACGCCATCCAACCATAGCCACACACATTATGACAGCAACTCAACCAACCAGACGAAATTCACGCAAACACGTAAACAAACTGATATTTCATATAAACAACGACGGAAATCATATAAAATACCGGATTTTCATGCAAACATGACGGATTTCATTACATTCAAATGAACTACGTGGTGCTAGTTCTGGACAGCACAGGTATATAATACCTGGCCTAAATGGTTGCCCACTGATCGATTTGTGTTCCTCATGTACGGCAGCACAATCACCGGACTGCCGGGAGCCCCGGAGGTATATGCTTCAGCGCAAAGGACGGCTCGCTTCCCCACTGCCCAACTAATATCATTGGCTGATGCCGAAGATGATGGTGGCCGGCATCGGTTCGAGTTCATCACCGGCCACTACTTCGCCATGGCCGGCACCGGCTCGAGTTCATCCTAACATTCCCCTCTTCCGTGGAGCCCATGCAGGGTCGACGAAGGTCCTCGCAACAAAAGGATCCGGCAAGACACCGGTTGTGTACGTCGGCGTCGCCTCCACGGTGGCCTTCATGGGACCCAAGCGGTGGCGGCCTCCCGTGTTCTACTTCTCCTTGATGATGGCGGCAGACGCGGAGGCGCTGGCCACCGACTCGTCGCTCTCCACGCACCCGGCTCCTGTCGCTGCTTGCATGGTGCAGCCACCGGCATGGGAGTCTCGACCACAGAAACGGGAGACGCGGTATGAGGCGGCGCATGGACGGCAGCAATGACGCCCGTGCGCCGCTCCTTGTCGAGCTGGCCTGGAGCGGCGAGTTGCTGAACCGCGCGTCGGCTTGGGGTGGCAATTGGCTCCGACGGGCGAGGGGAGGGAGGTGGATCAGCGAGCTGCATAGCTCGTATCCGGCGGGCTACCCAGCCGGCTTGGATGCATAATAACTACTCTTCGTAAGCCATTGTAAGAGTGGAAAAAATGGTGAAGGAGGAGATAGGGGAGCGGCGGAGGTGTGCGATTCTTGGCCGGCGTTTGGCCTCATTTAAATAGGAGATTAAATAGACGGCAGACAGGAGGAGCTCGGCCGGTGTTGCATTTAATGCCGGCCCGGTCATGAAAGGACGTGTGTCCAGAGTGGGTTTCTCGGCTTCCACACGGGCGGGTTTCATGGAGGCGTTTGAATGCGGCAAGGAGGCATGTTCAGCCAGGCGTGCAGCGAGTGGCGCACTTGACTCTGACGTAGGACACCCCGCCGTTCTTCCACTGACGTGTGGGCTCTTTGGGTACATGGCCTGCATGTCAGTGACCCAACGCAGGCAGCGCACATCAGAGGAACATTTGGTGGGCCAGGGCGATCAGAAGCGGGCATTTCATAAACCGATGATTGTTCATTGAGTGTGATGTCATCTTTTTCATGTAGATAAACCTACTATGTTGATAGCCCGTTCGATACGTTGTGATTCATAAAGACCGCTGCAAATATCAATGTTCTGCTTATCACAGATAAGATTGATTAATACCCGTAACAATCCATGTCCTTAACAAAGGGTGCATGCACGTATAGGTTGAGCATGTGTCTTGCGTCGTGTGTTGTGTGCATGCAGGCGTGCGAGTGTTGCGTGCGTGCAAGGGTACGTTTCAGTGTTCCATGCATGGGTGCGTACGTGCGTGTGTTCATGAGTGCATGTGTACGTGTCAGTGTCGCATGCCTCCATGCATACGTGTGTACGTTATGTGTACGTGTCAGTGTTGCACACCTGCATGCGTGCGTGTCTTGCATGCGTGCATGTGTACATGCAGGGTGAGGCTACACGTCAGTCGACTGACTTTTTCATCTCTGGTCATTAGATTTTCCAGTCGTTGGATACGAAATCAAGGGCCTCCAGTTTATCATCAAACTCCACCCCCCGAGCCGCCAGCCACCACCGGCCGAACCGCCGGCCCCCGCCACACGCGGTCGGCCCACGCCGCCACGCTGCCCCGCCCTCCCCAAAACTACTCCCCATAGCCGATCCGCCGCCGCACCGGCCATCCCTCTAGGCCCCCCGCGCCGAGCTTTTTCTCCGGCGGTCCCCACC
>NC_041381.1:653138106-653181887 GCF_002162155.2 Triticum dicoccoides | reverse complement strand
CACCGCCCAATCAATGCCCCCCCCCACCGCCGGTGACTGGCAACCAGAGGTCTCACGACTTCAAATACCCACCGACCACTAATTTATTACCATTTTTGTCCTTCATATACGCGCCGACGGGTGGGCCCTATGGTAATGTGCACTTCTGAATGTGGACCGTTTGACTGGTCAATTGATCATGTTATCAACAAATTACTGAGTTGTATGGTGAGCCAGTGACCGTATGATCACCCTAAAATGTACTCCTATTTTATTAACACAATACAGACTCAAACTACCATTTCTTTCTTTCATATACGGGCTGACAGGTGGGCCCCACGGTTATGCGCCCCGATGGTGCAACACTAGTTGCGCCATGTGGAACATTTGACTGGTCAATTGATTGTGTCATCAACAAAATATGGAGTTGTACGGGTGAGCCAGTGACCGTATAATCATGACATGTATTTGATTAACACGGTACAGAAGCAAGGGCTCATATATACGCGCAAGCACTCACCTCTACAAGTGCACACACGCGGACCCTACCCCTATGAGCACCTTCGAGAGAGTGGGCCAGCATATGATCTTGAGATTTTACGAAGTCACCATAGGTGCCTCGTAGTTGAGTGAAACGTCTCCTCCCACTGAACGCACATCGCCGGAAAATACTGAAATTAACACAAGATAAATGCGAGCACCGGGACTTTAATCTTCGTGGTCTCGAGAAACCACTGTCCTCCTAACCATCCAACCACATGTTGGTTAGCACGACAAAATGTATGCGGTGACCATGATGAGCTTATTCTGAAGTTCAATGACCATATCATGCTTTCGCTTCAAATACAATGACCGTAAGTGTTGTCAACAAAATACGGAGCACGCATCAAATGCAAAGTCCGTCAGTGTCATCAACAAAATATGGAGACATATCGTGAGCTAGATACCGTATGATCACCACGAGAATGTATATGGTGATCGTAGTGAGCATATTCTGAAGTCTAGTGACCGTATAGTGCTTTAGCTTGAAATATATTGACCGTCACGCATGAATGTGTCATGGGCATGCATACTTTTAGAGGGTCGAGAGATAGTTTGTGTGCGTACGTGGAAGTGGTGTAGAAAGAGGGGGTGTCCGGTGGAGACAAGGAGAGATATGCCCTTCGTTTCTCTTTCCCGTGACTAGTATTTTAGGAGAATATATAAACATTCACAATGCAGAACAAAAAAATTTGGATGCACCATGCAATTAAATTTCATGTATAACATTGTACTATTGTATATGCTTATTTTCTTTGTGGCCAATTGCATGTGTGGTGTGATGGGCACATCATTTCTAGTTGTGGTGGGTCAAAATGAAGACTCATGGGTCAGTTCCATCCTGCGCCACATATAGGTTGGACCGAGACGCATTATATGAAGCCCCATGTGGAGGACTCGGCGTACAACACTAAGCTACCAGAGTCGCGGAGGACTCTATCCCCACTGGTGATAAGCCGACTATATATGATTTGTAACCCTAGGCCCCCAGTATGTTATAGAAGCTTGGGGGCTAGTTCGTTGATCGTATACACACACGCACAATGCCTGGTATTCACGTGTACTTTGTACACACCCCTATCACTAATATACAGTACCAGGAGTAGGCTCTTTCTTCAACTGCAAGGGTCTGAACTAGGGTAAAACTTTGCCTCGTATTTCCATCCAGCCTAACAGTCAGGGATATCCTACTAAATGATATGATGAAATCATATCTACCAACTACTAAGAGAGAGGTATGTCTAGGGGGGGGGCAATGTGTGCGAGAGAGGCCTAAAGATAATGTGCGTGCGGGAGACACGTAGGCACATATATGTGCGTATAGAGGGCTAGTAGAGACCGTGCATGTGTATATATGCATGTGAGAGAAATAGTGTTTTCCAACTAAGATTAGTGAAAAGAGTGTTACATAGTAGTCAGAGAGAGAGAGAGAGAGAAACAGAGAGAGCATGTGCGTGAGACACCCCGACACCCCGAGAGAGATTGTGAGCATGTGTGAAAGAGAAATGCCGATGCATATAAAGTGTGTGCACTTATGCGTTAGATAGAGAGATATATAACGCGTTTGTGAGAATGGGCCGAGGCATAGTGCATCTACGTGTAAAAGGCAGTTCTATGCATTAAATTAAAATATAAATGGCATTATTATTTTTGGATGAGATCATGAATATTGCAAATTGCGTATGGACGAAAATCGGTCTATCAGACACCCATACTCTATTGAATTCTAGCATGTGCATGTGTTTATTTCATATTATCGATCCATAGAGTGAGAGCGGTTTGAATTACAGGCAATGGATGCTTTTGCAATTCATATATAAACATTAATTAGTGCACTCCATGTTGTTAGTGTGAAGCACTTTATACATTTTTCACTTGCATGGATACATTCCAAATTGCTAGCTATGAAATAGAATACATGTCAAATTCAACATAAAGGGGGTTTCGAAGATTCGAATTCATAGGAAGTGCATTCATCTATTTGAACCTGAGATAATGGCATTTGTAAATCAGATGTAAAAGGGGGCATCAATCTTTGTCGTGAGTTTGAACATGCTATATATATTCATACGCATGTCTAACTTTTTTTTGTAACAAAGGAGATTATATCTGGAACCATGCATGAACTGAGGTAAGTTGCATATTTTTTAATATATACTCATGTACAATGTATATTCAAATGTACCCCCTCCATTCCAAAATAATCGTAGCTTTAGGATTTTCAAGAGTAAAGATTTGTGAAGTTTGACAAATCCTGAAAGTTCAATTCAAGAGAACCAAAAAAGTTAATGCTTCTGCTCCCAAATATTGAACGAAGCGCCAAATAGACCTCTGGTCACCTGAAACCGCGCGAGACTAATGTTTGGTGGTAGGAAATTACGGTCCTGACTCTGGCCCGTGTAGCCTATCGGCCCGATGTCCAAAGGTCTAAACCGGGGTAGATTTGTAACTTCACCAAGACGCCAGTCTCAACCGCCTCCGAGAAGCATTCATACGCTATGGGCCCTAAACACCCATGCGCTCGGCCGAAATCTATCCCGCCCACATTTGGGACACCTGAGATTATTGTCCTACCCCCAACCCGCAATATGTCCGAAATTTTAGATGGGGGCAAAGTTTGTAACTTCCCCCAAATTACAAACAAGTGCGTCTCAAACCGAAACATTGTTCCCCCTTAGTTCCCCGCCTCCCTCCGTTTCCCCATTCATACTCTGTGGGTGCCAAAATGCCCTCTCCACCAGCCGTGAAACCCCAACCTCCTCCGTACTCCACCCCATAGCGGCCAATCCACCGCTGCCCTCCTCCATCACGCCGGAGCAGGTACCCCAACGTCGTCGTCCAACACAACTGCAACCGCAACACCCTCAAGGACTTAGCAGCTGAAGCCGAGGCAGAGCTGCCTCCATGACGCCGACGCCGACGTGCTCCGTACCAGAACCACTCCGACCACATCGTCCTGCGCCTCACTGATGTTGCTCCACTGTCGCAACCGTCCATCGCACCGGAGTTGTTCCCGTTACACCGTCGTTCGCCACCTCGGATCTCGTTCCCCGCCGCCGACAGACGGCCATCGCACCATACTCAACAACTTGGCCATGGGTTCGTCCAAGGCTCCATTGTCCTCCACAACTTCTCGTTTCCAGTGAACCACAAGAAGATCGTTGGAAAAACAGAAGGAGGACACGACACTGCCAGCAGAAAGAGGTACTCCTCTTCCCTTATTCGTGCAAATCTTACGTCTCTGCTCACATCGTATTCATCCCATGAAATAAACTAGTTGAGCGCTTCTTACTGCATCTTCTTCATGATACTAAATGCACAAGGTTTCCTCCCTTTACTATTTCACCTTTGCTAGAGATCAGTAGCCCACCTGGATTTCAATTCAGGGTCAGTCAAACCGCAATTAAAAGAAGCAGCACCCGCTTAGGTGCGCGGAGCACCTAGTCCACTTGTTCCCCGGGGAAGCAGCGCATCGGTGTCTATCATAGGGGTGTGGGGTGCAGGAGCTTCTTGCGCCCGATCTGGAGGTCGCCGGGCTTGAATGGATGGCCGGGGGGCGGTGCCAAGCACGGCGGTGCGGTGAGGTCGAGGGGAGGGCGCAGGCAGGGAAGGAATACTGGGCCGGCGGTCGCTGGCGTTTTGAGGAAGATTGTCAACACTGACTGGCTGGAGGTAAATGAAGGCGATCTGCCCGTTCTTTGTACATCGGACGGTGCAGAAAAAATGGACTAACCTATTTGTTTTCAGTCGACCGTTATTTTCATAGAATCCTGTACTAATTTAGTGTGACATGCATGTTATAGAGCTATCATATGTCTCCCGTCATTTATTTCTCACCGACCTGCTATCTGCTACCTTTACACTATACTAATTGTGCACACACTTCACCCATACTCACACTATTGTTTTTATGCATGGGTATTTCAGACTCTGACGCAGTGTTGATGAATGCAGAAAAGAAAAGACAGAAGTCACTCCAGTGTAATTTGAAGATAAGCACTAAGCGTTTCAGCGCTCTAAAGGGTGCAGTGTCAGTAGTTGGAGACAGTAAACGTAGCTCTGCAGTTGATGATCTCAATTGCCGCACACAACCATCCCAGGTGCTTGCTTTAACTTTGCGCTGTCAAATGTGGTTGCATGTTGCATATGGTGTCTAGCTTGTATTGCTTCCAATTTGGTTAAATCGCATCTGCTTACTTTACCCATTATACCTTTGATAATGACATGCCTTCCTTTTTTTGATACATACTACATATGTCTATTAACCATATTCGTACGTCAAACTAATGCTCTTTTGTATCCCTCGTCAATCACTTATGATGAGACAGTCAACCCAGTGGGTTACTGTGAGACGCCCTACTCGTTTAAAGAGTGTAGTGTCATCCTCCCCACATGATTCTCAAGAAACAGCAAGGCTAAACGAAGATAGTCAACATAGCTCTCTAGTTGATGACCACAATTCCCCCACACCACCATCGCAGGTGCTTGCTCTTACTTGGCAGTGTGATATGTAGTTGCATGTTGCATATGGTGTCTACCTTGTAATGCTTCTAATTAGGGTAAATTGCATCTGCTTAGTTAACACATTATACCTGTGAATATGACATGCCTTCTTGTTTTTTGGTACATACTACGTCTTTCTATTAACCATGTTCTTACATCAAACTACTTTTCTTGTGTATCCCTCATCAATCACTTCTGATGATACACCTTCAAGTTGACAGTGTAATATTGGTTGCATCTTGCATATCATTTCAAACATCTATTGCCTCTAATTTGTTGAAGTGACACTTATAATGAGACACATCTAACTTGGTAGAGTGATTTTGGTTGGTGTCGGTGTCAAAACCGGCAGATCTCGAGTAGGGGGTCCTGAACTGTGCGTCTAGGCGGATGGTAACAGGAGACAAGGGACACGATGTTTTACCCAGGTTCGGGCCCTCTTGATGGAGGTAAAACCCTACGTCCTGCTTGATTGATATTGATGATGTGGGTATTACAAGAGTAGATCTACCACGAGATCAAGGAGGCTAAACCCTAGAAGCTAGCCTATGGTATGATTGTTGTTCGTCCTACGGACTAAAGCCATCCGGTTTATATAGACACCGGGGAGGGCTAGGGTTACATAGAGTCGGTTACAATGGTAGGAGATCTACATATTCGTATCGCCAAGCTTGCCTTCCACGCCAAGGAAAGTCCCATCCGGACACGGGAAGAAGTTTTCAATCTTGTATCTTCATAGTCTTGGAGTCCGGTCGATGATGATAGTTCGGCTATCCGGACACCCCCTAGTCCAGGACTCCCTCAGTAGCCCCCGAACCAGGCTTCAATGACAACGAGTCCGGCGCGTATGTTGTCTTCGGCGTTTGCAAGGCGGGTTCTCCTCCATGTTCCATGTGTTAGCCGAATAGTGTCCGGTTTCTTCATAAATGTTGCGCTCCTTGGCTTCCACGTCCAATAATGGCCCTCTTCCACGTGTTGTATGAATGCGAAAAGCCAGGGTATTTTTAGGTTTTACCCCCCTAGCTGCGCGAATAAGCCGCCTATAAGAGAGGCGTGGATCCAGATCCGAATCACACCATCCTCCTTCCGCAAGTATTCATTGAAGCACATCTGACAAGAATCCATTCCAACATGGATAGTCGACACGGCTCCTCTTCTCGCGCTCCCAGTTCTCAGCCAGGAGATTGGAGGAGATGCTCAGTCCTGCATAGCGAGTTAGTGACGCTCCAAGCAGAGGGATACCTTTCCCCAGCCTTTATGGTTCCGGTTCGAGCCGGACTGGCCACCTACAAGGGTGGGAAGCAGGCGGAGAGCGTCCCCAATCCCTCCAAAGGAGAGAGGGTATGCTTCGTCCCCTACTTAATAAGGGGACTCGGATTTCCCATACATCCGTTTCTCCGGGGGCTCCTGGAGTTCTACGGACTCCAACTTCACCACCTCACACCTGCCTCCATTTTGCACATTGCGGGCTTTGTAGCTATTTGCGAGCTATTCTTGGGCATCGAGCCCCATTTTGCGCTGTGGAAGAGACTGTTTTGCCTCGTACTCCATTCTCACGAGGGTCGATATATCAAGTGGGTGGAGCCGAAATATGGCGCATCGCCGGGACCGGATATCTATCCGGAACCCCGAAGAAGGCGTCCGAAGACTGGCCTTCGGAGTGGTTCTATATGGAAGACGCCCTGCTGCCTGATCCAGTCTGAATCGGCCTTCCGGAGTTTAGCAACGCTCCCCTGAAGAAACGCCTGAGTTGGCGCCCGCGGAGCCCTCAACGGGAAGATGATAGGAGCATCCACTATCTAATGGGCCGGATACGGTTACTGGCCCATTCCAGATTAACCATGATTGGAGTCATGGCCACATGCATTATGTGAGGGGTGTAGCCGCTCCAATATAGGGGCCACCCCATGTGGGATTTCAACGGGGAGAATGACGCCACCCGTCATGGCCTCAAGGGGCCGGGATCGGCCGCCGATCTGGTGAAGATCCTGTCCGGCTTGTACAAGGGGGAGAAGGAGGACTTCCTTCGCACAAGTCCATTGAATGTATTCTCCATGAATAACCCTCGGAGTTGGGTAAGCGGACGTTTATATATCTGATCCGTGCTTTCAAAGATAAGTGTCTTACTTTATGATTTCGACGCAGGAACTGCGCCGGGATGTGGAGGGCATAGAAAGCCCGACTCCACAACCCGAGGATCCGGGAAGATCCCTTGATCCGGCCGCCGGAGAGGATCCGGACATAACGGTGGAACTGATTGACGGGGTGTTCCACCAGCTCAGCATAGACAATGCTCTAGTCGCCATTACGGCTGACTACCCCGGTTTATCCCCGGCTTCCCAGGTGAGTATGACCGAAGTCCTAACACCGTTACCTTTTTAATGCTTATTTCTGACCACCGTGTACCAACGGTGCTTCGCAGGAGGTGCCTTTACGGCGGGAAGCCGAGCCCGCGGCGACCGACCAACCAAGGTCAGTGCGGCCCAGCAGGCGGAAGAGGAGTGCGGCGCAAATCGAAACGTCGCCGCAAAGGTATGGCGCACCATTGTCCTTTAAGGGAAAGACTCCTGGGAGGTATATTAATGCTCGTGATTCTTCCAGGAGAAAGAGCGCTCGCCGGACTGAGTCCGGAGAGGTTGCCAACCAAGCCTCCGCCAGCCAAGCTCCAACGCCTGGTCCGGAGAGGGAGACGAGCGCAAGGCGCGAGCCGGATGCTCCTCCAACAGAGGATGCCGACAGGTTGTCCGCCACCAGGTCTGAGGTGGAGAGCGCCATGAATCACAGGCGCCGTCGGACAGTTCTTCGTGACGCGTGTTTCTCCCCAGAGGCGTTGAATGCCTTTAATGCGGGAGACGCGCACCTTCGTGCTGCTCAAGATGGTTTAACCAGAGCCACGGAGCACTATGTAAAAGACATACGGGTGAGGAATTTTAATAGTTATATATGCCAGTAGCCCCCGAGACTTAAAATAGTTAAACTAACTGATTTAAGGATCATTTGTTATGCAGGATCTAACAGAGAAGAATACCCACCTGTCCCAGGAGCTTCAAGAATGCAAGGCCCAACTTGAGGCCGTACTAGCCGCTGCCGGGGGAGCCACAGAGACCCCCTCTGGTAATTCATATTTCGAAAAGAGAAATAGTTTATGAAGTGCGGCGTGTGTATAGTCTGACAATAATATTGCAGAGGGTGCCGGACTAGATCCGAACAAGCAACATCTGCTGCGCCAGCTGAAGGCCGGCGAGAAGGTGCTTATGAGGGTGCAGCAGGAGAGGAACAAATTCCAAGATGCCAACACCCAGCTGGGCGAAGAACTAAAAGATGTTCGGGTCCAGCTGTCTAACTCCGTAAAGGAGAATCGGCAGCTTCGTCGCGGCATTTATAGTAAGTGCTTGAGCAAACTCTTTTGAAAAGAAGAGTTCGGCGAGGAAGTCGATTGACAGAAATGTGTCTGTAGGTGTGCTCACGGGTCGTCCAACGGAGGAGATGCCTGGTTCCATGGGAGACCCTCTTCCCGAGTTGCTGCAACTGCACGAACGTGTTCGGCAGGCGATGAGCGGCGTTGTTCAGGCCTTATGGCCTTCCGTCTCCCTACCCGAGGGTCTTGGAGGGCTTGCTGAGAAGCTTCAGGGAGTACGGCGGTGTCTCCGTCTGTGGAAGATATCAGCCTGCCGTCAAGGCGCCAGGGAGGCCTGGGCCATGGTGAAGACGCGGTACCCGAAGGCTGATCCAAACCACATGGCCAAGGTCGGACCTGCGGGGCCCGATGGGAAGGAGATCCCTGTGAGCCTGATGTACGGCCAAGTAGAGTTGGCCGCGAAATATTCCCAACAGGACTGTAAACTAGACAGCCTGTTAGATGGGATTGAAGAGGAGTACAATCAGTCAGTTTGACGATGTAATTTAAAATGACATGTAAAATGCCTTCTAGCCGGATTGTAGATCGTTTGTCTTTGCGGACCTTTTCGCTTCAACCTCGGGACCCAACAGTCCGGAGTGTGTCCGAATACCCTTACGATTATAAAAAAATCGGGGCATGCATGGAGACAAGGCGTAGGGGTCATAAGTGCTTTATCAGACAAGTGCCCAACTAGCTATGTTATATTACATGGTTAGTAAGAAACATCTTCCAGGGAGAATAGTTCCGTTAGGGGTTCCTTTCCCTGGGAGGCATGCCCTAAAGTGCATGACCGGACTGCGGAAAGAGCAGAAAAAGCATCTGGGGGCAGGTAAATAAATAAGTAATAAATCATCTTTCAGGTCACCGACCGAATATTCCCTTAAGAACGCTAGCCTTCGGCTTCACCCAGTCTGAGGTACACATCCGGCTGACCCGGCAGTAACAATCGCAGAGGTTCTCCCTTTACCTCCTAGCCGAACAAACGGGAATGTAGGGGTAAGCACAGGAGCCAGGCAACCCGGCTTGACCAAAACTTAAGTCATATTGATGCATATAATGGTGAGTAAAAGGTACATGCGGAAGTATGACACCTGTGTTGGGCATGAAGCCCATATAAATAAGCTTCTGTTAAAGAAGCCCCCAGGTATAACGAGTGCGAGTATCACATCGAGTGAGTGCGAACAAAGCGCAGATCAGCCCTCAAGAGGCTTGTACTAAAAGAGGGAGGAAAAAGGAGGGAAAACAAAGACAGCGAAAAAATATGAAAGGTGGACGGAGGAAGGAGACGAACTCTGAGTCCGGCGCTAGGCGTAGAATCTTCGGAGACGGGTTGCGTTCCATGGGTTTGGCTCGAGTCGGTTGTTAGATGCGTTGCGTAGACGGTATGCACCGCCGGTAAGGACTTGGTCGATGATGAAGGGACCTTCACACTTGGGCTTAAGTTTGTCCTTTTTCTTGTCCGGCAGGCGTAGAACTAGCTCGCCAACATTGTAAGTTTTGGCCCGTACTTCTCTGCTTTGATATCTTCGAGCCTGCTGCTGATAGAATGCGGAACGGGATTTTGCCACGTCGCACTCCTCCTCTAAGGCGTCCAAACTGTCCTGCCGATCCAACTCGGCTTCTCTTTCTTCGTACATGCGCACGCGAGGTGAGTCATGAATTATATCGCAGGGCAAAACTGCCTCGGCGCCGTATACCATAAAAATGGTGTGAATCCGGTAGTGCGGTTTGGCGTGGTCCGCAGCCCCCAGAGTACGGAGTCGAGCTCCTCTACCCAGTGCGTGTTAGATTCCGTGAGGGACCGCACTAATCTGGGTTTAATTCCGCTCATGATTAGACCATTTGCTCGTTCCACCTGACCGTTAGTTTGAGGGTGGTAGACTGAAGCGTAGTCGAGCTTGATGCCCATGTTTTTGCACCAGAGTTTAACCTCGTCGGCCGTGAAATCCGTGTCGTTATCAGTGATGATGCTGTGGGGGACGCCAAAACGGTGTACTACCCCGGATATGAAGTCTATCACAGGTCCGGATTCTGCCGTTTTAACCGGCTTGGCCTCTATCCATTTGGTGAATTTGTCCACCATGACCAATAAGTATTTGTGCTTGTGGGTTCCCCCTTTAAGGGGTCCAACCATGTCAAGCCCCCAGACCGCGAACGGCCAAGTGATGGGTATAGTTTTGAGGGCAGTGGGTGGCATGTGGCTTTGATTAGCAAAGAACTGGCAACCAACGCATCTTTGGACTAAGTCCTGAGCATATGCCCGGGCTGTCAGCCAATAAAATCCTGTACGGAAGGCCTTGCCTACAAGGGCTCGGGCTGCAGCGTGGTGCCCGCCGAGTCCGGCGTGAATTTCAGCCAGGAGATTTCGCCCTTTCTCTTCGGAGATACACCTTTGAAGGACTCCGGTTGTGCTTTTCTTATAAAGTTCTCCCTCATGGACCTTGTAGGCTTTAGATCACCGAACTATGCAGCGGGCCTCATTTTGGTCTTCGGGAAGTTCCTGCCTGATTAAGTAGGCTAGGAATGGTTCCATCCACGGGGCAATTACTGCCATTATTTCATGGGCTGAAGGTGTTATTTCATTGGCTGAGCCACCGATTGTGTCAGAATGTTCCGTGTTGGGTGGTGCAGTTGGTTCCGGGTTGTTATTTCTGGACTCCTCTTCCCATAATATGGATGGCTTAAAGAGCCGTTCCAGGAAGATGTTTGGAGGGACGGCGTCGCGTTTTGCGCTGATGCGTGCCAACACGTCTGCTGCCTGGTTATTATCCCGGGCTATATGGTGGAATTCGAGTCCTTCGAACCGGGCTGACATTTTTAGGACGGCGTTACGGTAGGCTGCCATTTTCGGATCCTTGGCATCAAAGCCTCCATTTACTTGGGATATTGCGAGGTTTGAATCCCCATGCACCTCTAGGCGTTGAATACCCATGGAGATTGCCATCCGGAGGCCATGTAGAAGGGCCTCGTATTCGGCTGCATTGTTGGAGTCCGTGTACATTATTTGAAGTACGTATTGGACTGTGTCTCCAGTTGGGGACGTCAAGACGACGCCAGCCCCCAAGCTAGCCAACATTTTGGAGCCGTCGAAATGCATGATCCAATTGGAGTATGTGTCGTACTCTTTAGGGAGTTCGGCTTCGGTCCATTCGGCGACGAAGTCAGCCAAAACTTGCGACTTTATAGCTCGTCGTGGTTTGTAGGTTATGTCAAATGGTAAGAGCTCAATGGCCCATTTTGCAATCCTTCCCATCGCGTCGCGATTATTTATAATATCGTTGAGTGGTACTTCGGAGGCCACCGTTATGGAACACTCTTGAAAGTAGTGTCGCAGCTTCCGGGATGCCATGAACACCGCGTACGCTATCTTTTGATAATGTGGGTACCGGGACTTGCATGGAGTTAAGACAGTGGATACGTAGTACACTGGTTTTTGAAGAGGGAATTTTTGCCCTTCTGTTTCTCGTTCGACGACGAGTACGGCGCTGACAACTTGATGTGTTGCCGCGATATATAATAACATAGGTTAGCCCAAGTTGGGCGCGGCCAGGACCGGATTTGTTGCCAATATGGCCTTAATTTCTTCGAGTCCGGCCGTGGCAGCATCCGTCCATTCAAAGTGTTCGGTGCGCCGGAGGAGGCGATAGAGGGGCAGCGCCTTTTCTCCCAAACGGGAGATGAAGCGGCTTAGAGCCGCCACGCATCCCGTCAATTTTTGTATTTGTTTGAGGTCTTTTGGGATATCCAATTGTGACAGAGCCCGGATCTTGGCTGGGTTTGCTTCAATTCCTCTACCGGATACAATGAAGCCCAAGAGCTTTCCGGCTGGTACGCCGAAAACACATTTTTCCGGGTTGAGCTTAATGTCGTATGCTTGGAGGTTGTCGAATATAAGCCTCAAATCGTCTATTAGAGTTTCGACGTGTTTGGTCTTAACGACCACATCGTCTATGTACGCCTCCACTGTTTTGCCTATCTGGGTGGCCAGACATGTCTGAATCATGCGCTGATATGTTGCGCCAGCGTTTTTGAGTCCGAAGGGCATTGTGTTGAAGCAGAATGGTCCGTACGGAGTAATGAATGTCGTTGCGGCCTGGTCTTTTTCCGCCATCTTGATTTGATGGTATCCGGAGTATGCATCAAGGAAGCACAATGAATCGTGCCCTAGGGTGGCGTCGATGATATGGTTGATGCGAGGGAGAGGGAAAGGGTCCTTTGGACAGGCCTTGTTAAGGTCTTTGAAATCGACACAAAGGCGCCAGGATTTGTCCTTTTTTGGTACCATTACCAGGTTGGCTAGCCAGTCCGGATGTTTTATATCTCTGATGAATCCGGCTTCTAAGAGTTTGGCTAGCTCCTCTCCCATTGCCTGTCTTTTGGGTTCAGAAAATCACCAAAGAGCCTGTTTGACTGGCTTGAATCCTTTTAGGATATTTAGGCTGTGTTCTGCCAGCCTGCGTGGGATTCCTGGCATGTCTGAAGGGTGCCAGGCAAAAATGTCCCAATTTTCCCGAAGGAATTCTCGTAGTGCGGCTTCTACATCAGGATGTAATTGTGCCCCAATGGAGGCCGTCTTTGTAGGGTCCGTTGGATGGACCTGGAATTTGACTATTTTGTCTGCTGGTTTAAAAGAGGTGGACTTAGACCTCTTATCGAGTATCACATCGTCCTTATCCACCATGGAGCGCAGCGCAGTGAGTTCCTCTGTCGCTAGGGCTTTGGATAATGCCTCTAGGGCCAGTGCGGCTGTCTTATTTTCAGCGCGGAGTGCTATATCTGGATCACTGACAAGAGTGATTATTCCATTGGGCCCGGGCATTTTGAGCTTCATGTACCCGTAATGGGGTATAGCTTGGAAGATTGTGAATGCCTCTCGCCCTAACAAGGCGTGATATCCGCTGCCGAATGGGGCCACTTGGAACGTGACCTCTTCGGACCTGTAATTGTCCGGCGAGCCGAACACTACGTCTAGTGTGATTTTTCCTGTGCAGCGTACTTCTCGACTAGGGATTATTCCTCTGAAGGTTGTGCTGCTTCGCTCAATGCGGCTCCAGTCAATTTCCATTTTTTGGAGGGTTTCCTCATAGATGAGGTTTAATCCGCTACCGCCATCCATGAGCACCTTGGTAAGACGAAAGTCGTCCACTATCGGACTGAGGACCAATGCGGCTGGTGCTCGAGCTGTTCGGAATTTAGGTTCGTCACTGGCATTGAAGGTGATAGCCGTGTCGCTCCATGGATTTGTTGTTGCTACTTGATAGACTTCGGCGAGGCTGCGGATTGTTTGTTTCCGCATGTTATTTGATGCAAAAGTCTCGAAGACTGTTAATACTGTACTGGTACTGTTGGGCTGGTTGCCCGGGGCTAGAAAGCCTTCGCCACTTTTGGCCACCTGCCTTAATATCCAACATGCTCGAAGGCTATGTGTTGGAGTGGCGCCCTCCGTACTGTGGATTTTACAGGGTCCGTTGAGCCATCCCTCCAGTACGGTTCCGTGCCCTTTAGGGGGGTTTTGCTTTTTGGTTTTTAACCCAGGTGCTTGAGTATGACGCACCCTTTTATTTCGAACTAGGGTTGTATTCAAGGCCGGATTGTCCCAAAACCTGGTTTCGGTTTTCCAGGCACTCTCCATCGCACAGTATTTTTGTACTATGGTCGCCAGATCGGCGAAGCGTGTAACTTCGCGACGACTTATGGCGTTCATGATTCCCTTGTCCGTGCAATTGTTGCAGAAAATTGAGATTGTGTTTTCCTCACGGCAGTCTTTTATCCTGTCTATGACCAGGAGGAATCTGGCCCAGTAGTGATGTACTATTTCATCGGGCTCTTGCCGTATTTGAGATAGATCGCTTATGTTTGGGTGGGCGGGCGGAATTAAATTCGGAACCCCGCCCGATCTGAGGCTCAAAGGCCAAGAAGTTTCCGGATTTGGAAGCTTGGATTGCTGGATCTTATCCAACAAATCTGGTCCGATGCCTGACTTTAGGTTCAGTACTTGATTGACATCCGTCCCTCCGCGGGAATCCGGCATGAAGGGATCGGGAATCCGGACATAACTGGTCTTTAACATAGAGGAAGAGTCGCCGCGTTGTTCCTCTACCACGACAGCGTGGTGGGTAGCCTGGGGAGAGTTAATTTCTCTCAGATCGGTTTTAAGCCCAATCTGATTGTAGTCCGTGGCGACTCCCAGGGCGGCGATGCGATCCAAGAGCTCATTTACAGAGGAGAGCTCCATCGGATCTAGCTGCTCGGCGAATTCTGAGTTGATGTGAAGATCGCTTTTGATGACTCGAGAGGTCATTGTCGGAGCGGCGGCCGAACAGGCGGTCATAAGAAAACCGCCTAGCCGGATAGTTTGGCCGGGGGCCAAAGCTCCCTTGACGATGGCGCCGTCTTTAAAGACGGGAAAAGGCATCCCTCCTGATTGCGACGGCACAGAGGACCTCTCAATGAAAGCACCAATGTCGGTGTCAAAACCGGCGGATCTCGGGTAGGGGGTCCCGAACTATGCGTCTAGGCGGATGGTAACAGGAGACAAGGGACATGATGTTTTACCCAGGTTCGGGCCCTCTTGATGGAGGTAAAACCCTACATCCTGCTTGATTGATATTGATGATGTGGGTATTACAAGAGTAGATCTACCACGAGATCAAGGAGGCTAAACCCTAGAAGCTAGCCTATGGTATGATTGTTGTTCGTCCTACGGACTAAAGCCATCCGGTTTATATAGACACCGGAGAGGGCTAGGGTTACATAGAGTCGGTTACAATGGTAGGAGATCTACATATTCGTATCGCCAAGCTTGCCTTCCACGCCAAGGAAAGTCCCATCCGGACACGGGACGAAGTCTTCAATCTTGTATCTTCATAGTCTTGGAGTCCGGCCGATGATGATAGTTCTGCTATCCGGACACCCCCTAGTCCAGGACTCCCTCAGTTGGATCTTTCATATGGTGTCTAGATTGCATTGCTTCCAATTTGTTGAAATGCCTTCTGCTTAGCCTTTTTCATACATATTCCATCCTCCTACAATGTGTGCCATACATAAAAGTTGTGTTCGTCAGTATCATGCATCAACAAATTTGGAAGTGCGAATTTCATTCATTTTTCTTGTGTGTTTACTTGACAAGGCAAAACCTGAAAGAACGAAGGCACGGAATGATGGTGGTCCTCTGGAGCAACCAAAACAGATGATCTCTGCAGATTCTCTTGCTACTCGTACTGTAGTGCTAGTTCCAAATCTCATCTCCCCTACTCCACAACCCAAGGTGCTTGCTCTAACATGGCAGTGTGATATCTGGTTGCATGTTGCATATGGTGCCTAGCTTGTATTGCTCCTAACTTGTTAAATTGCATCTCCTTAGCTTACACATTATACATGTGAATATGACATGCCTTCCTGTTTTTGGTACATACTACATCTGCCTATCACACCATGTTCTTACATCAAACTATTGTTCTTGTGTATCTTGCATCTATCGCTTATGATGAGACAGTCACGCGCGTGGGTTAATATGAGACGCGGTAATCTTATAAAGAATGCAATTTCATCCTCTCCACATGATTCTCAAGAAACAGCAAGCCTAAATGAGGATATTGAATGTAGCTCTATACTTGAAGACCGCACTTCCCCTACACCACCATCACAGGTGCTTGCTCTAACTTCGCAGTGTGATATGTGGTTGCATGTTGCATATGGTGTCTAGCTTGTAATGCTTCTAATTAGGGTAAATTTCATCTGCTTAGTTTACCCACTATACCCGTGAATATGACATGCCTTCCTATTTTTGGTAAACACTACATCTATGTGTTAACCTTGTTCTTACATAAAACTACCTCTCTTCTGTATCCTGCATCAATCACTTACAATGAGTCACCTTTATTCATTGCATATTGCATATTATTTCTAGCATGTTGCCATGTATTGCTTCTAATTTGGTCAAATACATTTGTTAGGGCACCCTTTTAATTTGGCAGAGTGATATTGGTTTCATCTTTCATATGGTTTCTAGCTTGCATTGATTCTACCAAGTTCAAGCACCTTGTGCTTGGTTTACACTTTATACATCATACATGTCAATATGTCACGCTGTCCTATTTTTCATACATATTCCATCCTCTTATCATGCGGCTACCTTACATGAAAGTAGTGTTCATCGGTATCATGTGTCAATGAGTTCTGAAGAGCAAATTGTATTCCTTTTTCTTGTGGGTTTGACTTGACAAGGCAAAATCAAGAAAGAGGAAGGAAAAGAGTAAAGAAGGCGATGATGGTGGTCCTCTGCAGCAACGTAAATGGAGCATCTGTACCGATTCTCCTTGTACTGATAGTGCATTACAAGGTCCAAGTCTCCGCTCCCCTACTCCACCATCCAAGGTGCTTGCTCTAGCTTGGCAGTGTGATATCTGGTTGCATGTTGCATATGGTGTCTAGCTTGTATTGCTCCTAATTAGTGTAAATTGCATATGCTTAGCTTACACACGATACGTGTGAATATGACACGCTTTCCTGTTTTTGGTACATACTATATCTGTCTATCACACAATGTTCTTACATGAAACTACTCTTCTTGTGTATCCTGCATCAGTCACTTATGATGGGACACCTTTAAGTTGGCAGTGTGATATTGATTTGCGTCTTGAATATGATTTCTAGCATGTATTGCTTCTAGTTTGATGAACACCACCTATGACGAGACAGTTTTAACTTGGCCGAGTGATATTGATTGCACCTTCCATATGGTGTCTAGTTTGCAGTGCTTCTAATTTGTTGAAGTGCCTTCTACTTAGTTACCACATCATAGGTGTGAATATGTCAAGCCGTCCATTTTTTCATACATATTCCATCCTCATATCATGACTTTGCCTTTCATCAGAGTAGTGTTCGTCAGTATCATGCATGAATGAGTTCTGAAGAGCGAATTATATTCCTTTTTCTTGTCGGTATGACCTCACAATGCAAAATCAATGAAGCTGAAGGAAATTGGCAAGGCATTGGATGATGGTGGTCCTTCCGAGCAACTGAAATGGAGGTTCTCTATAGATTCTACTCCGCCATCCTCCCAACAAGATTCGCAAGACAACGCAAGGCTAGACAATCAACATAGCTGTGTAGATGATGAGCACATCTCCCCTACTCCACCATCATAGGTGCTTGCTCTAACTTGGCACTATTATATGTGGTTGCATGTTGCGTATGATGTCTAGCTTGTATTGCTTCTAATTTTGTTGAATTGCATCTGGTTACTTTACACATAATGCATGTGAATATGACATGTGTTCCTGTTTCTACATCAGACTACTATTCTTACATATCCCGCATCAGTCACTTATGATAATGCACCTTTAAGTCGCCACTGTGATATTGGTTGTGTCTTGAATATGATTTCTAGCATGTACTGCTTCTAATTTGTTGAAACGCCATACAGCTTGAACTTGGCAAAGTGATATTGGTTGCATCTTTCATATGGTGTCTAGCTTGCAATGCTTCTAATTTGTCGAAATGCCTTCTGCTTAGTTACCACATCATAGGTGTGAATATGTCATGCCATCCTATTTTTCATACATATTCCATCCTCGCATCATGTATTTGCCTTTCATCCGAGTAGTGTTCGTCAGTATCATGCATGAATGAGTTCTGAAGAGCGAATTTTATTCCCTTTTCTTATCGGTTTGACTTCACAATGCAAAATCATTACAGCTGAAGGAAATTAGTCCAGTAGTCGATGATGGTGGTCCTTCGGAGCAACTCAAACAGGGTGTCTCTACAGATTCTACTCCGCCATCCTCCCAACAAGATTCGCAAGACAACACAAGGTTGGACAGTCAACGTAGCTGTGTAGATGATGAGCACATCTTCCCTACTCCACAATCACAGGTGCTTGCTCTAACTTGGCACTATTATATGTGGTTGCATGTTGCGTATGATGTCTAGCTTGTATTGCTTCTAACTAGAATTGCATCTGCTTACTTTACACATAATGCATGTGAATATGACACGTGTTCCTGTTTCTAGAACATACGTGTACATGACGAGCACATCTCCCCTACTCCACAATCACAGGTGCTTGCTCTTACTTGGAACTGTTATATGTGGTTGCGTTTTCCGTATGATGTCTAGTTTGTATTGCTTCTGATTATGTTGAATTGCATCTGCATAGCTTACAACTTATACCTGCAACGATCACTTACCCATAAGACACATTTAACTTGGACTGTGATGTAGGTTGCATCTTGCATTGTCTTCTAGCTTGTACTGCTTCTAATTTCTTGAAATGGCACTTACGACAAGACACTTTTTACCTAATAGAGTGATATTGGTTGCATGTTCATATGATGCCTAGCTTTCATTTCTTCTAATTTTGTTGAAATGCCTTCCGCTTACTGTTTTTTCATACATATTCCATCCTCCTATCGTACGTGTGAATATGAAACGATGTCTTTTTTTGTATATATTCCATCCTCCTATCCTGCGCTTGCCTTACATCAAAGTAGTGTTCGTCTGTATCATGCATCAACTAGTTATGCAAAGCTAATTTTATTCATCTTTTTGTGGTTTTGACTTCATAAGGCAATATCAGAAAATAGGAAGGAAAAGAGTAAGTTAGGGGATGTTGGTGGTCCTCCGCACCGATGCAAGCAGAGACTCTCTAGATTTGCCACTGCTACTGCTAATGAAGTTGAAGTCCCAAGTCTACATGATGAGTTCATCTCCCGTACTCCACCATCGCAGGTGCTTGCTCTAAGTTGACAGTGTGATAATTCCTTTCATGTTGCATATGTCGTCTAGCCTGTATTTCTTTTATTTGATTAAATTGCACCTACTGAGTTTATACGTTATACATGTGCATATGACATGGCTTTCTGTGTCTAAAATACACTGCATCTATCTATCATACCATGTTCTTACATCAAAGTACTACTGTTGTGTATCCTGCATCAGTCACTCATGATTGGACGCTTTTAACATGGCAGTTTGATAGTGGTTGCATCCTGCATTAATTTCTACATTGTACTGCTTCTAGTTTTTTGAATTGCCACTTATGACAATACACTAGTAGAAAAGAGGGCTTTGGTCCACCCCGGGTTAGCCCATTAGTCCCGGTTCAGTCTAGAACCGAGACTAATGGGGGCATTAGTCCCGGTTCGTGCGCCCAGGGGCCATGTGGGCCATTTGTCCCGGTTTGTCTGGACCTTTTAGTCCCGGTTGGTGCCACGAACCGGGACTAAAGGGTGCGATGCCCATTAGTCCCGGTTCATGGCACCAACCGGGACTAAAGGGTTAGACCTTTAGTCCCGGTTCGTGCCACGAACTGGTACTAATGGGGTTTGAGGCATTAGTACCGGTTCATGGCACGAACCGGTACTAAAGGTCCCATTTTCAAACTCCACCACCCCCCCCCCCGGTAGATTGCCTTTTCAGTTTCAAAAAAATAAAAGAAAATGATGAAAATGTCAAGAAAATAAAAGAAAATAAGTTTCCCATGTGATATATGGTCTAGTTATTGGGAAAATTTACAAATATGAATTTCGACTTTATTTGCAAAATCTCTCTAGAATTTAGTAAAATGGGCATAACTTTTGCATACAAACTCGGATGAAAAAGTTTTTTATATGAAAAATCATCTACTCGAAAAGTTACATCCAAATTTAACCGGGGGAACCCCGTTAAACATTTTCAAAATCCTCAAAAACCTAACAGAAAAAAAGTTACGGGGCTTTTAAGATCTAGAGTGGAAAAAATCGAAAAAAATTCAAACTATGGTCAACCAATGGTCAAACAATGGTCAAACTAATTATTCTAGAATATTAGTGTTACTAAATAATTATTTCAGTTATTTTGAATTTTGGTCAAATCTGGTCAAACTGTGGTCAAACAATGGTCAAACTAATTATTCAAGAAATATTAGTGTTACTAAATAATTATTGTTTTTTAAAACAATAGTTTCAAACTCAAACAGTGAAATGTGTCACTTCATGCTCAAGCAAAATTCCTGAGGGTTAATAGGATTGACATCTTACTATTGTCAGGAAAACAACAAGTGCAGACTTGGAAACGAGGGAGAATAGAACCCGGAAGTTAAGCATGCTCAGGCTGGGGGAGTGGGAGGATGGGTGACCGTTCGGGAAGTTAGATGATTTGGAATGATGAGGGGTGATTAGAGATTAGAGGATAAATTGAGCAGTGATGAGGGGTGGATTAGAGATTAGAGGTTAAAATAATTCAGAAATTTGAAAATAAAAAAATCAAAAAAAATCAAAAAAAAATTCAAAAAAAATTCAAAACAAAAAATCATAAAATTTAGCTCCACGTGGTCGCGACCTTTAGTCCTGGTTCGTGTTAGAACCGGGACTAAAGGGGGGAGGCATTAGTCCCGACCCTTTAGTCCCGGTTCATTAAACCGGGACTAAAGGCCCTTACGAACCGGGACTGATGCCCCCTTTTCTACTAGTGAGACACTTTTAACTTGGCAGAGTAATATTGGTTGCATCTTTCATATGGTGTCTAGCTTGCATTACTTCTATTTTCTTGAAGATCCTTCTGCTTAGTTTGCACATCATAGTTGTGAATATGTCATGCCGTCCTGTTTTTCTTACATATTCCATCCTCATACGGTTGTCTTACATCAAAGTATTGCTTGTCTGTATCATTAGTCCCGACCCTTTAGTCCCGGTTCATTAAACCGGGACTAAAGGCCCTTACGAACCGGGACTGATGCCCCCTTTTCTACTAGTGAGACACTTTTAACTTGGCAAAGTAATATTGGTTGCATCTTTCATATGGTGTCTAGCTTGCATTACTTCTATTTTCTTGAAGATCCTTCTGCTTAGTTTGCACATCATAGCTGTGAATATGTCATGCCGTCCTGTTTTTCTTAAATATTCCATCCTCATAGGTTGTCTTACATCAAAGTATTGCTTGTCCGTATCATGCATCAATGAGTTCTGAAGAGCGATTTTATTCTTTTGTGTTGTGGGTACAGCTTGACATGGCAAAGTCAAAAAAGAGCAAGGAAAATAATATAGTAGGGAGTGGTGTTACTCGTCGGGTGAAATGGAAAAGGATCTGCCATCGAGATTCTGCTGGTACTTATAGTGAAGTAGAAGGTCCAAGTCCACTGGCTAAATCTACAAACATAGTATCACCTGCTCCACCAGCTACAGCATCCGCTTCAATTGTACCAGCATCTCAACGAGTTACTCGTTTGTTTGCTTCGGAACTGGCCAGTTCCCAAGCTACCTTCACACCTAACACTACTTCCGAAGCACTGCTGACACAACAGGACTTGTCAAGTTGCAGTTGCATGCTCCTTTATATGTACTCTCACAGTTTGATGTACACTAACACTTTCCATATTCGTTGTTGAACTAGCACCACAGCGCAAGCGGAAACAAATATCAGGGATAATGCTTGACAGATTAACAAAATCCAAAGGAGGAAGAATGGAGATCCATTTTGAGGCAGGTTTAAAAAGGCCACGTGATGCTACAGAGTCAGCCAAGTTAGTATCAGAGGCAGCCATTGCCGTTAGGTGTCAAGCACGTATCCTCCCAATGTGGATACAGTACAGGAATGAGAAAGACAATACCCAGTTTAACACCTTCCTTGACCATTTATTCGTAAGTAATGTTATTCATCGCAATTAGTAATATTGTCTTGCTTTGTCCCATACTTTCTAGCTTCCTCTTAATAAGACTCACATTATTTTTTCAACAAATGAGGTTCAAGTTGGATCCGAAAGATGATGCAACTAAACAAGCATGCACTCATGTTTTTCAGTCTTCTCTGCAACAGTATCGGTACCACCTTAGAAAATCTCACTATGAAGGCAAGGCTAAAAATGAAATCGCCCAAACATCTCCAGTGGAATATATTACAAATGAAGACTGGACAGCCCTCATTAAACACTGGTCTGATCCAAAGTATCAGGTAGGCTATATATATTTGATCAGACCACATATTGAACTTGTATTTATGTATGTGCCTTACAAGTGTATCTTCTTCTAGGATAACTGTTTGAAGAACAAAACCAACCATTCTAAAGTGAAATTCCAACACACAACAGGATCTCGTAGCTATATTGCACACTGCGAGGCTCTTGTAAATAGCTTCCACTTCCTTCTTTTTTTTGTGCCATATTATCGTATCTATGTTGACTTGTTCCAAATACAGAGGAAAGCCCGTGCGGACCAAAAAGAACCTGAACCGAATGCAGTCCAAACCTTCAAGGATTGCCACACCAGCAAGATGAAGGGCGTGAGCACACCAGTTCAAGCCGATGTTGTAAGTCCTTACTCCTCCTGCCTTTGAACTGATTGGTACTGTGATGTGTTCATTTAACTACTTGGTTTGCATCCAATGTCAGTTACTCTGTTCACTTTTATACACAGTTGTCTTAACGTATCATTTCACCTTACATGGTTTAAAAGAGATGAAGGATATTCTTTTGGTCTTGATCTGTAATCTAGTTGTTATGTTCACGTGCGCACACAATGATAAAATAGCATGTTTGTTTTATATCTGTTTGCCCATGATATGAATGATGTCATACTATGTTCATCCTACTTTATACCATGTCTCTTTATCCTTAGATTTCAACGAATGTGAGGAAATAGACAATACAGTAGGCATGCTACATGGACATATGTTCCGAAAGTGATTTTATTATGTGGTTGGCACTACAATACATGCTAAAGTATTACAGTAGTTCACCAAAATAAGTTATGTATAAACATTTAACCTACTTTGTTTGTTTTTATCTCATTAGTAACTTATTTGGTACACTGATCTACAAGTTCAAACTTTCAGGAAGCTATGGAACAAATGATTGAAGAGCCACAACCACCTGAAGGTGTCGAGGCTACCACGTGCGTCAGTATCTCTCCACTAACAGTGCAAAAAGCACTTTCCTGCGTAATTCTGGGTTGGTTGTCAAGTTAACTGACGGTGTCCTGGACTAGGGGGTACTCACCACGTCGTCTCCCGATCAGTTAGATTGGGCTGAGGACCCCCATGGCCGTATACTCATGGGCCAGTTCGGACAGTTGCCGCATACAAGGAAGATTCCACAAGACTTGGTGATCAAGACAAGGACTCCTCCCCCACCGGCGTATTCGGCTAGGACTCTTGTTATCCTAGGCCTCTAGTACATTATATAAACTGAGGCCAGGCTAGTCGATAGATTATTATGACATTACTCATCATACCTCTAGGGTTTAGACCACAACATATGATCTCGGGGTAGATCAACTCTTGTAACCCCTATACTCATTGAAGTCAATCAAGCAGCATATAGGGTATTGTCTCATCAAGAGAGCCCGAAGCTGGGTAAAATCCCGTGTTCATGTTACCATCGATCCTAAGACGCACAACTTGGGACCCCCTACCCGAGATCCGCCAGTTTTGACACCGACATTGGTGCTTTCATTGAGAGTTCCGTTGTGTGGTCGGCAAAAGGATCAATGGCTCGACTGCAGGTCAACTACGACGTCGGCTTCTTCATCACCAGCTCGACTGGTCACCTGGCTTGACCGAGGACTGCGCCCTACCTCCGATCGTCATGTTAGGATGAGGGCCTTCATCAACATCAACTCCAGTCTCTATCAAGATCATGGAGGAGTCATCCATGGAGCTCGGGGGCTCAACGTCAACATTGCCCTCGGGCGACCGTGCTGTTTTTCTGGACAGCAAACTCGTATCCGCCGCCACCGCCTCCTCGAGTGTCGCCTAAACGATTGCTTAGGTGGAATTATGCGGAATTAAGTCTACAACAACCCTGCAAAAAATTCGTCGAGTTCCAATTGAGGAATCTCCGGCAATCTCCGACATAACGGAGCCCTGTTGAATCTGGACGAGAATCCAGATGAGTTTGGAGCGGGGTGTCCAGCATCTAGTTCGGACGTCCTTTGGAAGATCCAACCGTTGATCGGCTGCGGAATTCCCATATCTACCACCTGCCAAAAATTCAGCTCGATCCGACTGTCCAAACTCCAGGAACCTTCCGATTAGTGCATCACTTTCCGGATCTGTTTTCTGCGCGAGAACGAATCCGACCCAAGTTCATCTTCTTTATGGATGGGATTTCGGACATCCTTTTTGAAGGAATTTTTCATATGGGGTATTGTGTGTTATTCTCAAACACATCCCATTAATATTAAAAGTATTTTTACAATACGATCTTCACCATCGCTCCGGTGCCAAACCGGCCCGACAGCGTCACTCCACGGCGGCCGACCTGCGCTAGACACGTCGTCACTTTGTTGAGCCAAGCTCAACTTCTTCGGATCATCATCTCGGCCAGCGAACAATAGTTCGGTATCGCGAAGGATAAATCGTCACCAACATCGCCGCCCCACGGATTACATGCAGCGGGCACACCGGCATCACCGCACGGTCACTTTATCAAGCCAGCATTGATCACGTCACAAGCTACGACTGGCATCGGCATGGCTGAACTGTTGCTTCATCAAGACGATGTCCATCACGCCGAACTATTTCAACACCTCAGCTGACACGGAAGCTGCAACGTCTCCTTATCGACCTGCTCCGTCACCTCGGCTAGACCGTGGACTTCGCCATCTCTTCATCAACTTACTTTGGAGACTTCGACGTCACCAGCCGACTAGCTTCATCACATTAGCTGGACCACGGGCATCGCCGTGGCGAGCCAACCTTTGCCAGGATCGCCATGCCATTGCTTCATCACCCATCAGGCAATGGGTGTGCGGATCGAGTCCCAATTTTGGGAGTAACCTTTCTTCGGACCGCTACAACAAATAAACCAGGTCTATCAAATGGTGGCCGCATTAGCGACGATTGCGTGGTGGTTCGGTCAGTTTCCGTGCATAGTTTGGCGAACGCCGTATCCGGAACTCAGACCGACCTGTGAATTCGGGCTTTGTCACGCCTTCACTGCGTCACGCCGACGCCCTGCATCGACATTGACCTCGATGCTCAGGCCATATCTCTTTCATTATTTACTTCACTTGTATTAAATAAGTAGAAGAATTATATATATATATATGTATATATATATATACATATATATGTACATTATTATCTTTATTTGTCATTACTTTTGGTTTGCACTATTTCTCTGTGCAGCCAATTGACTCAGATTGAGCCGCGATGTCGCCTCCTTTGACCAAATTGTGTTGTCGCCTTGGCGCGCCGACCTGCTCCATTACCGCGGCTGGACTGAGGGCCTCATCTTCTCGCAGTGCCAAACTCTCTGCTCGGCCACCTGGGGACCAGCCTGAGAGGCTGGAACCTTGTCCCGCATCAAGCTCGGATCGCGTCATCAATGCCGAACACATTAACCAGCTAAGTCGCTCTTATGCTCACAAACTTCCACTTTAAAATTTCTTCGGCTCGACCAAGCATTATAATTTTTTTTGGCAAAAAGTTGTTTGCGGAAAAATTCCTTGTCATAACTTTGTTTGTGACACACATATTCAAATACCCCGTTTATTTGGGGGCTCCCTTGATGGAGCTTTTCCTCTTGCATATGATTATACTTGTACGGCTTCGTTCCTTGTTTGTGTATTATGCCACAATATGCACCATGTTGACTTAAGCGATTTGCAAGCTGGGTTGCCTGGCTCCTGTGCTTACCCCTACATTCCCGATTGTTCGGCTAGGGAGTAAAGGGAGCACCTCTGCAATTGTCACGACCGGTTCATCTGAGTTCGGACCTCAAAGTGGGTGAAGCCGAAAGCTAGCGCTCTTATTGTTTTCAACAATGGTCGGCACAAAACGGAAGTCATGAGTACAAAAAATCTATTGCACAAGTCTCATAATAATAATGAGCAACCGAAGAAAGGTATCGGTGGGGGTACTATTCTCTTCGAAGATGCTTCTTACACGTTGTCAGTAATATAGCATAAGTTCCCTGCGCGCGGTTTGTCTGTTATAGCCTTATGGCCTGATTGCCTGGTTATCGGAAACACCGTCGATATTCTCGACAGGGGGAGTACATAACACTTCTTGGTTCTTGACCAAAGAGGGAGAAGCCAACGGTCGGTTAAGACGCGTATAAAGTTCGGGTGGACACAGATATGATATAAGTACTTCAGTACATACAATCATTATACATAAAATTCTTTTACCCAAGTAACTTGGGGGCTCTTAAATTTATGTGAGTTGTTTTATAATAAGTGTTCTTCTTCCTAGTCGTTGCAAAGTTTTTTTTCTATCACTCCTTTTTTTCGACGTGAGTGTGGTCAATGGCCGGATTTCCCTCTCAAAGCCGCTAAAGTTTGCTAAACTGGCCTAGCGAAAAGTACTCTGCCTTCGGGATAGGAGGTTGAAGCCGTAGGCTGACCTGCTTGAAGTCTTGAGATAGGATGTGTCATGTTAAAGCACGACAGAAGCACATATTTTTTTTCTCTCAGACCAATTTTCTGATTGGCACTGAACAATTAATCTAGTTCAGACGTCGAATTTTTACTCACGTTTTTTGGTTTTTCCAACCCTATAGCACTTTTCAACTATTTGTGTGTTTTCCGCATAAGTCTCGCAGTGCAGCGCCGGACACCTTTAGAGATTCGGCAAAAATTCTCGGATATTGCTATATATGCATTAGTTTAGAATTGTGTCTTCGGTCAATAGTTGGGTTGCCCCGCTCCTGTGCTTGCCTCCTATGTTCCACTTTGTTTGGCTAGGTGTGCAAAGGGAGAACCACTGCGATTGTGCTTCCAGCTCGCATGGTTAAGCACCGCAGTGGAGAAAGCCGAAAACTAACTGTCACAATAAGCGTACACTGGTCAGCAATCCGATGACTGTATTAAATGACGGGCCATTCATAACATTGGCCGAAGTGTTTACGGCTTGACCTCGGCTGTCGCCGAACACTAAGCGGAGGCGTACTTGCTGGCCTCCAACTTTAAGCTCCTATGACTAAGTGAAAGTTATAAAGCCCGCATATCTGATTGCCTCGTTTCCGCTAACACAACCGCCTTCGGGCACCGAGACGTCAGCTAAGGGTTGTTTTGTTATTTTGGAAATACCCTGCGTAGCATCTACAAGGGGGTAGAAGCCGACGATGTGCCACTTTCAGATTATAAACGGTCGCAACGGAAGTGAAAATTTGGGTTCATTTAGACCACAGAGTTCGGAAGCCTTCCCCGAACTAAATCCTCAGTATTTTCCTCCCACATTGATCGGAGCTGAGGTTTCATGAGCATGCTTAGCATGACAAACCAAAGAAAGGAACCGATAGCGGGACTATTTTCTTTGGACGACGTTTCTTATGTTAAACAATATTGTAACATGTCTCTCTGCGTACCTTTGTTTATAAAACCGTTTGACCGGATTGCCTTGTTTGCCGTAAATCTTTGCCCTCATAAAGGCTTTATAAAGTAGGACAAACACTCCTCAGCTGCTGGCCGAGGAGGTTGAAGCCGATGGTCGGTCAACAAAGTTTTGTACAATGCGGATCCGAGCATTAATGATGTAAAATACCTAGATACATAGAGTCATTACACATAATTTGTGATTTTACTATGGATATTGATCCTTAATTCGGCTTCCCGTGCCTGCATTAAGGCTCAGGGGCTACTAGGCTTCGGGCTTATTATGTACAAATATTAAAAGGGGTACATCGATCCCCTGATCTAATGTTGCCACCCGACCAGTGTCTCGGGGGCTACTGCATTGACAATCCAATGCAGAAAATTTAAAGTGCAATATAGTTTTCAAGGAGATTATTATCCTCAGGTTGGTCGGCCGCACCCAACCTGAGTCTCGAGGACTTTGCACACCGCGTTTCTATTCCTATGTATGCTACCGAGCTAGGACTTGATCCTCAGGCCGATTTCGTGCATCGACCTGAGTCTCAGGGGCTACTAGGATCATTGGTTTCATGTTTTCCTTCAGGTGCATCTCGGGTTTTAGACCGACGCACACACCTTGAGGGCTACTGGCTATATATCTCGACAGAGAATAAATTGCACCACCTCGGAAGCAGTCCGGCATAAAGCTCGGGCGCCAGTGGCTGGCTCCATAGAGGGCATTCCCGGCATTAAGCTCGGCTAAACTTGTTCAACTTTTTTGAACCAAGAAGATCTATGACATCTCGGATACACTCCGGCGTTGGAGCTCGGATACAATCCTGCGTCGGAGCTTGGACACAGTCTGACATTGAAGCTTGGATACATTCCGATGTTGGAGCTTAGAAGCAGTCCGGCGTTGGAGCTCGGATGCAAGAGGACACTGCCGCCCGGGAATAACTTCAAACCCGAGGTGTGGCATAATAATAACAAGGCATTGATAAAGGCCGAAAACTTAAAGGGGCTCCTCGGATACCCGACATGTAAACTCTTCATATTTACTTCGCGATCCTCAAGATCGAAGATGAGAAGATTTGTTGAACCAGTTTTCAAGACCAACGACCGAAGGTGAAGAACAGTTCGAAAGAATCGAGGAGCGTCCCCAACTTGAAGACCGGTTCAGGGGGCTACTGATGGTGTCCTGGACTAGGGGGTACTCACCACGTCGTCCCCCGATCAGTTAGATTGGGCCGAGGACCCCCATGGCCGTATACTCATGGGCCAGTTCGGACAGTTGCCACATACAAGGAAGATTCCACAAGACTTGGTGATCAAGACAAGGACTCCTCCCCCACCGGTGTATTCGGCTAAGACTCTTTTTATCCTAGGCCTCTGGTACATTATATAAACCGAGGCCAGGCTAGTCGATAGATTATTATGACATTACTCATCATACCTCTAGGGTTTAGACCACAACATATGATCTCGGGGTAGATCAACTCTTGTAACCCCTATACTCATTAAAGTCAATCAAGCAGCATGTAGGGTATTATCTCATCAAGAGAGCTCGAAGCTGGGTAAAATCCCGTGTTCATGTTACCATCGATCCTAAGACGCACAGCTTGGGACCCCCTACCCGAGATCCGCCGGTTTTGACACCGACAGTAACCTCGTCCAAATCGCCTACTGAACAAAATCTTCCTGCTAGACAGAGTGATATATCTGTGCTCCAGACACAAGTCCAATCCCTAATGGACGTTGTTTCAGAAACAAGAATAGTGGTTGACAAATGTCATCAAGTTATGAATGGTTTTGAAACTAGACTATGAGACATTCGCTTCGTTGTCAAGAGCAATGGCGGAAAAAAGGTGAAGATCGTGCTGCTCCATCAGATTCTACAGCCTGAAACATTAGCACTCAGGTCAAATGATCTGTGCTTCTATACATCTGATGGTGCTTTTATCGGGAAGGACTGTAAACTTTATGCCAACAGGCCTTTTGTTGTATGGTTGGAATTTATTTTGTTATGATACAATATTTATGATGCTGCCATAGGCTGCAGCAATTACGAAGCTATTTTTGTATAGTGTAGGTTTATCCTAGTAATGTATTCGGCCGAAAGCTTCGTAGGAGCCCAACATGTCAACATTCGTCGGGCCCATTCCAATTGGTCTAAAAACGATTATGGGCTGAAATTGGCATGTAGCCCACTAAAAATATCTAGGCCTAAATCAGCATAAGCTTTCATATTTTTCTGGTAGGCATGTACCCATAGTGGGCCTTTAACAGGCCTAAACATAATTTGGGCCCTCAATAAAAATAGGCCGTTTACAGGTGTAAATATTTCGAGCCCATAAAAAACATGGGCCTTTAATAGACCGAAAGTGAGATTGGGCCCTGATTGTGCCAAATAACCCACTGGTCTTAGTAGGCCGAAATGGTGGCCCATTTACGATGCGGATCTTTGACAGGCCGAAATTCGGACGGGCCGTAAATGTGCCGACCTAATACACAGGCCTTTAATAGGCCGGAACTTCTGTCGGGCTAGATTAGCGTCATTTTTATATGGGCCGTTAATGGGCCCGATATGACGTTGGGCCACATATGGCCCATGGTTTACGTCCGGCGTTAACAGGCCGAAAATGACAATAGGCCGGAAGTGGCCCAAATCTATAGTGGGCCTCTAACAGGCCGAATGTCACACATGGCCGAATATGACCCAAATCCTTCACGGTCGTTTATGGGCCGAATGTTTTGATGGCCTGTAAATGGGCCCAAATGAAGCAGGACCTTTAACAGGTCGGAAATACACCGGGCCATAATTCGTCCCAAGTACTTAGCGAACTATTAACGGGCCAAAACTGACCATGGGCCGCGATGATGACAAGTTTAGGACAGGCCGTTGATGGGCCGATTTGACAGAGAATGTTGGGCCTTTAGCTGGGCCGGCCCATTATGGTCTGCAAAATCTTGTGGGCCTTTAGCTGGGCGGGCCCATTATGGTCCGCTAAATCTTGTGGGCCTTTAGCTAGGCCGGCCCATTATGGTCCGCTAAATCTTGTGGGCCTTTAGCTAGGCCAGCCCATTATGGTCCGCTAAATCTTATGGGCCTTCAGTTGGGCCGGCCCATTTAAGCTTTATGAGCCACTTTTGAGCCTATCCACGTGTCAACATATCATAGGCCCATCTCGACTGTTGGATGAGTGACACCTGTGCCAACGCGGAGCTGACGCGTGGATCCGTCAGCCAATGAAAATTTTACACGTGGAAAATCGGCATTGGTCGTGGCTGTTAGCGGGTTATTGGATCCAAAACCGGACCCGATAGCTTAAAGGCGGCTAACAGCGTCCCGTTACGGTGGATGCCACGTGTCGGTCACCCTTGACGAAAGCACTTCTATGACGCGCGATTTATCGTCATGGAAGTGGACACTTCTGTGATGATAATTTTGGTAATGTCATGGAACACTTCTACGACAGCACAAGTATGACTATCTTGATTCTGTCATAAAATCGTCATGGATGTACATGCATGACAGAAAACGTGACCTGCTGTGACAAAAACGTTTCATCACGGAAGTGTATTTTTTTGTAGTGAAAGGTGGCTGGCGGGTGTCTGTTTCTCGTACTTTAATTGAATCAAATTTGACTACGGTTGGTCCTTGTTGAAGGTTAAAACAGCAAACTTGATAAACCACCGTTGTGGTTTTGTGCCGTAGGTAAGAACGGTTCTTGCTAGAAGCCCGTAGCGGCCACGTAAAACTTGGAACTACAAAGTAGAGGACGTCTAACTTGTTTTTGCATGGCATGCTTGTGAGGTGATATGGTCAAGACATGATGTGATATATGTTGTTGTATGAGATGATCATGTTTTTTAAAAGTTATCGGCAACTCGTAGGAGCCTTATGGTTGTCGCTTCTTTTATGAAATGCAAACGCCATGTAATTGATGTACTTTATCACTAAGTGGTAGTGATAGTTGGCCAGATGACCATGACGCTACGATGGAGATCAAGGTGTCGAGCTGGTGACGATGGTGATCATGACGATGCTTTGGAGATGGAGATCAAAAGCACAAGATGATGATGGCCATATCATGTCACATATTTCGATTGCATGTGATGTTTATCATTTATGCATCTTATTTTTCTTAGTACGACAGTAGCATTATAAGATGATCCCTTAACTAAATTTCAAGGTATAAGTGTTCTCCCGAGTATGCACCGCTGCGATAGTTCTTTGTGCTGAGACACCACGTGATGATCGGGTGTGATAGGCTCTACGTTCACATACAACGGGTCCAAGCCAGTTTTGCACATGCGGAATACTCGGGTTAACTTGACGAGCCTAGCATGTATAGACATGGCCTCAGAACACTGGAGACCGAAAGGTCGAACGTGAATCATATAGTAGATATGACCAACATAGAGATGTTCACCATTGATGACTACTCCATCTCACGTGATGATCGGACATGGTTTAGTTGATTTGGATCACGTATCATTTTGATGACTTGAGGGATGTCTATCTAAGTGGGAGTAATTAAGTAATATGATTTAATGAACTTAATTTATCATGAACTTAGTCCTGATAGTTTTTGCATATCTATGTTGTAGATAAATAGCCCGTGCTACCATTCCTTCGAATTTTAATGCGTTCCTAGAGAAAGCTAAGTTGAAAGATGATGGTAGCAACTACACGGACTGGGTCCATAACTTGAGGATTATCCTCATTGCTGCACAGAAGAATGATCTCCTTGATGCACCGCTAGGTGAAAGGCCTGCTGTAGGAGTAGATGCTGATATTATGAATGTCTGGCAAGCTCGATCTGATGACTACTCGATAGTTCAGTGTGCCATGCTTTACGGCTTAGAATCGGGACTTCAAAGACGTTTTGAACGTCATGGAGCATATGAGATATTCCAGGAGTTGAAGTTAATATTTCAAGAAAATGCCCGAGTTGAGGGATATGAAGTCTCCAACAAGTTCTATAGCTGCAAGATGGAGGAGAACAGTTCTGTTAGTGAACACATACTCAAAATGTCTGGATATCATAATCACTTGACTCAGTTGGGAGTTAATCTTCCAGATGATTGTGTCATTGACAGAGTTATCCAATCACTACCACCAAGCTACAAAGGCTTCGTGATGAACTATAATAGGCAAGGGATGGAAAAGACTATTCCCGAGCTCTTCGCAATGCTCAAAGCTACGGAGGTAGAAATCAAGATGGAGCATCAAGTGTTGATGGTTAACAAGACCACTAGTTTCAAGAAAAAGGGCAATGGGAAGAAGGGGAACTTCAAGAAGAATGGCAAGCAAGTTGCCACTCCCGGGAAGAAGCCCAAAGTTGGACCTAAACCTGAAACTGAGTGCTTCCACTGCAAAGGGACTGGTCACTGGAAGCGGAATTGCCCCAAGTATTTGGGGGATAAGAAGGATGGCAAAGTGAACAAAGGTATATTTGATATACATGTTATTGATGTGTACCTTACTAATGCTCGTAGTACTGCCTGGGTATTTGATACCGGTTCGGTTGCTCATATTTGTAACTCGAAACAGGGACTATAGAATAAACTAAGATTGGTTGAGGACGAGGTGACAATGCGCGTCGGGAATAGTTCCTAGGTCGATGTGATCGCTGTCAGCATGCTACCTCTACATCTACCTTCGAGATTAGTTTTAGACCTGAATAGTTGTTATTTGGTGCCAGCATTGAGCATGAACATTATATCTGGATCTTGTTTAGTGCGAGACGGTTATTCATTTAAATCAGAGAATGATGGTTGTTCTATTTATATGAGTAATATATTTTATGGTCATGCACCCTTGAAGCGTGGTCTATTTCTATTGAATCTAAATTGTGATACACATATTCCTAATATTGATGCCAAAAGATGCAAAGTTGATAATGATAGTGCAACATATTTGTGGCACTACCGTTTAGGTCATATTGGTTTAAAATGCATGAAGAAACTCCATGTAGATGGACTTTTGGAATCACTTGATTACGATTCATTTGATACTTGCGAACCATGCCTCATGGGCAAGATGACTAAAACTCCATTCTCCGGAACAATGGAGCGAGCCAATGACTTATCAGAAATAATACATACCGATGTATGCGGTCCAATGAGTGTTGAGGCTCACGGCGGGTATCGTTATTTTCTGACCTTCACAGATGATTTGAGCATATATTGGTATATCTACTTAATAAAACACAAGTCTGAAACATTTGAAAAGTTCAAATAATTTCAGAGTGAAGTGGAGAATCATCGTAACAAGAAAATAAAGTTTCTATGATCTGATCGTGGAGGTGAATATTTGAGTTACGAGTTTGGCCTTCATTTAAAACAATGTGGAATAGTTTCACAACTCAGGCCACGTGGAACACCACAGCATAATAGTGTGTCCGAACATCGTAACCATACTTTATTAGATATGTTGCGATCTATGATGTCTCTTACCAATTTACCACTATTGTTTTGGGGTTATGCATTAGAGACAACTGCATTCACGTTAAATAGGGCACCGTCAAAATCCGTTGAGACGACACCGTATGAACTGTGGTTTGGCAATAAACCTAAGCTATCGTTTCTTAAAGTCTGGGGGATGCGATGCTTATGCCAAACCGGAGAAGTGTGTCTTCATAGGATATCCTAAGGAAACAGTTGGGTACACCTTCTATCATAGGTCCAAAGGCGAGATCTTTGTTGCCAAGAATGGAACCTTTCTAGAAAAGGAATTTCTCTCGAAAGAATTGAGTGGGAGGAAAGTAGAACTTGATGAGGTAAATGTACCTTCTCTCAATTTGGAAAATAGCGCATCCGGGAAGTCCGTTCCCGTGTTGCCTACACCAACTAGAGAGGAAGCTAATGATATTGATCATGAAACTTCAGATCAAGTTGCTACTAAACCTGGTAGGTCAACCAGAACATGATCCGCACCAGAGTGGTATGGTAATCCTGTTCTAGAAGTCATTCCAATAAATGGCTTGAGGCCATGAAATCTTAGATAGGATCCATGTATGAAAACAAAGTGTGGACTTTGGTGGATTTGCCCGGTGATCGGCGACCCATAGAAAATAAATGGATCTTCAAGAAGAAGACTGAGGCTGATGGTAATGTTACTATCTATAAAGCTCGACTTGTCGCAAAAGGTTTTCGTCAAGTTCAAGGAGTTGACTATGATGAGACTTTCTCACCCGTAGCGATGCTTAAGTCTGTCCGAATCGTGTTAGCAATTGCTGCATTTTATGATTATGAAATTTGGCAAATGGATGTCAAAAGTGCATTCCTTAATGGATTTCTTAAAGAAGAGTTGTATATGATGCAACCAAAAGGTTTTGTCAATCCTAAAGGTGCTAACAAAGTGTACAAGCTCCAACAATCCATTTATGGACTAGTGCAAGCATCTCGGAGTTGGAATATACACTTTGATGAGGTGATCAAAGCATACGGTTTTATACAGACTTTCGGAGAAGCGTGTATTTACACGAAAGTGAGTGGGAGCTCTGTAGCATTTCTAATATTATATGTGGATGACATATTGTTGATTGGAAATGATATAGAATTTCTGGATAGCATAAAAGGATACTTGAATAAAAGTTTTTCAATGAAAGACCTCGGTGAAGCTGCTTATATATTGGGCATCAAGATCTATAGAGATAGATCAAGACGCTTAATAGGACTTTCACAAAGCACATACCTTGACAAAGTTTCGAAGAAGTTCAAAATGGATCAGTCAAAGAAAGGGTTCTTGCTTGTGTTACAAGGTGTGAAGTTGAGTCAGACTCAATGCTCGACCACTGTAGAAGATATAGAGAAAATGAAAGTCATTCCCTATGCCTCAGCCATAGGTTCTATCATGTATGCTATGATGTGTACTAGACCTGATGTGTGCCTTGCTATAAGTTTAGCAGCGAGGTGCCAAAGTAATCCAGGAGTGGATCACTGGACAACAGTCAAGAACATCCTGAAGTACCTGAAAAGGACGAAGGATATGTTTCTCGTTTATGGAGGTGACAAAGAGTTCGTCGTAAATGGTTACATCGATGCTAGCTTTGACACTGATCCGAATGACTCTAAGTCACAAACCAGATACATATTTATATTGAATGGTGATGGAGAAATCTGGAGTGAAAACAAGGTCTTCAGAGCAGACAATGCTACCTGCTGAAGCAGATATCTTGATCGTTACAGATAGCTCTCCAGAGGAGGATTCAGAGGCAGATGATCAGTCCTATTATCCCACTGAGGTGTATGCTCAAACTTGGCAGGGTTATATTACTCATATCATGCATAGTATTGCAATGCTTAGTTTTTACATCATATACACAATATTGAATGCCATCTCCTTAGTTGACACATCATATATGCGATTGCCCTCTGCTCACTTCCTTAGTATATAAATCATAGATTTGAATTACACCATGCCATGATGTTTACATAGATAGCATGTATCTGAATTATGGCATGCCAACCCATTTTCTAAAGACATTATATAGTTATTTCGTCTCATCCTGTTTACATAGTCATCATATTTTAAATTATGTCATTCTATCCATGAATTATAACATGCCATCATGTTTCCATCGACGGCATGTTTGTGATTTATGGCATGCCAACCAATTTAATAGACACATCGTATAGTTATATCATGTCATCTTGTTTACATAGTTATCATATTTTGAAGTATGTCATTCTATCTTGTTTAGTTAGCCATCATACATGTGAAACTGTGTCATGCTATCCTGTTTAATTAGCCATCATATATGTGAAATTATGTCTCGCTATTCTGTTTGGTTAGACAACATAAATGTGAATTATTTCATGCCCTGTTTTCTTCCCTACTATCCATTGCACCTGTCTATCTTACAATGTCTGTACATTCAATTACTTTTCTTGTTTATCAGCCATTTCAATTGGAGGGGGTGATGGCAGTGTTTGTGGAAGTAAAAACACGGTCTTCAGAAAAGATCATGCTACCTGTTGATGCAGATAGAACCACAGTTGTACTTGCCCAAGAACCAGCCCCACCACACATAAGCCAGACTCACGCAAATTGTACCCCTACCCAGTTGGACAGAGAACCAGCTACACCCCTTCTAACCCCAACTGTAGCAGATAGTAACCCAGTTCCCGTTGACACAGCACCGTCTCCACCACAGAGCACCCAAACATGAGCAGTTAGTAAGGCAACTGCAGTGCCCAAAGCACGAGGACCACCACTCCGAACCCCAAGTCAATGCTTAAAGCAGAAGAAGAATTGTTCTTAGGTCAGGTTCCGTAGCTATGGTTCATACTACTTTGCTCTTGCATCACTTTATTTACTCATACCAACTAATTACAAATTTGAAGGATGCAATTGAAACTCCAATGGTGCAACAGGTATGTTTTAAACCTGTTTCTTTAACGTGTTTGCTGTTGTAACTTGATCTATGCTGATTTCAGTTTCAATTGAATAAACAGTTATGTTCTCATGCCATGCACATTACAAGTGTTGTTATTGCTGTGTTTCCCACACTTATATTCTGTCTATGTTGCTTTGTCTTAAATAGATATGATTCGAACGGTGTCTATCTTGATTTGGCAACATAAACTAGAATGATATAGATCATACACTGACCATACTACATAGATATATGTTTGTTTCATGCTGTTATCCTGTCCACCTTACTACTGAACTGGTTTACCAATATGAATTTCATATACTACACTCTAAACATGTGATGTGTTTGTTTGTTTCTCTTTTAGAATGTGGATAAAATATTGGAGAAGAGTACCCCGTTATGCAATGGTAAAAGAAGTAACGCAGATAAGGTTCAAGATAGTGAGACATCCTTGTTGGTCTCCAAGAAAGCTGATAAAAACTATATTGAAGACACTGAGACAACCCCAAAGTCATGTCTTGATGTAGTGTTCGAGTTACTGGCTACTACTGCTGGCACCAGCTCTTCGAACTCGTTGCCTGGATCACTTCGGCTTCTTGAGTCTCAACTTCAAGTTGAAAGACATCGATCAGATGTTATGCGACAGGAAGCCGAAGGACTGAGTAAGTCCCTGCAGAATTCAGATGCATACTTTCTGGTGCAACAGCAAGTGCTGGAGGATTTAAGCGCCAAACAAGAGAAAGTTAATAAGCTTGCTAAGCATCTTGCTAGCATTATGGGTACCTAGGATATTGTTTCTTGAGCTCTTCTAAAGTGGTTTCAGTTCTGGACTTGTTATGTTGCGGCATTTATATGCTGCTTTGATCCCTATATTTGCACTGGTGGCAAACTTTGATGCCCAATGGATATAATATGTGTAATAGTCGTGATAGCCTAGCGTAAGTTGCTTGCTTATTTATTTCCTTATTGTCTTGTTTATTTGTTTGCTTGTAGTCAGTGCAGTTCTTTTTCCGAGGTTTGCTAGTGGCCGCAATAACCTATTTTTTAAAACTAGGCCACAATAACCATGGGCTACATATTTACTGTAGTTACCATGGCCCTCCTACGGGCCATAGAAACAATGGGCCTTCTACGGGTCGTAGAAACAATGGGCCTTATACGGGTCGTAGACACAATGGGCCTTCTACGGGCCGTATCATCAATGAGCCTTCTACGGGCCGTATGATCAGTTGGCCAAACATGGGCCAATAATAGATCCCATTATGGTTGTAAACGGGCTAGAGTTGGAATCATCCGTTGATGGGCCGACTGTCGGTGTCAAAACTGGCAGATCTCGGGTAGGGGGTCCCGAACTGTGCGTCTAAGGCTAATGGTAACAGAAGGCGGGGGACACGATGTTTACCCAGGTTCGGGCCCTCTCTATGGAGGTAATACCCTACTTCTTGCTTGCTTGATCTTGATGATATGAGTATTACAAGAGTTGATCTACCACGAGATCGTAGAGGCTAAACCCTAGAAGCTAGCCTATGATTATGATTGTTGTTGTCCTACGGACTAAACCCTCCGGTTTATATAGACACCAGAGGGGTCTAGGGTTACACAGAGTCGGGTACAGAGAAGGGAATCTACATATCTGAATTGCCAAGCTTGCCTTCCACGCAAAGGAGAGTCCCACCCAGACACGGGACGAAGTCTTCAATCTTGTATCTTCATAGTCCAACAGTCCGGCATAAGCATATAGACCGGCTGTCCGAGGACCCCCTAATCCAGGACTCCCTCAGTAGCCCCTGAACCAGGCTTCAATGACAATCAGTCCGGCACGCAGATTGTCTTCGGCATTACAAGGCGGGTTCCTTCTCCGAATACTCCAAAGTGGATTTTGAACACAAGAATCGTGTCCGGCCCTGCAAAACAAATTCCACATACCACCATAGAGAGTACAATATTCCACGAGTCTAATCTGCTGACAGCTTAGCGTGACATCACGCCGCAGCCTGGTCATTATTCGAACCGTTTTCTCAACCTGCCACTGCACATCACACGAGGCGGTTTTATTGGCATGTCTTGTCGAAGCAGAGATCATGTCCCCTTATCACGGGATTCTCATCGATACGGGCGTGGGTAACCCAAGTGCGCCATTAGCACAACGCTTGGGGAATAAGCGAGTTTCTAGGGCAAGTGGGGAGGCGCGTGATCTGTTGCCTTTATAAGGAGACAAAAGACTCCCTCTTTTCACCCACGCCTTCTTCTTCCTCTTCTCATCCATTCTCTCTCGCTCGAGCCCCATCACCCAAGCATTTGCCTTCTCCGCCCACAAAGGACCTCCGAAAATGTCCGGATCCGAAGCTGGAGGCAAGTGGATGGCCTCCATCGTTCGGGAGAAGGATATCAAGAAACTTTGAGAGGCCGGGTATCTGGCCAAGAAGATTAGCCACCGCCTTTCGACGGCGGGACAGATTGTCCCTACTCCGGAACCCCACGAGAGGGTTGTATTCCTCCCTCACTTTATCCACGGGCTACCCATTCGTTCGCAGCATTATGTATTACTACGGGATCGATTTTCATGATCTATCCCCCAATTCCTTCCTCAACATCTTGACATTCATCATCGTGTGTGAGGCCTTTCTTCGCATCTCCCCACACTTCGGCTTATGGCTGAAGATTTTCAATGTGAAGCCCAAGGTGGTGAGCGGCGAGCATGCTGAGTGCGGAGGGGCCATGGTAAGCAAGATGCCTAACGTCACATGGCCATCAGGTACCTTCAATGATTTCGTCAAAGGGTGGCAACAATAGTGGTTCTATGTCACTGAGCCACGCGGCACAAAATGGGTCGCAGGTCCCGAATTTCGATCCGGAGCTCCATTGCGGCTTACGTCCTGGCCCAAGAAGGGCCTCAACTGGTCTTCGCCAGACGAGTTGTCGGTGCTTCAGACGCGTGTCAAGGGTATGGAAGACAAGAATATCAAACTTGTCAACTTAGTCCAGGTGATATTAGTTCGCCGGATTCTCCCTTGACAACACAGGGCTTGCAATTTATGGGAATTCGACCCGGTCAAGCACCAGACCCTACTAGGGTTCTTCGACTCATCGCACAAAGACATCTGGAAGGTGCTCTTTAAGTCCGGCAAATCGTGGCCGGATTCAGCCGAGGACCGCGGGTACCAACTGTCCTGACCCGCGAGTTCGGTAAGTCTTCGTATGTTGGCGAGTCATATGCTTTATCTGCATAATCCCAGGGAAATGCTTAATGTGTTTTTACACAACTCTCCCAGGGCTGGACGAAGAAGGCAGGGCAGATCTACTGCCCGGCCCCGCTGCCAGGAGAACCAGCCGGCCCACTTCTGACGAAGATGCTGGTCCCGGCGCCTTACAAGACGCCGAAGAAGAAAACCGAGAAAGAGGCCAAAGAGACCAGGGGCGGCCATCATCACCAAGGAACTTCGGACACAATATCCGAAGACTCCAAAGTCCACTCTTCCTCCAAAGAGGACGAGGAAGAGGAGGAAAGCCGATTCCCCCCAGCAAGGGGAAGAAAGAAAAGGACGGCCTCCACACACTTGGAGGATGAGTCGCCTAAGAAGGGAAAAACTCCCTTTCCGGAGGAATCCGCCACCGCCACCGACAGCAGCCTAGAGTGGGATCCCAGGGCCCAGCCCCTAGTGAAATCGTGAGCATATAAAATCCGGACACATTTGTGCATCCAAACTCACTATCGTGTGGCGTTTAATCGCATTGAGTCCCACTTTTTTGTAGTCCGGCCAGGTCCCACGCCGAACAATCCTCATCGGAGGATTTACTGGGTTCGGATGCTATGGACAATGGGACACCCCCGAAGGCCCCCTCCCCAAAACACATGAACGACACCGAGGCCTCGTCCTAGAGGGACCCAGGCTGAGGAGGGGGTGAGAAGACCGTCAAGGCGGCGCCAGGGGGTCAAACCTCGGCAACCGGACACACGGGAGAAAAGGCTCCCATGGACACCGTCGGCGAGGGCTATCTTGAATTCAGCCCCCAGCCAGACACAATTGTGGAGACCAACACGGCTCTGAAATTAGGCAGGCAGCCTCCCTCGACAGGAGGGGGTGCGCCTGTTCCACCGGCAACCTCTGCCCAACCAGAGGTGCCGGATACCTTATCAGCAGCGCTAAAGAGCGCCTCCATCATTGAAGAACACCGTGCCCTTATGGGTGCAGTGATTGAGAAGATTCAGTCCGCTGCGAGCAGGCTGAATGAAGCCTGCATCAGCCTTATAATGAGCTTTGAGGTATTAGAGAGTGTCATAGTATAGATAGCAGCCCCTGATACACTGTTCGGTGTTCGAAAGAAAGAACCGGACAGAGGATCAAATATATGTTCGCATGAGACTTACCTTGTGGCACCTCTCCCTCTTTTATTATTTATATCTTATAAGCAGGCGTTTGTAGTGACTACCGCCTCTCATACTGCGGAAGTCTCCGGACTGAAGCAGAGTCTGGAGCGGGCCGAAGAAGAACTTGGCCTGGTGAAAAAGCAGTTGGAGGATAACCAAGGTATGCAAAAACCTTGTTCGCATTCGGCGCGAATGAATAATTGAGTATGATGAAAATGATGTGCTCTAGGGGCGACGGCAGAAGTCGAGGCTCTCAAGAAAGCGGTGTCCGAGGCCGAGAAGAAGGCAACCGCCGAGCAGGCTCTTCGTGAAAAGAACGAGGCCAGGGTTATTCAAGTTCAGCAAGAGCTCCAAGAGGCCGTGAAGAAATGCGAGACCTTGGAGCAGAGTTTAACGGAAAAAGAATCTGAAGTCACCAAGGCTCGTCAAGCCGCACACGATGCCCGGAGCGAAGCCCAAGGCGCCCTACAGGAAATCCAGGAGGCCAGAAAGATCGTGGCGGGTAAGGCTTTGTCTATGCAAAGTAAATATTTAAAGGGAGGAAATCAGGTTTACTAATTCGAATTCGGATTTCTCCAGGGGTGTTGCGGAACTGCCGCGCAGCGTATCCAATGCCGCACAATTCTACCGAGCCGAAGAAAGGAGCACTGCGGAGAAGCTCTTCTGGTCGCAGTATCTGGCGCCAGAGTATCCAGTGCCCTTTGCCGATCAACTTAAGTAGTTGATCGAACTGCATAGGGCGGACGAACTAGCCATGAAGATTTAATTATCCGGCTATGGCCTGTCGAGGCGATTCCCAGCAGCTACTTCGGGCTCGTGAAGCGGCTTGTAAGTGCCTGCCCTCGACTTGAAGTCATCAAGCGGTCAGTCTGTATGGAGGGTGCGCGAATGGCCTTCGCCCGCGCAAGGTGCACTGGGCAAAGATGGATGCTGAAAAGCTGATGACCGAAGGACCGCCTGCGGGGAAGGAGCACCGCAAGCCCGAGTTATATTATGATAGTGTCCTGAAAGGATCCCGCCTTGTAGCGGAGCAATGTGCCAAGAATATTATATTCCCCTGAATACATTCATGCTATCCCATGTAGTGTTGAACAAGGTCATTTAAATGATATAATGCCTGTTATTTGAAAATTTTACCTCCTATGCGGCCGTTTTATATATTAAACCTGAGAGTTGGCCAGTCGTCGGCTTCTGCCCCCACTTAGAAAATACGGGGGTGTTTGGGATAAACCTGAGCATTCTTTACCCCAGTTTTGGGTCCTTGAAGGAGGTGTTCAGCGCAACGAACCAGGCAATCGGACTATAAGGCTTTATCACCCTCACTTAGCCATAGGAGTTTGACAAAAGAAAGGTAGGCGCAGCCCCTGGTGTTCGGAAGACCGCACTAGAGGCTCTATAAGCACCTGATCGGAAGAGAAAGCCAATCCATCGCATGCTGCATTAGTTATCGCATAATGCGGAAGAAATCCTTAAAGATTTGTAACCTCTCGAACAGCTGACCAGCTCTCGCTGTATCATGACAGTCAGTTTTCGGCTTTCTCTACTGAGGTGCTCGTCCGGAAGAACCGGGACACAATCGCATTAGCTCTCCCTTTACTACCCTAGCCGATATAGCGGAATGTAGGGTAGCAAGCACAGGAGCCGGGCAACCCAACTATTGACCCAAGACATGATTCAGAGCCGATGCATATAACCTTATAAGTTCGGGGTGCCAAACGACCATGAAGGTATTCGGACTTTATTGCCGTATTATGGGTACAACGAGGCCCCTGGCATATTAAGGCATATCATATTGTACGGATGCCATTTGACAAAGAATATCAACAAGAATGAACAGCAAGTAAGTGTTATATAAAGCCACATGTTGTAATTGAATAATACATCGATGCGTAAAAGTACAAGCAGTGTGATGAAAAGAAATATGACTTCAGAACCTGCTGAGACCAGGGGGGCTGTGTGCGGGTCCGGATAATAATCGGATGGTTATCAAGGGGAATATCTCAAGATTTCCTTACGCGTCCGAGCTGTTTCCCTCCTTGGTATGTTCGTCCCCTCATGGGCCTGGTCGCCATGTCGCCAGTGATGGCCTATACAAAAGTGGACCTGCAAGGAAAGTGCAAAAAATGTTTGTGTGCCACGGGGCGGTTAAGCCCATTGTGTGGCCTAACCTGGCTTTGCCTCCGCCTACCACCGGAGTGATTAATTGAGCTCTTGATGAGCTGCACTATCCTGCCGTAGAGTAGTTTAGATTCTTTTGACTGTGTCCGGGAGCCTGGCTGTCGAATAAAGGTTCGATTGAAAAATGCCAGTCTGCACTTCTAGTGTTAAGGCGG
>NC_041381.1:653110288-653137896 GCF_002162155.2 Triticum dicoccoides | reverse complement strand
GGGTTGGCTTTGCCATTAACTGTTATGATGCCGCGTGGACCGGGCATTTTGAACTTAAGATAAGCATAATGTGGCACCGCGTTGAATTGAGCGAACGCGGTTCGTTCGAGCAGTGCATGATAGCTGCTGCAAAAAGGGATGATATCAAAGGTTAACTCTTCGTTACGGTAGTTATCCGGGTGTCCGAAGACTACTTCCAGAGTGACAGAGCCTGTACAGTGGGCCTCCACGCCTGGTATCACACCTTTAAAGGTGGTTTTAGTGGGTTTGATCTTTGACGTATCGATACCCATCCTGCTCACTGTATCCTGATAAAGCAGGTTTAGACTGCTGCCTCCGTCCATAAGGACTCGTGTGAGGTGGAATCCGTCAATTATTGGGTCAAGGACTAATGCGGTTGAGTTGCCCTGACGGGTATTGGCCGGACGATCCTTGTAGTCGAAGGTGATCTGGCCGGATGACCATGGGTTGTATTTTGGGGCGACTGGCTCCGTTGCGTCGTCATCCCTAAGTGTGCGCCTCCACTCCCGCTTGGGAATATGGTGGTGTTTATCATATTTACCGTTTTAATTTGCGGAGGAAACTTCTTCTGCTCTCTAGTGTTTGGTGGCCTGGGCTCCTCGTCATCGTCCTCACTTTACGACTCCTTCTCCTTGTTTTCGGCACCTGACATGCCGGCTTATTTGAAGACCTAGCATTCTCTATTGGTATGATTAGCTGGTGTTCCTGGGGTGTGTTGAATTTGGCATGGACGGTTGAGTATACGGTCCAGACTAGACGTGCCCGGACTGTTTCTTTTAAATGGCCTCTTCCATTGACCGGACTTGGAGCCACTAAATCCGGCATTGATGGCTGTGTCTTCGGTGTTGTCGCCATTATTCCGCCGCTTGTGTTTGCTGCGTGGGGGCTTGCTGTTGTTATTTCTTGGTTCAGAAGTCACAGGTTTGCTTGAGGTGTTGTTGCTACGAGCCAACCAGCTGTCCTCGCCGCACAAAAGCGGGTCATGAGTGTGGTGAGGGCTGCCATGGATTTTGGCTTCTCTTGTCTAAGGTGTCGGGCAAGCCATTCGTCACGGATGTTATGCTTAAAGGCCGCTAGGGCTTCGGCATCCGGACAGTCGACAATTTGGTTCTTTTTAGTTAAGAACCGGGTCCAGAATTTCTTGGCTGACTCTCCAGGCTGTTGGGTGATGTGACTTAAGTTGTCAGCATCCGGTGGTTGCACATAAGTGCCCTGGAAGTTGTCGAGGAATGCGTCTTCCAGGTTCTCTCAACTGCCAATGGAGTTTGTCGGCAAGCTATTCAGCCAATGTTGAGCTGGTCCCTTTAGTTTTAGTGGGAGGTACTTGATGGTGTGTAGATCGTCGCCGTGGGCCATGTGAATATGGAGAAGGAAATCTTCAATCCATATCGCGGGGTCTGTTGTCCCATCATATGGTTCGATGTTTACGGGTTTAAACCATTCTGGGAATTCATGCTCCATTACTTCGTCAGTGAAGCATAGGGGGTGTGCAGCGCCTCTATGCCGGGCTATATCACGACGCAGTTTAGATGAGTCTGGTCTGCTGTAGTCAGCCCGGTCGGATTAGTTTTTAGTATATCCGGCGTGGCGCTCATCGTCACGTGTTGGGGCACGCCCCCGTGATCCATAGATCGATCTTGACTGTCCTGCTTTGTTTCCCAATTCGTCTCGTAGGTCATGTGTGTAGCCCCGGGCCTTCGTGTTTTTAATTGTTTGGCGACGGGGTGTGGGCTGGTGTTCGGGCTGGTACGCCGCTTTATCTCGGCCACGAGGTGGCCGGTCAGTCGCATCCTGCGCTGGTAGTATAGGCTCTAGTGCCTCATCCTCGAATTGAGGTAACAACCTGCGCCTCGGGTAACTTTTAGTTGGGCGGTCAAGTCCGTATTCCTCAGCTGCCAGGACCTCAGTCCATCTGTTAGTGAGCAGATCTTGATTAGCTTGAAGCTGCTGCTATTTTTTCTTCAGGCTCTTTGCAGTGGCTATAAGCCAGCGCTTGAAGCGCTCCTGCTCGACGGGATCCTCAGGCATGATGAATTCTTTGTCATGGAGGCTCACCTCGTCTTCAGAGAGGGGCATGTAATTGGCATCCTCCGAGTCTTCATCCATTGCCTGTTCATCAGGGCTAGCTTGCCCGTCCTCCCATCCGGCCTGCTCGAAGCTTGGCTGGTCGGGATTGTTTTCGTCTTTGGCATCATTCGGAGTGTTGTTGTCTCTTGTGTCGGTATCGTTGTTTTTGCTATGGCGGGATTTAGAGCGGCGTTGTTGACGTCGGCGCTTTGGTTGCTTCTCAATAGGATCACCCTCTGTTGCATCCTTTTTGACCCTCGCCATTGTCTTCTTTGGCTATGCCCACCATATATATATCTGTTGGAAATATGCCCTAGAGGCAATAATAAAAGTATTGTTATTATATTTACTTGTTCATGATAATTGTCTTTTATTCATGCTATAATTGTATTATCCGGAAATCGTAATACACGTGTGAATACATAGACCACAATATGTCCCTAGTGAGCCTCTAGTTGACTAGCTCGTTGTGATCAACAGATAGTCATGGTTTCCTGGCTATGGACATTGGATGTCGTTGATAACGGGATCACATCATTAGGAGAATGATGTGATGGACAAGACCCAATCCTAAGACTAGCACAAAAGATCGTGTAGTTCATTTGCTAGAGCTTTGCCAATGTCAAGTATCTCTTCCTTTGACCATGAGATCGTGTAACTCCTGGATACCGTAGGAGTGCTTTGGGTGTATCAAACGTCACAACGTAACTGGGTGACTATAAAGGTGCACTACAGGTATCTCCGAAAGTATCTATTGTTTTATGCGGATCGAGACTGGGATTTGTCACTCCGTGTAAACGGAGAGGTATCTCTGGGCCCACTCGGTAGGACATCATCATATGCGCAATGTGACCAAGGAGTTGATCACGGGATGATGTGTTACGGAACGAGTAAAGTGACTTGCCGGTAACGAGATTGAACAAGGTATTGGATACCGACGATCGAATCTCGGGCAAGTAACATACCGATAGACAAAGGGAATTGTATATGGGATCGATTGAGTCCTTGACATCGTGGTTCATCCGATGAGATCATCGTGGAACATGTGGGAGCCAACATGGGTATCCAGATCCCGCTGTTGGTTATTGACAGGAGAACGTCTCGGTCATGTCTGCATGTCTCTCGAACCCGTAGGGTCTACACACTTAAGGTTCGATGACGCTAGGGTTATAAAGGAAGCTTGTATGTGGTTACCAAATGTTGTTCGGAGTCCCGGATGAGATCCCGGACGTCACGAGGAGTTCCGGAATGGTCCGGAGGTAAAGATTTATATATAGGAAGTCCTGTTTCGGCCATCGGGACAAGTTTCGGGGTCATCGGTATTGTACCGGGACCACCGGAAGGGTCCCGGGGGCCCACCGGGTGGGGCCGCCTGCCCCGGGGGGCCACATGGGCTGTAGGGGGTGCGCCTTGGCCTACATGGGCCAAGGGCACCAGCCCCAAGAGGCCCATGCGCCTAGGGAACCCTAGAGGGAAGAGTCCTCGAGGGGGAAGGCACCTCCGAGGTGCCTTGGGGAGGATGGACTCCTCCCCCCCTCTTGGACGCACCCCTTTCTTGGAGTAGGGGGCAAGGCTGCGCCTCCCCCCTCTCCCCTGCCCCTATATATAGTGGAGGGAAGGGAGGGCATCCATACCTGAGCCTTTGGCGCCTCCCTCCCTCCCGTGACACCTCCTCCTCTCCCGTAGGTGCTTGGCGAAGCCCTGCAGGATTGCCACGCTCCTCCATCACCACCACGCCATTGTGCTGCTGCTGGATGGAGTCTTCCTCAACCTCTCCCTCTCTCCTTGCTGGATCAAGGCGTGGGAGACATCGTCGAGCTGTACGTGTGTTGAACGCGGAGGTGCCGTCCGTTCGGCACTTGATCATCGGTGATTTGAATCACGACGAGTACGACTCCATCAACCCTGTTCACTTGAACGCTTCCGCTTAGCGATCTACAAGGGTATGTAGATGCACTCTCTTTCTACTCGTTGCTGGTCTCTCCATAGATAGATCTTGGTGATTCGTAGGAAAATTCCTTTGAATTTCTGCTAGGTTCCCCAACAGTGGCATCATGAGCTAGGTCTATTGCGTAGATTCTTTGCACGAGTAGAACACAAAGTAGTTGTGGGCGTTGATGTTGTTCAATATGCTTACCGTTACTAGTCCAATCTTGTTTCGACGGTATTGTGGGATGAAGCGGCCCGGACCGACCTTACACGTACTCTTACGTGAGACAGGTTCCACCGATTGACATGCACTTGGTGCATAAGGTGGCTAGCGGGTGCCAGTCTCTCCCACTTTAGTCGGAACGGATTCGATGAAAAGGGTCCTTATGAAGGGTAAATAGCAATTGGCATATCACGTTGTGGTCTTGCGTAGGTAAGAAACGTTCTTGCTAGAAACCCATAGCAGCCACGTAAAACATGCAAACAACAATTAGAGGACGTCTAACTTGTTTTTGCAGGGTATGCTATGTGATGTGATATGGCCAAGAAGAATGTGATGAATGATATGTGATGTATGAGATTGATCATGTTCTTGTAATAGGATTCACGACTTGCATGTCGATAAGTATGACAACCGGCAGGAGCCATAGGAGTTGTCTTTATTTTTTGTATGACCTGCGTGTCATTGAAGAACGCCATGTAACTTACTTTACTTTATTGCTAAACGCGTTAGCCATAGAAGTAGAAGTAGTCGTTGGCGTGACAACTTCATGAAGACACGATGATGGAGATCATGATGATGGAGATCATGGTGTCATGCCGGTGACAAGATGATCATGGAGCCCCGAAGATGGAGATCAATGGAGCTATATGATATTGGCCATATCATGTCACAACTATATAATTGCATGTGATGTTTATTATGTTTATGCATCTTGTTTACTTAGGACGACGGTAGTAAATAAGATGATCCCTTACAAAATTTCAAGAAGTGTTCTCCCCTAACTGTGCACCGTTGCTACAGTTCGTCGCTTCTAAGCACCACGTGATGATCGGGTGTGATGGATTCTTACGTTCACATACAATGGGTGTAAGACAGTTTTACACAGCGAAAACACTTAGGGTTAACTTGACGAGCCTAGCATGTACAGACATGGCCTCGGAACACGGAGACCGAAAGGTCGAGCATGAGTCGTATAGTAGATACGATCAACATGAAGATGTTCACCGATGATGACTAGTCCGTCTCACGTGATGATCGGACACGGCCTAGTTGACTCGGATCATGTAATCACTTAGATGACCAGAGGGATGTCTATCTAAGTGGGAGTTCATAAGATAAACTTAATTATCCTGAACATAGTCAAAAGACCTTTTGCAAATTATGTCGTAGCTCGCGCTATAGTTCTACTGTTTAGATATGTTCCTAGAGAAAATTATAGTTGAAAGTTGATAGTAGCGATTATGCGATCAGTAGAAAGCTTATGTCCTTAATGCACCGCTCAGTGTGCTGAACCCCAACGTCGTTTGTCGATGTTGCGAACATCGGACATACACGTTTTGATAACTACGTGATAGTTCAGTTAAATGGTTTAGAGTATAGGCACCAAAGACGTTTTCGAAATGTCGCGGAACATATGAGATGTTTCGAGGACTGAAATTAGGATTTCAGGCTCGTGCCCACGTCAAGAGGTATAAGACCTTCGACGATTTTCTTAGCCTGCAAACTAAGGAGAGAAGCTCAATTGTTGAGCTTGTGCTCAGATTGTCTGAGTACAACAATCACTTGAATCAAGTGGGAGTTGATCTTCCAGATGAAATAGTGATAGTTTCTCCGAAGTCATTACCACCAAGCTGCTAGAGCTTCGTGATGAACTATAACATATCAAGGATAGAGATGATGATCCTTGAGGTATTTGCGTTGTTTGACATCGCGAAAGTAGAAATCAAGAAGGAGCATCAATTGTTGATGGTTGATGAAACCACTAGTTTCAAGAAGGGCAAGGGAAAGAAGGGATACTTCATGAAACGGCAAATCAGCTGCTGCACCAATGAAGAAACCCGAGGTTGAACCCAAACCCGAGACTAAGTGCTTCCATAATAAAGGGAACAACCACTGGAGCAGAATTACCCTAGATACTTGGTAGATGAGAAGGCTGGCAAGGTCGATAGAAGTATATTGGATATACATTACGTTAATGTGTACTTTACTAGTACTCCTAGTAGCACCAGGGTATTAGATACCGGTTCGGTTGCTAAGTGTTAGTAACTCGAAATAAAAGCTACGGAATGAAATGGAGACTAGCTAAAGGTGAGCTGACAATATATGTTGGAAGTGTTTCCAAGTTTGATGTGATCTAACATCGCACGCTCCCTCTACCATCAAGATTAGTATTAAACCTGAATAAGTGCTCTTGCACCTATAGGAATGGTTTATTGAATCTTGATCGTAGTGATACACATTTTCATGCCAAAAGATATAAGATAGTAATGATAGTACCATTTGCTTGTGGCACTGCCATGTAAGTCATATTGGTATAAAACGCATGAAGAAGCTCCATGTTGATGGATCTTTGGACTCACTCGTTTTTGAAAAGTGTGAGACATGCGAACCATGTCTATTGGTGTATATGCATGAAGAAACTCCATGCAAATGGACCGTTCGGACTCACTTGATTTTGAATCACTTGAGATATGCAAATCATACCACATAGGCAAGATGACTGAAAAGCCTCGGTTTCAATAAGATGGAACAAGATAGCAACTTGTAGGAAGTAACACATTTTGATGTGTGCAGTCCAATGAGTGCTGAGGCATGCAGTGAATATCGTTATGTTCTTACTTCACAGATGATTCGAGTAGATGTTGAGAATATTTACTTGATGAAACACAAGTCTGAATTATTGAATGGTTCAAGTAATTTCAGAGTGAAGTAGAAGATCATTGTGACAAGAGGATAAAATGTCTATGATATGATCATAGAGATGAATATCTGAGTTACGAGTTTTGGCACACAATTAAGACATTGTGGAAATTGTTTTGCAATTAATACCGCCTGGAACACCATAGTGTGATGGTGTGTCCGAACATCATAGTTGCACCGTATTGGATATGGTGCGTACCATGATGTCTCTTATCGAATTACCACTATCGTTCATGGGTTAGGCATTAGAGACAACCACATTCACTTTAAATAGGGCACCACGTAATTCCGATGAGATGACACCGTATGAATTATGGTTTATAGAAACCTAAGTTGTCGTTTCTTAAAAGTTTGGGGCTGCGACGCTTATATGAAAAAGTTTCAGGTTGATAAGCTCGAACCCAAAGCGGATAAAATGCATCTTCATAGGAAACCCAAAACAGTTGGGTATACCTCCTAATTCAGATCCGAAAGCAATATGGATTGTTTCTTGAATCGGGTCCTTTCTCGAGGAAAGGTTTCTCTCGAAAGAGTTGAGTGGGAGGATGGTGGAGACTTGATGAGGTTATTGAACCGTCTCTTCAACTAGTGTGTGGCAGGGCACAGGAAGTTGTTCCTGTGGCACCTACACCAATTGAAGTGGAAGCTTATGATATTGATCATGAAACTTCGGATCAAGTCACTACCAAACCTCGTAGGACGACAAGGACACGTACTACTTCGGAGTGGTAAGGTGATCCTGTCTTGAAGGTCATGTTGCTAGACAACAATGAACCTACGAGCTATGGAGAAGCGATGGTGGGCCCGAATTCCGACAAATGGTTAGAAGCCATAAAATCCGAGATAGTATCCATATATCAGAACAAAGCATGGACTTTGATGGACTTGCCCGATGATCGGCAATCCATTGAGATAAATGGATCCTTTAAGAAGAAGACGGACGTGGACGGTAATGTCACCGTCTGTAAAGCTCGACTTGTGGCGAAGAGTTTTTCACAAGTTCAAGGAGTTGACTACGATGAGATTTTCTCATTCGTAGCGATGCTTAAAGTCCGTCGGAATCATGTTAGCATTAGCTGCATTTATGAAATCTGGCAGATGGATGTCAAGACAAGTTTCCTTACCAGTTTTCGTAAGGAAAGGTTGTATGCAATACAATCAGAAAAGTTTTGTCGATCCTAAGGATGCTAAAAGGTATGCTAGCTCCAGCGATCCTTCTAAGGACTGGAGTAAGCATCTCGGAGTTGGAATGTACACTTTGATGAGATGATCAAAGATTTTGGATTTATACAAAGTTTATGAGAAACTTGTATTTCCAAAGAAGTGAGTGGGAGCACTATAGAATTTCTGATGAGTATATGTTGTTGACATATTGTTGATCAGAAATGACGTAGAATTTCTAGAAAGCATATAGGGTTATTTGAAAGGTGTTTTTCAATAGAAAACCTGGATTAAGCTACTTGAACATTGAGCATCAAGATCTATAAGGATAGATCAAAATGCTTAATAATACTTTCAAATGAGCACATACCTTGACATGATCTTGAAGGTGTTCAAGATGGACCAGTCAAAGAAGGAGTTCTTGCCTGAGTTGTAAGGTACGAAGTTAAGACTTAAAGCTCGACCACGGCAGAATAGAGAGAAAGGACGAAGGTCGTCCCCTATGCTTAAGACGTAGGCTCTTCAGTATGCTATGCTGTGTACCGCACCTGAAGTGTGCCTTGCCATGAGTCAGTCAAGGGGTACAAGAGTGATCCAAGAATGGCTGACAGGACAGCGGTCAAAGTTATCCTTAGTAACTAGTGGACTGAGGAATTTTTCTCGATTATGGAGGTGGTAAAAGAGTTCGTCGTAAAGGGTTACGTCGATGCAAGCTTGACACCTATCCGGATAGCTCTGAGTAGAGATACCGGATACATATAATGGAGCAACAATTTAGAATAGCTCCAAGTAGAACAGTTATTTGGAATAGCTCCAAATAGAGCGTGGTAGCTGCATCTAGGAGATGACATAGAGATTTGTAAAACACACACGGATCTGAAAGGTTCAGACCCGTTGACTAAAACCTCTCTCACAAGCAACATGATCAAACATAAAACTCATTGAGTGTTAATCACATAGTGATGTGAACTAGACTACTGACTCTAGTAAACTCTTGGGTATTAGTCACATGGCGATGTGACCTGTGAGTGTTAATCACATGGCGATGTGAACTAGATTATTGACTCTAGTGCAAGTGGGAGACTGTTGGAAATATGCCCTAGAGGCAATAATAAAAGTATTATTATTATATTTCCTTGTTCATGATAATTGTCTTTTATTCATGCTATAATTGTATTATCCGAAAATCGTAATACACGTGTGAATACATAGACCACAATATGTCCCTAGTGAGCCTCTAGTTGACTAGCTCGTTGTGATCAACAGATAGTCATGGTTTCCTGGCTATGGACATTGGATGTCGTTGATAACGGGATCACATCATTAGGAGAATGATGTGATGGACAAGACCCAATCCTAAGACTAGCACAAAAGATCGTGTAGTTCATTTGCTAGAGCTTTGCCAATGTCAAGTATCTCTTCCTTTGACCATGAGATCGTGTAACTCCTGGATACCGTAGGAGTGCTTTGGGTGTATCAAACGTCACAACGTAACTGGGTGACTATAAAGGTGCACTACAGGTATCTCCGAAAGTATCTATTGTTTTATGCGGATCGAGACTGGGATTTGTCACTCCGTGTAAACGGAGAGGTATCTCTGGGCCCACTCGGTAGGACATCATCATATGCGCAATGTGACCAAGGAGTTGATCACGGGATGATGTGTTACGGAACGATTAAAGTGACTTTCCGGTAACGAGATTGAACAAGGTATTGGATACCGACGATCGAATCTCGGGCAAGTAACATACCGATAGACAAAGGGAATTGTATACGGGATCGATTGAGTCCTTGACATCGTGGTTCATCCGATGAGATCATCGTGGAACATGTGGGAGCCAACATGGGTATCCAGATCCCGCTATTGGTTATTGACAGGAGAACGTCTCGGTCATGTCTGCATGTCTCCCGAACCCGTAGGGTCTACACACTTAAGGTTCGATGACGCTAGGGTTATAAAGGAAGCTTGTATGTGGTTACCGAATGTTGTTCGGAGTCCCGGATGAGATCCCGAACGTCACGAGGAGTTCCGGAATGGTCCGGAGGTAAAGATTTATATATAGGAAGTCCTGTTTCGGCCATCGGGACAAGTTTCGAGGTCATCGGTATTGTACCGGGACCACCGGAAGGGTCCCGGGGGCCCACCGGGTGGGGCCACCTGCCCCGGGGGGCCACATGGGCTGTAGGGGGTGCGCCTTGGCCTACATGGGCCAAGGGCACCAGCCCCAAGAGGCCCATGCGCCTAGGGAACCCTAGAGGGAAGAGTCCTCGAGGGGGAAGGCACCTCCGAGGTGCCTTGGGGAGGATGGACTCCTCCCCCCCTCTTGGCCGCACCCCTTTCTTGGAGTAGGGGGCAAGGCTGCGCCTCCCCCCTCTCCCCTGCCCCTATATATAGTGGATGGAAGGGAGGGCATCCATACCTGAGCCTTTGGCGCCTCCCTCCCTCCCGTGACACCTCCTCCTCTCCCGTAGGTGCTTGGCGAAGCCCTGCAGGATTGCCACGCTCCTCCATCACCACCACGCCGTTGTGCTGCTGCTGGATGGAGTCTTCCTCAACCTCTCCCTCTCTCCTTGCTGGATCAAGGCGTGGGAGACATCGTCGAGCTGTACGTGTGTTGAACGCGGAGGTGCCGTCCGTTCGGCACTTGATCATCGGTGATTTGAATCACGACGAGTACGACTCCATCAACCCCGTTCACTTGAACGCTTCCGCTTAGCGATCTACAAGGGTATGTAGATGCACTCTCTTTCTACTCGTTGCTGGTCTCTCCATAGATAGATCTTGCTGATTCGTAGGAAAATTCCTTTGAATTTCTGCTACGTTCCCCAACAATATCATATGATGAGGTGGCAGTCCAGCGCCCTGTGGGCGGTGGTTCCTGTTCTTCTCCGGCATCGTCGTCCATACCGTTGATGTCTTCAGAGTCGAAATCAAGCATGTCGGTTAATTCATCGACAATGGCTATTAAGTGGGTGGTGGGTGGGTAACGAATTCCTTCGTCGTCCGCTTCCCACTCGAGCCGGACACAGTTCGGCCAAGAGTCTCCTGACAAGGAGAGAGATTTTAGTGAGTTTAGCACATCGCCCAGGGGCGAGTGCTGAAAGATATCCGCAGAGCTAAACTCCATGATTGGTGCCCGGTTAGGTACGATGGGCACGGATGCACGCGGTTCGGAGCCTATGGCTGGAGACGAGTCCGAGGGTCTGATGACACAGACCTCCTTGGAAGTGAGATCTATGTTCAGCTCTATCGCCGCTGAGTGTGCGGCCTCCATGGCGGGGTCCATCCACCCGTCCTCAGATGGCACGATCTGCTCTGGATCTAAAGTCGGGGCAGCTGCAGGTGTGATCTCCTGAACATCGTCCGATGGCAGATCTAGGTCATGCTCATCGTGACTGTAGGGCGCACCTATCACGGGCTCGAATCCGTCGAAGATTAAGTCTCCGTGGATATCGGCCGTGTAATTCAGGCTCCCAAACCTGACCTGATGGCCAAGGGCACAGCTATCGATCTGCTCAAGATGGCCAAGCGAATTGGCCCACAGTGCGAAGCCACCGAGTACGAAGATTCGTCCCGGGAGGAAAACCTCACCCATGGACCTCATTGTTGTGGACGATTGAAGGAGTCATCAAGCCTTATGGTTAAGGCACATTGGAACTCTCAATGAAAGCACCAATGTCGGTGTCAAAACCGATGGATCTCGGGTAGGGGGTCCCGAACTGTGCGTCTAAGGCTAATGGTAACAGGAGGCGGGGGACACGATGTTTACCCAGGTTTGGGCCCTCTCTATGGAGGTAATACCCTACTTCTTGCTTGATTGATCTTGATGATATGAGTATTACAAGAGTTGATCTACCACGAGATCGTAGAGGCTAAACCCTAGAAGCTAGCCTATGATTATGATTGTTGTTGTCCTACAGACTAAACCCTCTGGTTTATATAGACACGGGAGGGGGCTAGGGTTACACAGAGTCGGTTACAGAGAAGGGAATCTACATATCCGAATTGCCAAGCTTGCCTTCCATGCAAAGGAGAGTCCCACCCGGACACGGGACGAAGTCTTCAATCTTGTATCTTCATAGTCCAACAGTCCGGCATAAGCATATAGTCCGGCTGTCCGAGGACCCCCTAATCTAGGACTCCCTCACCGACCATAATGGGGCATTGTTAATTGGCCGTATTTGATGACGCTATGAAAATGGCCCAACGTATTAACGGGCCACAAACGGGCCGACTGTAACCTCGGGCTGAATTTGGCCCACAAGCAGAAAATGACAGTAACGGGCCGTAAGTAAACGAATGCTGGAAATGAGCCCAAGATAAATGGGCCCTGAGAAGGCCGAAAGATAATATGGGCTGGAAACGACCCAGCGGAATAACGGGCCGTTAATGGGTATAAAGTGATACACTGTTCATTACGGGCCAGTTTCACCACGGGCCGTTAATGGGTATAAAGTGATACACTGTTCATTACGGGCCAGTTTCACCACGGGCCATTAATGGGCCAAGAGTTACAAAGGGCCTCATATGGGCCGAAAGACGTCATGGGCCATACATGGGCCAGAAGTTAAAACGGGCTAGAATCATATTGGATGGCCCATATGACGCTACTGGGCCTAATTCGGATAGGTCTTAACGGGCCCTAGGTTAGCAGGCTATAAATGGGCTATATGCGAACAAGCCGTTAACAGGCTTTCCATGGGCCGGGCCCGCCACCTTTTGACCAAGTCAAACGGGCTGGCCTTTTCACATTAATGGGCCTCTGTTGGTCTGTGCCATGTGTCGACGTATCATAGGCGCCTTCTGTCCAATGAGTGGATGACATTTGTCCCAACGGTGACCTAACACGTGTTTCCTCCAGCCAATGATGATTTTACACGTGGAAAATCCCCATTGGTCGGGTCTGTTAACGGCTTATCGGATCCAAAATAGGACCCGATAGCTTAACGGTGTTCCGTTACAGTGGATGCCACGTGTCGGTCACCCTTGATGAAAGCACTTCTGTGACGCGCGATTTATCATCATGGAAGTGGACACTTCCGTGATGATAATTTTGGTAATGTCATGGAACACTTCTACGACAACACAGGTATGACTATCTTGATTCTGTCATAAAATCGTCATGGATGTACATGCATGACAGAAAACGTGACCTACTGTGACAAACATGTATCATCACGGAAGTGTATTTTTTTTGTAGTGGTGATGCCTATGTTCATGATCATTGCCTTAGATGTCTTCATAATTGTGCGCTTTTCTATCAATTGCTCGGCAGTAATTTGTTCACCCACCGTAATACATGCTATCTCGAGAGAAGCCACTAGTGAAACCTATGGCCCCCGGGTCTCTTTTCCATTATATTGCATCTCTTTTCCATATTGTTGAATCTCGTTTACTATTTTGCAATCTTTACTTTCCAATCTATACAACAAAATACCAAAAATATTTACTTTATTATCTCTATTACATCTCACTTTTGCGAGTGACCGTGAAGGGATTAACAACCCCTTTATCACGTTGGTTACAAGTTCTTGATTGTTTGTGCAGGTATTCGGTGACTTGTGCGTGGGCTCCTACTGGATTGATACCTTGGTTCTCAAAACTGAGGGAAATACTTTCGCTACTTTGCTGCATCACCCTTTCCTCTTCAAGGGAAAACCAACGCAAGCTCAAGAGGTATCTCTGGGCCCTCTCGGTAATGCACATCACTATAAGCCTTGCAAGCAATGTGACTAATGAGTTAGTTACAGAATGATGCATTATAGAACGAGTAAAGATACTTGCCGGCAACAATATTGAACTAGTTATGAAGATCCCGACGATCGAATCTCGGGCAAGTAACCTACCGATGACAAAGGGAACAACGTATGTTGTTATGCGGTTTGACCGATAAAGATCTTCATAGAATATGTAGGAACCAATATGAGCATCCAGGTTCCGCTATTGGTTATTGATTGGAGATGTATCTCGATCATGTCTACATAGTTCTCGAACCCGTAGGGTCCGCACACTTAATGTTTGATGACGATTTATATTATGAGTTATGTGTTTTGGTGACTGAAGTTTTGTTCGGAGCCCCGGATGAGATCACAAGCATGATGAGGAGTCTCGAAATGGTCGAGAGGTAAAGATTCATATATTGGAAGGTAGTATTCAGACATCGGAATGGTTTCGAGCGGTTCAGGTATTTTACCGGAGTACCGAGGGGTTACCGGAACCCCCCGGGGAAGTATTGGGCCTACATGGGCCTTAGTGGAGAGAGAGGAGGGCCGCAATGGGTGCCCCCCAAGGCAGTCCGAATTGGACTAGGGGAGGGGGTGGTGCCCCCCTTTCCCTCTCCCTCTCCCTCTCCTTCCTTTTCCCTCCGATGGAAGAAATAAAAAAAAGGGGGGCGAATCCTACTAGGAGTGGAGTCCTAGTAGGACTTTGTTACCTCTTGAGCTTGAGTTGGTTTTCCCTTGAAGAGGAAAGGGTGATGCAGCAAAGTAGCATAAGTATTTCCCCCAGTTTTGAGAACCAAGGTATCAATCCAGTAGGAGACAACGCACAAGTCACCGAATACCTGCACAAACAATCAACAACTTGCACCCAACGCGATAAAGGGGTTGTCAATCCCTTCACGATCACTTGCAAAAGTGAGATCTGATAGAGATAGATAAACAGTAAAGTAAATATTTTTGGTATTTTTGGTTTATAGAACGGAAAGTAAAAGATTGCAAAATAGTAGATCGCTAGCAAGATGTAAACGAGATTCAGTAATATGGAAAGGAGACCTGGGGCATAGGTTTCACTCGTGGCTTCTCTCAATATAGCAAATATTACGGTGGGTGAACAAAGTACTGTCGAGAAATTGATAGAAAAGGGCATAGTTATGACGACATATAAGGGAATGATCATGAACATAGGCATCATGTCCATGTCAAGTAGACCGAAATGATTCTCCATCTACTACTCTTACTCCACATTGAACGACTCATGCCGGCATCTAGAGTATTAAGTTCATGAAGAACAGAGTAACGCATTAAGTAAGATGAACATGATGTAGAGGAATTAACTCAAGCAATATGATGAAAACCCCATCTTTTTATACTCGATGGCAACAATACAATACGTGCCTTGCTGCCCCTACTATCACTGGGAAAGGACACCACAAGATTGAACCCAAAGCTAAGAACTTTTCCCATTGCAAGAAAGATCAATCTAGTAGGCCAAACTAAACCGATAATTCGAAGAGACTTGCAAAGATATCAAATCATGCATATAAGGATTCAGAGAAGAACCAAATAATATTCATAGATAATTGACAATTCATCAGATCTCAGCAAATACACTGCAAAAGAGTATTACATCGAATAGATCTCCAAGAACATCGAGGAGAACATGGTATTGAGAATCAAAGATAGAGAAGAAGCCATGTAGCTACTGGCTATGGACCCGTAGGTCTGTGGTAAACTACACACGCATCATCGGAGAGGCAATGGTGGTGATGAAGAAGCCCTCCGTGATCGAATCCCCCTCCAGTAGGACGCCGTAAAAGTCCCCTAGATGATATCTCACAGGTACAGAAGGTTGTGGCGGTGGAAAAGTGGTTTCGTGGCTCTCGTGGATGTTTTTAGGGTATAAGAGTATATATATGCAAAGGAACTAGGTCAGGGGAGCTACGAGGGGCCCACGAGGTAGGGGGCGCACCCTCCTGCCTCATGGTCGCCTCGTTGCGTCTCCGACTTCATCTCCAAGTCTTCTGGTTTTGTTTCGGTCCAAGAAAGATCATCGCGAAAGTTTCATTTCGTTTGGAGTCCATTTGGTATTCCTTTTATGTGAAACTCTAAAATAGGAAAAACAGAAACTGGCACTAGGCTCTCGGTTAATAGGTTAGTCCCAAAAATAATATAAAAGAGCATATAAATGCCTATTAAACATCCAAAACAGGTAATATAATAGCATGGAACAATAAAAAATTATAGATACCTTGGAGACGTATCAAACATCCCCAAGCTTAATTCCTGCTCGTCCTTAAGTAGGTAAATGATAAAAATAGAATTTTTTATGTGGAATGCTACCTAACATATTTATCAATGTAATTTTCTTTATTTTGGCATGAATGTTCAGATTCGAAAGATTCAAAAAAAAGTTTAATATTGACATAGAAACAATAACACTTCAAGCATACTAACAAGGCAATTATGTCGTCTCAAAATAACATGGCCAAAGAAAGCTTATCCCTACAAAATCATATAGTTTGGCTATGCTCCGTCTCCGTCACACAAAATAATCAAAATCATGCACAACCCCGATGACAAGCCAAGCAATTGTTTCATACTTAGTATTTTCAAACCTTTTCAACTTTCACGCAATACATGAGCGTGAGCCATGTACATAGCACTATGGGTGGAATAGAATGGTGGTTGTGGAGAAGACAAAAAGAGGGAGATGGTCGCACATCAACTAGGCGTATCAACGGGCTATGGAGATGCCCATCAATAGATATCAATGTGAGTGAGTAGGGATTGCCATGCAACGAATGCACTAGAGCTATAAGTGTATGAAAGCTCAAAAAGAAACTAAGTGGGTGTGCATCTAACTTGCTTGCTCATGAAGACCTAGGACATTTGAGAAAGCTCATCGTTGGAATATACAAGCCAAGTTCTAGAATGAAAAATTCCCACTAGTATATGAAAGTGACAAAATAAGAGACTCTCTATCATGAAGATCATGGTGCTACTTTGAAGCACAACTGTGGAAAAAAGGATAGTAACATTGTCCCTTCTCTCTTTTTCTCTCTTTTTTTATTTGGCTTCTTTGGCCTCTTTTTTTGCATTCTTTGGCCTCTCTTTTTTTATTTCCTCACATCTGACAATGCTCTAATAATGATGATCATCACACTTCTATTTACTTACAACTCGAAAAATTATAACTCAATGCTTAGAACAAAATATGACTCTATGTGAATGCCTCCGGCGGTGTACCGGGATGTGCAATGAATCAAGAGTGACATATATGAAAGAATTTTGAAAGGTGGCTTTGCCACAAATACGATGTCAACTACATGATCATGCAAAGCAATATGACAATGATGAAGCGTGTCATAATAAACGGAACGGTGGCAAGTTGCATGGCAATATATCTAGGAATGGCTATGGAAATGCCATAATAGGTAGGTATGGTGGTTGTTTTGAGGAAGGTATATGGTGGGTGTATGGTACCGGCGAAAGTTGCGCGATACAAGAGAGGCTAGCAATGGTGCAAGGGTGAGAGTGTGTATAATTCATGGACTCAATATTAGTCAAAAAGAACTCACATACTTATTGCAAAAATCTATTAGTCATTGAACGAAGTACTACGCGCATGCTCCCAGGGGGATAGATTGTAGGAAAAGACCACCGCTCGTCCCCGACCGCCACTCATAAGGAATACAATCAATGAATACCTCATGCTCCAAATTTGTTACACAACGGTTACCATACATGCATGCTACGGGACTCACAAACCTCAACACAAGTATTTCTCAAATTCACAATTACTCCATTAGCATGACTCTAATATCACCATCTTCATATCTCGAAACAATCATCAAGAATCAAACTTCTCATAGTATCAATGAACTTTATATGAAAGTTTTTATTATATCCCTCTTGGATGCCCATCATATTAGGACTAGTTTTATAACCAAGGCAAATTACCATGCTGTTCTAAAACACTCTCAAAATAATATAAGTGAATCATGAAAGATCAATAGTTTCTAGAAAATAAAGCCATCGTCATGCTCTAAAAAGATATAAGTGAAGCACTAGAGCAATACTGCCTAGCTCAAAAGATATAAGTGAAGCACATGGAGTATTCTAGTAAATAATGATTCATGCGTCTCTCACAAAAGTTGTGTACAGCAAGTATGATTGTGGGAAACTAAAAATCAAAGACTCAAATCATACAAGACGCTCCAAGAAAAACACATATCATGTAGTGAATAAAAACATAGCCTCGAGTAAAGTTACCGATAGACAAAGATGAAAGAGGGGATGCCTTCCGGGGCATCCCCAAGCTTAGGATTTTGGTTGCCCTTAAATTTTATCTTGGGGTGCCTTGGGCATCCCTAAGATTAGGCTCTTGCCACTCCTTATTCCATAGTCCATCAAATACTTACCCAAAACTTGAAAACTTCACAACACAAAACTCGACAGAAAATCTCATGAGCTTCGTTAGTATAAAATAAATCACCACTTTAAGGTACTGTTGCAAACTCATTATTTATTTATATTGGTGTAATATCTACTGTATTCCAACTTCTCCATGGTTCATACCCCCCGATACTACCCATTGATTCATCAAAATAAGCAAACAACACACGAAAAACAAAATCTGTCAAATACAGAACAATCTGTAGTAATCTGTAACTCTAATAATCCTACCAAATTAGGAAAACCTGAACACTTTGTGTACCAATCCAGAGCAAAAAGAATCAGATCAAAATCACGTTTCTGTGAATTTTCAAAACTAATTTACTAAGCGCAGAAGTTTCTGATTTTTAGCATGATCAACACAATTATCACCATAAGCTATCCTAAAGGTTCTATTTGGCACAAACTCTAATTAAAACTTAAAACCAAATCTAACCAGAGGCTAGATGAATTATTTATTTCTAAACAGGAACAAAAAGCAAAGAACAAAAATAAAATTGGGTTGCCTCCCAACAAGCATTATCGTTTAATGCCCTTAGCTAGGCATAAAAACGCGAATAGATCTAAGTATTGTCATCTTTGGTATGCAATTCTTTTCTCATCAAATCCTCCAAAACTCGTCTTAGAAAATCTATCCTTTCCTTATTTCCCTTTTAGATGATGAACTTAAATCATGGAAAGGACTTGGTTGGTAATTTTAACATTCATAAACCCATAGTCGGGATCATCACCGTATATATCATCATATAAAATGTGTAGTTCATTTCTAACGGGTTCCTTCATCATTTTATTCAACCAATCCCTATTAAATCCCACATAAATTCCTCTAGTAATCCAGTCAAACTCCTCAAAATCCTCAAGGTACAAAGATTGAGAGATTTGAAGGATAAGGAACTCTCTTCCTAAGATTTTCACTTTAAGATTAATAATATCTAGCTTCCAAACTACGCATGGTTTCTTTATCATAGATAATATCTATAATTGGAGGGTGTTCAACATCCTTTTTATAGAAACAAAAAATATCCCTAGCTTCTTGTATTATAAAATCAAATTCACGCATAAGGATAATGGTGGCAATCTTTTTAGCTATTGGATGATTAATATTGGGGAGTTCATAAAACACCTTTTGCAAAGTAGGATGAATATGCACAAATTTTATTTCTAATTTCCGAACAAGCATAACAATGGCATCTGCATAGCAGTTGGTCTCAGGAAGAATAGACTTTTTATTAATAGGCATGGATCCTATGCAGTCAAAGAATTCTTGGATAACACATTTTCCAATAATATTATCGTCCCCCACACGAAAGATTTTTGTTTTGTAATTAGGAGGAGTTTTAGTTTCATGATTCAAAGAACAAGATTCAAGTGCTTCTTCAAGATTTTTGATAATAACCTCCCCAGTTTCAGACATAGTGGCAACAAACCAACCTAACAAACGAGCACACAAGAAGCAAACGAAAAGAGACGAAAGGAGGAGGGGCGAAGAAAAAGGCAAAGGTTTTCGAAAATCGTTTTAGAAGTGGGGGAGAGGAAATCGAGAGGCAAATGGCGAATAATATAATGCAAGGGATAAGAGTTTATGATGGGTACTTAGTATGGCTTGACTTGACGTAGATCTCCCCGGCAACGGCGCCTGAAATCCTTCTTGCTACCTCTTGAGCTTGCGTTGGTTTTCCCTTGAAGAGGAAAGGGTGATGCAGCAAAGTAGCGCAAGTATTTCCCTCAGATTTGAGAACCAAGGTATCAATCCAGTAGGAGACAACGCACAAGTCACCGAATACCTGCACAAACAATCAACAACTTGCACCCAACGCGATAAAGGGGTTGTTAATCCCTTCACAGTCACTTGCAAAAGTGAGATCTGATAGAGATAGATAAACGGTAAAGTAAATATTTTTGGTATTTTTTGTTTATAGAACGGAAAAAAATAGTAGATCGGAAACTAGAAAGATGTAAACGAGATTCAATAATATGGAAAAGAGACCCGGGGGCCATAGGTTTCACTAGTGGCTTCTCTCAAGATAGCAAATATTATTGTGGGTGAACAAATTACTGCCGAGCAATTGATAGAAAAGCGCATAGTTATGACGACATCTAAGGCAATGATCATGAACATAGGAATCACGTCCGTGTCAAGTAGGCCAAAACGATTTTGCATCTACTACTATTACTCCACACATCAACCGACTCCTGCCTGCATCTAGAGTATTAAGTTCATGAAGAACAGAGTAACACATTAAGTAAGATGACATGATGTAGAGGAATTAACTCAAGCAATATGATGAAAACCCCATCTTTTTATCCTCGATGGCAACAATACAATACGTGCCTTGTTGCCCCTACTATCACTGGGAAAGGACACCGTAAGAGTGAACCCAAAGCTAAGCACTTCTCCCATTGCAAGAAAGATCAATCTAGTAGGCCAAACTAAACCGATATTTTGAAGAGACTTGCAAAGGTATCAAATCATGCATATAAGAATTCAGAGAAAAATGAAATAATATTCATAGATAATCTGATCATAAATCCACAGTTAATTGGATCTCGGCAAACACACCGCAAAAGAGTATTACATCAAATAGATCTCCAAGAACATCCAGGAGAACATGGTATTGAGAATCAGAGAGATAGAAGAAGCCATCTAGCTACTTGCTATGGACCTGTAGGTCTGTAGTAAACTACTCATGCATCATCGGAGAGGCAATGGTGTTGATGAAGAAGCCCTCCGTGACCGAATCCCCCTCCGGCAGGATGCCAAAAAAGGCCCCTAGATGAGATCTCACGGGTACAGAAGGTTGCGGCGGTGGAAAAGTGGTTTCATGGCTCTAGTGGTTGTTTTCGGGGTATAAGAGTATATATAGGCGAAGGAACTAGGTCAGGGGAGCTACGAGAGGCCCACGAGGTAGGGGCGCGCCCTACCCCCCTGGGCGCGCCATCCTGCCTCTTGGCCGCCTCGTTGTGTCTCCGACTTCATCTCTAGGTCTTCTGGTTTCCTTTCGGTCCAAGAAAGATCATCACGAAAGTTTCATTCCGTTTGCATTGCGTTTGGTATTTCTTTTCTACAAAACTCTAAAATAGGCAAAAAAAAAATATAAACTGACACTGGGCTCTCGGTTAATAGGTTAGTCCCAAAACTAATATAAAATAGCATATAAATGCCTATTAAACATCCAAAACAGATTATATAATAGCATGGAACAATCAAAAATTATAGATACGTTGGAGACGTATCAGACTGCCCCCCATGGCGTGCCCCTCCTGGCCGTCGGCCTCTTCCTCCCCTCCTTTATATACGGGGGCGAGGGGCACCCCAAAGGCACATCAATTGTTCTCTTAGCCGTGTGCGGTGCCCCCCTCCACAGTTTACACCTCCCGTCATAGCGTCGTAGTGCTTAGGCGAAGCCCTGCGCAGATCACATCACCATCACCGTCATCACGCCATCGTGCTGACGAAACTCTCCCTCGCCCTCTGCTGGATCAAGAGTTCAAGGGACATCATCGAGCTGAACGTGTGCTGAACTCGGAGGTGCCATACATTCGGTACTAGATCGGTTTGATCGTGAAGACGTTCGACTACATCAACCGCGTTAACCTAACGCTTCCGCTTTTGGTCTACGAGGGTACGTGGACACACTCTCCCCCTCTCGTTGCTATGCATCTCCTAGATAGATCTTGCGTGAGCGTAGGATTTTTTTTGAAATTGCATGCTACGTTCCCCAACAGTAATTTGTTCACCCACCATAATATTTGCTATCTTGAGAGAAGCCACTAGTGAAACCTATGGCCCCCAGGTCTATTTTACATCATATTAGTTTCCCGTCAACTTGCCAATTTCTGTCACCGTTCCTTTATTTTGCAATCTTTTACTTTCCGATCTATAAACCAAAATACCAAAAATATTTACTTTACTGTTTATCTATCTCTATTAGATCTCACTTTTGCAAGTAACCGTGAAGGGATTGACAACCCCTTTGTCGCGTTGGGTGCAAGTTTGTTGATTGTTTGTGCAGGTATTCGGTGATTTGTGCGTTATCTCCTACTGGATTGATACCTTGGTTCTCAAACTGAGGGAAATACTTACTCTACTTTGCTGCATCACCTTTTCTTCTTCAAGGGAAAAACCAAGGCAAGCTCAAGAGGTAGCATGAAACGCTTCCTCTTACGGTCTATGAGGGTACGTAGACACACTCTCCCCCCTCGTTGCTATGCATCTCCTAGATAGATCTTGCGTGAGCATACGGTTTTTTTGAAATTGCATGCTACGTTACCCAACAGTGGCGGTCTAGCATCACACCAAATGGGGATATGAGGCTTTGGGATATTATTTGGAAGGCCAATGTCCCCCACAAGATCATTTTTTCGCTTGATGCGCTGCAACTAATAGTTTGGTAGTTTAGACTAATAGAATTAAACACCACCAAACTGTTTTAGGTATGTGCTATTGATACGTCTCCAGCGTATCTATTTTTCCAACCACTTTTGCTCTTGTTTTGAACTCTAAATTGCATGATTTGAATGGAACTAACCCACATTGACGCCGTTTTCAGCAAAACTACTTTGGTGTTGTTTATTGTGCAAAAATAAAAGTTATCGAAATTGGACGAAACTTGATGGATATTTTTTTATTAATATATGAAAAATACTGGTGCAAACATCTACTAGAGGGGCCCACTAGCTGCTCACAAGGCAGGGGCCCGCATCCTGGTGCCTTGGGGCCTACCGACCTCCGTCTGACCTAATCCTCGTCTTCCCTAGAAAAAAAATAAAAGAAGAACTTTTCATTGGTTTTACAATACGAAACCGCCATCACCTCCTGTTCTTCATCGGGAGACCTAGTCTGGAGTCCGTTCAGGGCTCCGGAGGGTGCTATTCGCCGCCCTCGTCATCAACAACTCTTCTTCATCGACAACCTCATGATGCTCACTACCGGAAGTGAGTAATTTTATTGTAGGCATATTGGAGGTAGATGGAGATGGATTGGATTCGTCATGTAATCGAGTCAATTTGTTAGGGCTTGATCCCTAGTGTCCTCTATGTTCTGAGATTAATGTTGCTATGACTTTGTTATGCTCAATTCTTATCACTAGGGCCCAAGTACCATGATTTCAGATCTGGACCTATTATGTTTTCATGAATATTTGAGTTCTTAATCCTATCTGCAAGTTAAAATGCACATGTTTGTTTTATCCGTAGACCCCAAGGTGACAATAATTGGGATACTCTCCCGGGACGGGATGATTATAATTTGAGGAGTTCATGTATTCACTTAATGTTAAAGCTTTGTTCCGGTGCTCTATTACAAGGAGCACCTTAATTACCCTTAAATTTCCATTAGGAACCCGCTGCCACGGGAGGGTAGGACAAAAGATATTTTACAAGTTCTTATTATAAGCACGTATGACTATACACATAATACATGCCTACATGTGATTGATGAATTGGAGCTTGTGTATCGCTCTAGGTTCTGACTGTTACATGATGAATTCCATCCAAATATCCATCGCTACTCCATGCTTATGCATTGCTCATATTGCCTTTGCTAAGTCATTACTACTACTACTACTACTACTACTACTACTACTACTACTACTGTTGTTCCAACTGCTACTACTACCACTGCTATCGAAACTATCATATTATTGTGCTACTAATATTTTGTTGCAGAGAAACAACTTCTTAGGTGTGGTCGAATTGATGACTCAGTTGCTAAGGCTTGTAAATATTCTTTGGCTCCCCTTGTGTGGAATCAATGAATTTGGGTAAAATACTACCCTCGAAGACTATCGTGAACCCATATACCGTGGGTCATCAGCTATATTTGTGGTGTGGAAGATGAAAGCACTTTTCATGCTCCAATGACTTGTCCTAAAGCTCGTGCGCTGTGTGTGGCATTGAGGGACGTTTGCGATTTCCCAGGGAAGAGGTTTTCAAATTATCAAGTTGGATTGGTTGCTTGTTTGGTTGGATCAAGTAAGTTTGTAGCACTATAAGCAAACTTTATTTATTTTTTAGATAGCTTGGCCCTTGTGAAATGACTTGATTTTGGGAAGGGTCGGGAATCTGTTGTTGCTCTGCAATTTTTGTGGGTAATTATTGATCATCCTTCTCGTCCAATCTTTTTGATGTTGAGGTGGATTCAAACAACAAAGGGAAGGGAAAGGCATATGGTTTAAAGTTCACCACTGCTCCGTTATTTGACCATGGTTTGGCAACCTCCCCCGCCCGATTACATCAGGATCAACCTTGATGTCAATTTTGTGGAGAGCATTGGCGCCGCGAGCATGGGTTTGTTGCTAGGATTTTCTCCGATGATGTCATCATCTCCATGGGATTTCATTGGGCGGAATTGCAGTGTGAATGCAGCCGAGATTCGGGCTTGCCTGGACGGTCTCTATGTTGGACTAGTTGTGCTTTTATTGCTTTCTTCCTTGCAAGTGAAAAACTTGACTGGCCCCTCTTGTTGATTTGAATAAGGAGGCTCTAACCATTTCCAGGTTGCTTCAGAATTTTAAAGTTTTTAAAATTAACCACCTGGCCAATGGGATGGCGCATGATATTGTGAAGTATAGTTTTGATACTAGATCGGATGGTGTTCTTCGTAATAGTTTTCCACCCTTCGTGGTGTATGCTGTAACGAAGGATTGTAATAACATTTTAAGTAACTAATGAATGGGGGTATTTAAAAACAATTAGGATTCACACATGCATTCTTAAACATTTAGGACCTAGTTGACACACCATGAATAAATTTAGGATCTAGGGTGTATTTTACTCTAATCATAATTATGGTCGAAAAGGGAGTGATGCACAAGTCCTTAGATTGGTCATGCTCATATCACACCAGTTATGATTCTTCTTATTCATGATCATCAACAAATAAAGGTATCTGCTCAGTTGGTTTGGCAAGTCATACATATAGGAACCTCATTGCCTTAGGTGGTCCTGCTAGCATCACCTAGTTATCATTCTTCTGAAATTCAACCTACCAAAATTTGATGAGTCAACAAAACTGGGATTAATTTAAAATTGGTTGATGAGTTTGACCTAGCATTTCAACATTACAAATATCTAGGCACCAACCAAAATTACCAATTTTTCATAAATTTTGTTGAAATTGTGAACATTCCAGTCCATTGCGGGCGAACGGACCAGCAAATAGTGCATAATTTAAGTGAATAGAACCTCATCCAACCAAGAATGTTGTGTTACACAACACTTTCCCTTATTCCCTCACCTATATTCTCTCTTATTTCTTCTATAAAACATTGAATCAAGAGAAAACATATGGATGCAATGACATTCGTTACCGTGTCTACTTTGATTCCACAAGCTCATCACGTGCCCACACCAACTACATCTTTAACCATGTTTATTGATGAATGTTCTAGGACTTTCAAGTCTGTTCATCACCCTATATAGAGTGCTCAAGTGCCATACTTGTCCTTTTAGAGAGGAGTTCCTACTACAATCAAACTATAGCTGCATTATTCTGTCCCAATTAGCTTGCGCAAATATACTGATTTTGTCCTCTCAAACTATAGTGTGCTCTTTTATTTTCTCACTTTGGTTGGCACAAATGATACCCATATAATGCGGTTGAGGGGATATGTGATAACTTGAAAAGTGAGCACAAAATGTTCTTTATTTGTTCGCATTTGATGTAAATCCCCCTTGATTGCTCTTTTTTCTCCGTCTTATTATTTTTTAATTCTCAATCCAGTCATATATTGATGCTGGATAGATCATTGTTTACTAGAAGTTTTTGTACACATTGTTGTTGGATGCACCATATATTGCAACTGCATTGGCGATATCTACCTAAATCTATATGCCAACGATAATAGGAAGGTAAGCTTATGTAGTGTGATGCAGAGGTATTGGCCATACACCATGAATGATAAAAGTTGTGCAACTAATATTCATAGTTCACTCACTTTTTTCTACCATGATTTTGGTTTGATTTACAATAATGTCGTATGTGTTCTCCAAAGAGATACATATTCTTAGTTGTAATGCGGTACCTTACCAATAGGACATCGATATATTGTCCAATTTGGTTCACAATGTCTATACTCTTTAGTTTTATGTTGATGTTTACACTCTCTTTCTTTTGGTCTGGAGTCTTGTATTTTCTTTCACTGTGTACTTCACTGTCATGTTATACAAAACATTTAATAAACAAAACCAAGAAAATTAGAGAGTATGCATGCCTCTGAATTTGGAGAATGTGGACCTATATTTTTACAATATTCCCGAGGCAATTTTGAAAATTTGAAGCTTGGTCAGGGCTTATGGTGCTTAGTTTCGAGTGGATTTTATCGAGCAACTAAAATTTCCAACTGGTTTTGTTAACATTATTGCACCTAACGATGGTTGATTCTGCACAATTCCCTTCCTTGGTCTATTCGTGACACATCTAATTTATTCGCAGATCCATACTATATGGTATGGCCCCCCTGAGGTCCTTGGTGCCACACACCTTGTCACATGTTACTTGTCTTATCGATGGCCATTAGTATTAGGTATGAAATGTAGATGGACTATCTTGGTTTTTGAATGCTATGTTCCCGGGCACTCTGAACAATGATGTATGGCCAAGAGTATGCAAGTTCCCAAACTCGCATGAGTACTCCCACTAAAACTTGTCCAAACTATCTCTACGCCAATGGTCTTGATCTGCTTGAGGTTAGTAATCAAAAATGTGTATTCATGCTACTTGATCCTTGTAGAAAACAGACACGATGTGCTCTTACAAGAATCTTGTACTAACTTATGAATGTGGTCCTTAAAAAAATGAGGCAACAAGTACGAGCCGACGAAGAGGATCTCAGCAAAGAAAGAACGCCATGGGGCACCCGTAATTTTTATGATGCAGGCTAAGGCATTGTAGTGGATTTGTCTTTGTGACTAGCAAGAAGCGAATTTCTTATTGTGTTTGTTTTGAAACATATCTTTTGATTCCAATGAGGCATCTGCCTACGTTTAGCTTATGTATTCCAAACGGACGCACCCGGACAGGATGGGGTCGCGGTCGCGCGCTGGAGTCGGCCTCATTTCCTTCCAAAAAAAAGCAAAGAAATAAAAAGTTTACCAAACGAGAGCGAGCAAAAACAGGAACATATTCCACCGCCCCAGCTGCGAAGCGAAGCCACAATGAATCCATCCGAATCAAACACCCCGCAGTCCACTGGACCGGCCCCATACACCACCCCGCGAGCGAGCGACCAAACGGGCCGTCCGTCCCCCCCCCCACGCTTCGCGGCCCCCGTGGACCGCGTCCACCCGCACCCCCCATTCCGCCCTTCGATACCACCACACCCGCTTTTAT
>NC_041381.1:653099571-653110130 GCF_002162155.2 Triticum dicoccoides | reverse complement strand
CCCGCGCGCGCGCGGCCTCCCCGTCGCCGCGCGCCCCGCGCGCGGCGCCCCTCCACCGCCCGTCCCCGGCCGGCTACCTCTTCAACCGCGCCGCCGCCTACGCCACCTCCTCCGCGGCCGCCGCCGAGGCCCCGGCCGAGAAGCTGCCCCCCACCTCCGACAAGTACGTCGGCGCCAAGATCACCGACGAGTTCACCGGCGCCGGCTCCATCGGCCAGGTCTGCCAGGTCATCGGCGCCGTCGTCGACGTGCGCTTCGACGAGGGCCTCCCGCCCATCCTCACCGCGCTCGAGGTGCTCGACAACAGCATCCGCCTCGTGCTCGAGGTGGCGCAGCATCTCGGCGAGAACGTCGTGCGCACCATCGCCATGGACGGGACCGAGGGTCTCGTCCGCGGCCAGAAAGTCCTCAACACCGGATCCCCCATCACTGTAATCACCGCATCTCCCTTTCCTCTCGCCATTTTTGCATGTGCATTTCCTGTCGTGCCCGATCTGATGAAATGTAGATCTGGCAGGGTTAGATTTGATCTGGATGCACGAATCGGACTGGCACGTGTCGGATATACCTCTCTTTTATCTTCCATCATTACCGATATGCCGATTGCTTGCTTGCTTGTTGTGTTCCGTAGGATCTGTATAGATTGTTAAACATTGATATTATTATACGTATTATTCACAAGTTCTGACTGCTGTGGTTGGGTGTTGGTAGTCTGCTGTTCGATTCTCAAACCTTTCAAGTTAATTTCTATCAGATGTGCATCTGTGTGATATAACTAGGTTCTGCTTTGATGCCCCATAGGCCTGCAGCCACCTGTTGTTCAATTAAGTCTGTCTGTTACAGTTATCTATATCAAGTGTTGCTTAGTGAATACTAGAAACTTGGTTTTGGTGTCCTTAGATGGATCAATTTAGTCTGCTGCATGGGCCTCTGCTTGTATATGATGTATACATGTACACCGGTGGTGTTCTTTTTGGAAGTTGAATCATACTCACCTGCAGTGTGCCTCATTTGTTTGACTTGGAAGTTGTTTCTCTTTCTCAGGTTCCTGTTGGGAGGGCCACCCTTGGACGTATCATTAACGTTATTGGTGAGCCAATTGACCACAAGGGTGACATAAGTAAGTGACATTCTCTATGTGAGTTCCTTCATTTACCTATTTATGGAGGAGTTGTGTACTGATGTCTTTTTATCATTGTTATTCTATTCTTGTAGAGACACACGATTTCCTTCCTATTCATCGTGAGGCCCCTGCTTTTGTTGAGCAAGCCACAGAGCAGCAAATTCTTGTTACTGGAATTAAGGTATAACATTTCACTATAACCTTGACTATCTTAGGATATTTCATGTAACCATTGAATGCAGTGTGAGCATATGTGCCATAATGTAACAAATGTTAATCATAGTGTGATGGTTCTGTATCTGACAGGTCGTGGATTTGCTTGCACCTTACCAAAGGGGTGGGAAAATTGGTCTCTTCGGTGGTGCAGGGGTGGGTAAAACTGTTCTTATTATGGAGTTGATCAACAATGTTGCCAAGGCCCACGGTTGGTATTCTACAGAGTTGTATTGTTTACATTGTGTAGCTGCTTCTTATGGTTTGCTGATTGTACCCGGCTTATTTGTTTTCCTCAGGTGGTTTCTCTGTTTTCGCTGGTGTTGGAGAACGTACTCGTGAAGGTAATGACTTGTATAGGGAAATGATTGAAAGTGGTGTCATTAAGCTAGATGAGAAACAGGTAATTGTTATGGAGTTTGAAATTTTAGCTCTGAAGCTCATATATGCAAGCTATCTTTTCTTATAAAATGATTTCTGTTGCAGGCTGAAAGCAAGTGCGCTCTTGTCTACGGGCAAATGAACGAGCCCCCGGGTGCTCGTGCTCGTGTTGGTCTGACTGGTTTGACTGTTGCTGAACATTTCCGTGATGCTGAAGGACAAGATGTGCTCTTGTTTATTGACAACATTTTCCGTTTCACCCAGGTAAATTCTGCGGGGCGTTTCTTGTACTGACACCTCTGTTTCTGTGCTCCATATTGTGTTGTTGAACAATATTTCTCTTTTCTAACCTGCTGTTACCATTGCTATCAAAATTCTTAATAGTTCTATTTTTTATTACTCTTAATGGCAGGCCAACTCTGAGGTGTCTGCTCTTCTTGGACGTATTCCATCTGCTGTGGGATACCAACCAACTCTTGCCACCGATCTTGGAGGACTGCAAGAGCGGATTACGACGACAAAGAAGGGTTCTATTACATCTGTCCAGGCTATTTATGTGCCTGCTGATGATTTGACAGATCCTGCTCCTGCTACCACCTTTGCCCATCTTGACGCTACTACTGTGTTGTCACGACAGGTTTGTCCATTGTCCCACGTACATAATCATTATGCAACGCACACAGAATATGCTCATTATGTGACTGTAATGATCTACTTGCGCAGATTTCTGAGCTGGGCATTTACCCTGCTGTCGATCCTTTGGACTCGACATCAAGAATGCTTTCTCCCCACGTTCTGGGTGTGGATCACTACAACACTGCCCGTGGTGTCCAGAAGGTTCTCCAGAACTACAAGAATCTTCAGGATATCATTGCCATTTTGGGTATGGATGAGCTCAGTGAGGATGATAAGATGACGGTTGCTCGTGCAAGGAAGATCCAGAAGTTCCTGAGCCAGCCTTTCCATGTTGCCGAAGTTTTCACTGGTGCTCCAGGGAAGTATGTGGATCTAAAGGAGGGTGTCCAAAGTTTCCAGGTGAGAATTGAACCATGGTAGTTATTTTTGGAGCAGTAAGTAATGCCACTATTTTAGAAGTGCCTGCTCATGAAAATTAGTCGGTATTTACCACATGCTTGCAAACCTGTGGGCAGCCCATGCAGCATGAACATTGCACAAAACTTGTTACGTTTCTGTTGCTTATGATCCATCTTACTCAGCAACTTGAGACACTCTTTAGTGTGTAGTTGCTTGTTTAAGAATTAACTGTTTCTCATATGACTGCTTGGTTATAATATTGTGTGCGCTTTGCTAACATGCCTTGTGAAACGTGCAGGGTGTTTTGGACGGCAAGTACGATGACATCTCGGAGCACGCGTTCTACATGGTTGGAGGCATCGACGAAGTCATCGCCAAGGCGGAGAAGATCGCCAACGAGAACGCTTGATGGCGAGGTGTCACCACCGCCCTGTACAAGTTAAATTTTTTGGGTTTTCAGCTGTTCGCCCGAGACTTGCTCACGAGCGGGAGTGTGCCAGCTCCTGCTGAGGGATCCTTGTTTTTGTTCGCTTTTACTCCAATTTACCCGTAATAAGCAACTGCAGTGACATTGGTTTAGTCTGCACAACAGCAACACTACTCTTGGCTTTGGAAAAAAAACTTGTGCCCTTTGTAATGCAGATCCGACAGATCATGAATTGGTTTAGTTTATTATTGTTGTTGGCGAAGCTGTCTGTGTTCAGGTTTTTAAAATGGCCTTGTTTTCTCCGTGGTGTTAGTTTGGTTTCTCTGCGAACGTAGACACATAATCAACGCAAGCAATGTCAAACATCGCATCGTGTGTGCCACTATGGGTGTCTTGTTTTTTTTCTTTATTGTTTCTTGTGATGATAACATAGAAATATCATTGCAAGCAATGTCAAACATCGCATCTGTGTGTGTCCCACACTTGTTTAAGTACTGTTGTTACTGTGGTTTCTTCGTAAGTTTTAGTTATGTAGATTCTTGGGAAAGCTGATCTTGAATGAATGGTTTGCTCAACGGAAGTACTCTGCATATGCATGCTTTGCTTTGTACTCTGCATATGCATGCTTTGCTTTGTAGTCTCGGCCTCCGTGGGGCTGATTTTTTGAAAAATCGAAATTTGAAAATTTTGGTTTCAAAAAGTCTGAAAAAATTGTATTGAGTAAACAAGGATGTGAGGCGTATGTGCGTAAAGTTATTCAGGATAAAATAAGTTGAAACGTGACATGTACAATAAAAGATAAATTTATGGTCTTAGAGGATGAATGGTATCATGTGTTGAAAGCCCTAGATTTGTCTTTTTTGCACAACCTATTTCGTCTTGAAAATTTACACGCTTATACACTATGCCTTCATCTATCTCTACTTTTTTCAGAATTTTTGAAATGTAAAATTCAGAATATTCATAAATTTTTAATTTTATATTTGGAGGCCTCCATGAAGCTCGACCTCCAAAAGCAATTTCCACGTGCTTAGCATGTTTTCTGTAGACAAACATGACCACGTTACCAAAAACTAAAAATAAAAATGGATGTGTTGTTTTTTACGAAAAGGCCTTTACGGTTAGTTTTATTACACTCAAATCTATACTACTATTAAAGGAAATAGGTATTTTTGATTTGGTTTGGTCCTTTTCATTGATTTTTGTTTGGTATAAGCGCATGTTAAAGTTCCGAACGGTTTGCTCATACACACGGTAAGCCATCTGGGCTAGGTACTCGTACGTTGATGGGCCTTCTATGGCCTTTCATAAAGTCCGCAAAAAATAATTAAGTCAATAAATCAACATAGTGAGAATTGAATGCAGTACCTCGTGTCTTGCTGTTTGATGTAACAACCAATGAGCTATGCATCTTTCACGTTTACTAGTCCTGCTTGGCTCTTTTAGAATGGTTCCCACCAGTCCTGGCCATGGGCAGCCCGACCCGAACGGCCCGGTCCGACCCAACACGAAAACGCCTGACCCGGCCTGGCCCGACGCTGCTTCAGGGCGGGCATGGGCCTAGGTTTTGAGCCCGAAGGCCGGGCCCGTTGTTTTTGTGTTTTATTGAAGAGGCCTGGCTCGAGGCTCGGCGGGCGGGGCTTGGGCCTGAAAAGTAGGCCCGATGGCCGGGCTGAGCTCAGGCTTGAGTTTTCTATCTCGGGCTTGGTTAGGTCCGGCCCGAAGCCCGGCCTTGCAGATGACGAGGTATAGTTCCCACCAGTAAATATACAAGCGGCCTTAGGAAATCAACAGACCGTTAAAGAAGCGATCTCAGAAAGGATTATGGGCTTAAATAGGATGTTTAAATGAATATGGCTAATTAAAGAAAGGATTGTGGGTAACCGGTGGAATAATTAAAGAACGATTGTGGGCTTAATAAATAGAATATTCAAATAGATCGGGCTAATTAAAGGAAGGATTTGAGGTAATAAAGATAGGATAATTAAAAGAAAGGATCCACATTCTTCATTGTGGTGGGGCTACTAAATTAGAAAATGAAGGATTTGATTCCTGACTGAAAGGGGCCATGATGTCATGGTACTTAAAGGAATGATTGTACATAAAAAAATTAGTGGGAGATTATGTTGAAGATATGGCCTAGAGGCAATCATGTATGATGATATTTCCTTGTGTTTATGAATAAAGATAGTCCTTGGATATTATCAATGATGTATATCAGCAAGTACGTGACTTGTTTGTGGGACTATGCATTGTATGATTACTGTCCTAAAAGGTCCCTAGTCGAAAGGGATGTGTGGACCCGCGACCAACTAGACTAGCATATGACACAGTCGATGACTTGATCTCACTAGCCATGAAGCATTGAATGCTAACCAAATAATATGGACTCGGAAGGATCTGGTCGGATTCGACCTAGTCGGATCCGAGTCGAGATAAGGTCCGAGTAGGACATACCCAACTATGAGACGCGGCGATATGTCATCTGTGAGTCTCTAGTACAACATACGTTCTATGTCCTAAGACCTGAGCTGACACATGTACTTGGAATGGTGACATACCTGAGCAAGATGGGATTTGCCCCTCTGACCAGGAGAGATATACTCTGGGCCCCTCGTGTGATTCGACCAGGATAAGCATGGCTATGCGACAAGGATTATGAGATAATCCAGTTTGTGGTCGGCATCACTAGAATGTGAAAGAGGTCGGGCTAGCACAAGGATGATAGACTCGCCTTGTGCCCGACAACATATATCGTGTGGCAAAAGGAATGGAAGTGTGATGTACAGGTTCGCTAACCGGCTTCAGTGTTTGCTTGGTGGTCGGCACGCCTTGCTAGAGACCGCTACCAGCCGAGCAGGTCGGAGGTGATCCAACATGCGATCAAGCCGACTTGAACCTAAGGGGTCGCGCGCTTAAGGAAATGAACCTGTGAGGACGGATCGGACTCCACGAGTTAGATGTGATCCTACTCGGACTCGGATCCTGGCCGAACAGATTTTGGGCTTTAGGGTCTGTGCGAGGCCCAAGTGTTGAGCCCGCGACAGACACCTATATAAAGTGGAGCTGTGACACACTCATTGGATTGATCGCTTCAACGCTGTCACTAGGGTTTGCATGTGTTGCGAATAGCCACCTTCACTCGCCGCCGGTTGTGTGATCGGACCTAGCAGTCCGCCGCACGACGTTCCTCCTGCACGCGCGGATACCGTTAGAGGCGGTGCACTTGCGCCGCTCCAGTGAACCTGCACGAGGGATCCGACGACTGGCTGTTCGAGGGAGATCGGACGAGGAGGAGACAAACCACGCGGACGCGCTGCCCCAACTCTTCTTTCACCGCACAGCACTGCGCGTCTAGTAGTAACGATCTGTGATCCATTCCCGTAGCATGTTTCTGGTTGTTCTGCGCGCAGGAAACTTTTATGTTGCAGACGACGCACCTAACGTAGAACCCAACGGATTATGCCCGCAAAGAAAATATGGACGCGGATAAATTGCATCCTATTATTTATGTTCATTTTGTAAAAGGATGTTGCATTGTAGCATGTTCTTCGTAGTGAATTCAGTGCTACGAGACATTATGCTTGCACAAGACATTAATTTTTCCCGTTGCAATGCACGGGCATATGTGCTAGTAATGTTTACACCATCTGCCAACTTTTGTAGGAATAGAAACCGGAGGTGCATCCACATATGGAAGGGGTGTTTGCATGCCCCCACTCAACTAGCTCATGAGCAACTACATTTGATTCTCTAATACAATGCTCAATAGTAACCTTTTCAAACTCTCATAATAACTCTCTACAATTGTCTAGAACATGAGCCGCCATCGTAAAATGCCCCTCATTTAAGCGTATAGCATCAACCACAATAGAGTTGTCCGTCCTCACCAAGACATTGTTGCAAAAAATAAAATAAAATAGACGTGCTTAGCGAATCTGGCTCTTGCAAAAGAAAAGTTACAAGCATTTTTGGGCCTTTGGTCTGCCCATTAACTTTTTTCGTGGGCCTGACTGAGCATGCAGCAACATCTTTTAATCTTTTACTAGCTTTTCTATGGGATGAAACAATGTTGTGGTGGCATGCGAAAAATTTCTAGGGATGAAACAGTATTTAAAGAGCGGTGTCATGCGAAGTGGTAAGTTATGAGCAGTTTAGACTATTCTGGAAAATAGGGTCAGACCCCTACTTCTTATTTGCAAGACCTAATTAACCGCATGTCTAATAATTAATCAATTGTATTAGTGACTCGATAATTGATTCCGCATGAAAAATCTCTATTTAATTGGACTAACTAAATGCACATGTGTCAGGACCCCGACTCGATGTCACATCGATCTAGCTGGTAACACCTCATATCACTTTGCGGCCTCACGCACGGTATCCCCACGGGTGTCGCCTTACCTTTGCCCGGGACCGTTTGCGCCTTTTGGCTCACGTATATGATAGTGTCGCTAGCATCCATATGATAAGGAGCCCGGACTGACATGACTAGTCGTAAACCCAAAGTGGCACAGACTTACAGGGACAGGCATCCATGACCCAGCTTCGAACGTGTCGGTCATCAGCAAGTGGGTCCGGGCTGTAGCACTGGGCTAGCAGGACTCCGGTAAACCGGGCTGTAGCGGGCTAGCAGGACTCCGGTACTCAATGCGTGACATTTCCCCGAAGGGACAGACACAGGAACGAAGAAGGACACATGCCGGCCAGCCTAAGTGTTCCGGAGCAGTAGCAAGCTACCATGGCTCAGTGGTAACACTAGGAGACATTTCCCGATAAGAGAGGCTACCAAGGATAAACAACTAGATAGTCAGATCCCACACATACCAAGCATTTCAATCATACACACAATATGCTCGATATGTGCAAATACAACAAGGCATCACAACATGACTCTATGACACAAGTACTTTCTTTAAGGCTCAGGGAGCCATACATAACATACACAAAGGTACGGGTCACACGACCCAGCATTCAAGTCATACAGTCATACAAACCAGCAGCGGAAGTAACTTGTCTGAGTACAGACAACTAGAAAAATAAAAGAGGCTTGGAAAGCCTAGCTATACTACGTGGTCCTTCATAAGCTCAGGATCACCACCTGGGCCTTAGCCTACTCATTGATGTCAACGTCTACGTAGACCCCATCAGAAGGGGTTGCAGCGTCTTCTGTAAAAATGTAAATTATAGCAACATGAGTACAAAGGTACTCAGCAAGTCTTACATCAGATCCTACATACATGCATATTATCAAGAAGGGTTGGTGGAGTTGTTGCAGCAAGCCAGCTTTGACTCTTGGCTAGGCTAACCTACGAGACTCCAACTTGAAATGGTTTTGCGTACACGAGTCCACTACTCACCAATTCAATACACTACCGAGGATCCACCTCCGTCTTCCTACGGAAGAGCCATCCTCGGCACTCACACTTATCTTGAGGCTTTTAGTAGTTTCCATTTACTTGTCTATGAACTGTATAGGTAACCAAGTAGTCCTTTACCGCGGACGTGGCTATTCGAATAGTTAATGATAACCCTGCAGGAGTGTACTTCTTCATACACGCTCTCACCACTTACCGTCGTTTACACGACATGTACTCGGCAACCTTCAAGCGGAAGCCCAACGTGGGTGTCGGCCACGACCTACCTAATCACCTAAGCCTCCAGTCCAGGTTTATCGCCTATCCAGGTTCCATCCGTAGGGAGTCCGGCCGAGGTTTCCCATACGGCCCCGAACGATGTGAACAGGGTTCCCGAAATACCTAACGGGTATTCGGTACACCCGGCCACGTACCTACCGCATCACAGCCCACCCCTACAGTCAGCGCTGTCCACGGCCTCCGGTAGGCTACAAACACCAGAAACTACTTGCAACTCCTGGATGGAGTATTAGGGTGAATAAGAAGCCGAGAGGGTCCATTGGTTTCGGGCCCAATGCATGGTAGTAGCTGATTCTTAAATCACACATACAGATCTCAGTGCTTAAGGTCGGCTTCAATAAAACAACCCACCATGTACTCCTACATGGCCTCTCATCGATACCTTTACCAAATCGTGTTCACCACACCACTCTCATTACCGACATAACCATTTCACTCCAGCCCATCACCCAGATGAACCAGACCTGACACGACTCTAAGCATAGCAGGCATAGCAAGGTAGGAACAACACATACATATGGCTCAATCAACTCCTACACATGCTAGTGGGTTTCATCTAGTTACTGTGGCAATGACAGGTCATGCAGAGGAAGTGGGTTCAACTACCATAGCACACAGCAGTTTGAAATGCGTTGTCTTAATGCAGTAAAAGAGAGCAGGAGCGAGAACATGGGATTGTATCGATATGATCAAATGGTTGGTTGCTTGCCTGATGGTTCGATGCACTGATACGGTTCTTCGTTAGGGTAATCACGGTACTCCTCGGAGGCAGAACCTGCCGCAAGAACACCGATATACAACCATCACCAAACAATGTGCAACAATATGATGCATGCATGAAACATGGCAATATGAGTGTGTTGGGCTAATGCAACTAAGACCAGAAGGGTTTGTACCAATTTGAATCAAAGATTCAAATTTCAAACTCAAATATGGTCCTTTAAAGTGTTTTTCCTTGTTCTGCATTAAACATCAAGTTAACTTGTTTAGTCATGCATGAAAATAGTACAGATGGATAGATTGGATTTTTCTAATCATTTTTCATATATAATTTGTCTGATTTGGAGTTACAGAATAAAAGTTATGAATTTTTAAAGTTTAAACTATATTCTGGAATTTCCTATATTAGATTAATTCCAGAAAATCAATTATTGCGTCGGCCTGACGTCAGTGTGACGTCAGCAGGTCAACGGGACATGTCCAGGTCAAACCTGACAGTGGGTCCCGCGTGTCAGGGTGATTAATTTAATTAAAGTTTAAATAAAACTAAACCTGTTTAATTAACAGGGCTGGGCCCCACCTGTCATTGACTCAGGGGAGTCAAGCAGGGCCCACCCGTGGTCAAACCCGGGTCGGCTGCACCGGCGTTTAGCCGCCGGCGAGCCCGACGCGGCGGCGGAAGTGGTTTTGGCTGTTTCGGCCACCAAATGGGTCACAGAGACCACCGGAGTGGAGCTGAGGACGAGCCGCAGCTCTTGGTGGAGTCCGTTGGGGTCGGGGTGGCCGGAGTTGGCGCCGGCGACGACTTTGGCGGCCACCGGGGTTCGGCCGAAGACGAACTTGACGCTAGAGGGGTCGGTGAGGCTCGGGGAATAGCTAGCTAGGTGCTACGGGACACGGTGAGTATGATGGACACCGTGGAGTGGTCGGAGGGTGACCGGGAGCACGTCGGCGACGAGCTCCACGGCGGTGGGTGCGGTTGAGCTTCGGGAGGTCGCTACAT
>NC_041381.1:653098677-653099561 GCF_002162155.2 Triticum dicoccoides | reverse complement strand
TCAGTGTGACGTCAGCAGGTCAACGGAACACGTCCAGGTCAAACCTGACAGTGGGTCCCGCGTGTCAGTGTGATTAGTTTAATTAAAGTTTAAATAAAACTAAACCTGTTTAATTAACAGGGCTGGGCCCCACCTGTCATTGACTCAGGGGAGTCAACCAGGGCCCACCCGTGGTCAAACCCGGGTCGGCTGCACCGGCGTTTAGCCGCCGGCGAGCCCGACGCGGCGGCGGAAGTGGTTTTGGCCGTTTCGGCCACCAAATGGGTCGCGGAGACCACCGGAGTGGAGCTGAGGACGAGCCGCAGCTCTTGGTGGAGTCCGTTGGGGTCGGGGTGGCCGGAGTTGGCGCCGGCGACGACTTTGGCGGCCACCGGGGTTCGGCCGAAGACGAACTTGACGCTAGAGGGGTCGGTGAGGCTCGGGGAGTGGCTAGCTAGGTGCTAAGTGACACTGTGAGTATGATGGACACCAGTTTGTGGCCGGAGGGTGACCGGGAGCGCGTCGGCGACGAGCTCCATGGCGGTGGGTGCGGTTGAGCTCCGGGAGGTTGCTACACGGCTCGGGAGCAAGAACGGAAGGGAGGGGAAGATGGCTAAGCTCACAGTGAGTGCGACGGAGCCCTTGGTGTGGCCGGAGATGGACCGGAGCGACGACGGCGTTGAAGGGGATCTCCGGCGACGGCGGTTCGGGCGAGGTCGTTGCGGTGGACTCGGGCGTTGCGAGCGCTCGGGGCTCGGCTGCTCGATGAAGTGGACAGCGGCGGAGCTCCTGGACACGATGAGAGGATGCACGGGTGGCGGGGAGCACGGCTACGACGAAGGCACGGCGATGGTGGCGTCGGCCATGGCGGGGGAGCGCGAGGGAGAGGAGCTGGAGAGGAGAGG
>NC_041381.1:653088506-653098599 GCF_002162155.2 Triticum dicoccoides | reverse complement strand
GCGCGAGGGGAAGGAGCTGGAGAGAGGAGGGGGTGACTGGGGGGTTCGGGGGAGCGAGGGAGGCTGATCCACGACGTCACCGGGCGCGGGGAGCGGCGAGGCGGCGAGCAGGTGCGTGGCGCGCGCTGTGGTCGCCGTCGGCACCTGCCTGCCTGCCTGGCCGGCAAGCAGCTCGCTGGAGCGGCGCTGGGCTGGGCCGGCAGGTGGGCCGGGAGCAGGCGTCAGGTAAGTTTTTCCATTTTCTTTCTGTTTTCTGTTTTTTTAATACTTCTGCAACTTTGTTGAATTAAATAAAATACTTAGGCAACTCCTAAAATCACCAAACTACTCCTGGTCCATAGTTGGATTATTTCCAACATGAAACATTTTAGTTTGGAGATATTTGAGCATTTAAATATTTTATATAATTTTAAATGCCCAAATTCAAATATTTATGATTTAATTCAAAAACCCTAAGATGGCCTAGGAAAATGTGCATCACTTTTGGCAGAGGTTCTGAACCAAGACAAAAATGATGGGCATTTTAGAAGGGCATTTCAGGTTCATTGAAAAAGTTTTTAGTAAACCTAATTGTTTTCAGAGGGGACTGGGGTTCTGTCATCCCCATTTCAGGTTTCTGATGAAAGAGTAAACATGATGCAACACTCTAATGCATGGCTAACTAGGGTGTGACAACTCACCCCCACTCAAAAGAATCTCGTCCCGAGATTTGGGTTCCTCCGGAAAGAAGGCGGGATACTCAAGTCGAAGACGATCCTCCCTTTCCCAAGTTGCTTCATCCTCAGAATGGTGCGACCATTGAACTTTGAGAAACTTGATATTATGACGTCGAGTGGTACGCTCGGCCTGATCGAGGATACGAATGGGGTACTCTCGATATGTAAGATTATCTTGGAGATCAAGCGTTTCGTGGTCCACTCCACGGATAGGATCCGAGAAGCAACGCCTGAGTTGAGAAACGTGGAAGACATCGTGGACTCTGGAGAGGTGCGGAGGTAGTTCCAACTGGTAGGCAACTTCTCCTCGTTTAGCGAGAATGCGAAAAGGTCCAATGTAACGAGGAGCCAATTTGCCTTTGATGCCGAAACGATGGGTTCCCTTCAGAGGGGTAACCCGAAGGTAAGCCTTCTCGTCAACCTCGAAAGTCATAGCCTTATGTTTTCGGTCATATTGACTCTTTTGACGAGATTGGGCTGTTTTCAACTTTTCACGAACGATGCGAACTTGCTCTTCTGCTTCCTGAATCATATCCGGGCCAAAGAATTGTCTTTCCCCGGTCTCTGACCAGTTAAGGGGTGTTCGACACCATCGTCCATAGAGAACTTCAAAAGGGGCTTTACCCAAGCTAGATTGATAGCTGTTGTTGTAAGCGAATTCGGCAAATGGAAGGCACTTCTCCCAATCCATTCCGAATGAGATAACAGAGGCTCGAAGCATGTCTTCTAGAATCTGGTTGACGCGTTCCACTTGACCACTCGACTGAGGGTGGAAAGCGGTGCTAAAGGAGAGACGGGTTCCCATAGCATTTTGGAAACTTTCCCAAAATCGAGAGGTGAAAAGACTTCCTTGATCCGAGTTAATTTCCAGGGGAACACCATGGAGAGACACTATTCGGGAGATGTATAAGTCTGCCAATTGACTAGCGGTTATACTCTCACGAACAGGTAGGAAATGAGCTACTTTGGAAAGACGATCGACAACGACGAAGATAGCATTATTCCCTCTCTTGGTCCTGGGAAAACCGGTAATGAAATCCATACTAATTTTATCCCATTTCCATTCAGGAATAGCTAAGGGTTGAAGGGTGCCAGCAGGCCGTTGATGTTCTGCTTTTACACGACGACAGACGTCGCAATTAGCAATATACTGGGCAATTTATCTCTTCATCCTAGTCCACCAGAACCTCTAGCGTAGGTCCTGATACATCTTAGTACTACCGGGATGAATGGTGAGAGGAGATTCATGGGCCTCCTTAAGGATCAATCGCCTCAGGTTTCGCACTTTGGGAACCACTAGTCGATTCCCGAAGTATACGACCCCTTGATCATTAATGGAGAAACAATTCGCAACTCCTTTCTTGATGTTTCTCTTGATGCGGGAAATTCCCGGATCTACCTTCTGTGCTTTGATGATCTGATCCGTAAGGGTAGGTTTCGCCACCAAGGTGGAAAGAAAACCTTGAGGAACAATGTGAAGGTTAAGCTTCCGAAATTCCTCATGGAGAAGCGGTTGACTTTGTTGTAACATTAGGTTGTTACAATAAGATTTACGACTTAGCGCATCAGCCATGACGTTGGCTTTCCCTGGGGTGTAAGTTATTCCTAAGTCGAAATCTGTGATCAACTCAACCCAACGTCTTTGCCTGAGATTCAAATCCGGTTGGGTGAAAATGTACTTCAGACTTTGGTGATCAGTGAATATTTCGCAACGGTTACCGAGGAGGTAATGTCGCCAGGTCTTAAGTGCATAGACTACGGCTGCAAGCTCTAGATCATGAGTAGGATAATTCTCTTCATGTGGGTGCAATTGCCGTGAAGCGTAAGCAATTACATGCCGATCTTGCATGAGAATGCAACCTAATCCTTGTCGCGAGGCGTCGCAGTAGATAACAAAGTCCTTAGAGAAGTCTGGCGGTACCAGTACAGGAGCAGAAGTCAGGCGTCTTTTCAGTTCCTGAAAGCTGTGCTCACATTGTGGAGTCCATTCAAACTTTTTATCTTTCTTGAGGAGTTCGGTTAGAGGTTTAGCGACTTTGGAGAAGTTCTCGACAAAGCGACGACAATAGCTCGCTAAGCCCAGAAAACTACGAACTTGCTTGACCGATTCAGGTGGAGTCCAATTAAGGACGGCTTGAACTCGCTCAGGGTTAACAGCAATACCTTTACCAGATATTACATGACCCAGATAGGTCACTTCTGACAACCAAAATTCACATTTAGAGAATTTGGCATAAAGACGATGCTCTCGAAGTTTCTTCAACACTAGCCTTAGATGTTCGGCATGTTCTTCCTCGTTCTTGGAGTAGATGAGTATATCATCGAGATAAACTACGACGAATTTATCCAAATACTCCATGAAGATTGAGTTCATTAACCGAGAAAAAGTGGCTGGAGCGTTGGTTAAACCGAAGGACATGACGGTGTACTCGTATTGGCCATAACGAGTAACAAAGGCCGTTTTAGGAATGTCCCCGTTTCTGATTTTGATTTGATGGTAGCCCAACCTCAAATCCATCTTGGAGAAGACTGAGGATCCAGCGAGCTGATCATACAGGTCGTTGATCCTGGGGAGCGGATATTTGTTCTTGATTGTGACCAAATTGACAGGTCGATAGTCTACAACCATCCGGTCCGTACCATCCTTCTTCTTGACGAAGAGGACGGGGCAAGCCCACGGAGATGAACTAGGTCGGATGAAACCCTTTTTCAAGGACTCATCGAGTTGTTTCTTAAGCTCGGCTAGTTCTAGTGGTGCCATCTTATAGGGTCTTCTAGCAATCGGGACAGTTCCTGGAATGAGGTCTATTACGAACTCAACATCCCTGTCAGGTGGAACACCTGGCAATTCCTCTGGGAAGACATCCGGGTAGTCACGGACTACCGGAACGTCCTCAAGGTCTGGCAAAGGGCTGGCGTTAAGAGAATATAATTGTCGCTTGGCTAATCGGGTCAAGACATTGACTATCTTCCCCGAAGGATGAGTGAGTTGAACAGTCCTAGAGAAGCAATCAATTTTGGCATGATGAGCTGACATCCAGTCCATACCCAAGATGATATTAATATCTGAAGATTTGAGAGCTATCAAAGATGCAAGGAAAACAAGTCTGTCGACTTGGATTTCATTTCCATAACTTACCCTGGAGGTTTGCCATCTAGAACCGGGAGTAGAAATTTCCATAGTGGATGGCATGTCACAGAATGCGGTGTTATGCAAACGAGCATAGTTTTCGGATATAAATGAATGAGAGGCTCCTCTATCGAAAGAACAGATGCCGGGTGGCAATTAACAAGGAGCGTACCGAAAACGACGTTGGGATCCTCTTGAGCTTCTTCGGCAGAGATACAGTTGACATGGCCACGTGTAGCGGTGGCCGGCTTGGCGTGTAACACTTTCCCTGTCGGCTTGCCACGGCCAACAACTTTAGCAGATTGGTTGGAGTTGGTCTGGGGACACTCACGCATATAGTGGCCAGATTCCCCACACTTAAAGCAAGTCACGGAACTGGTGCGTGGAGGAGCACTATTGGTTGGACCCCCATAGGGCTTGGCTGGTGCAGACTGTTGAACGGGGCGAGGCGCCTTGAAGGATGGCCTCGGCGTGAACCTGGGTGGCAGGGCAGTGTTGGGCACCCACACGCGGCGCTTCTGAGGACCCGCACCGGATGAGAAACCCATGTCACGGCCATGCTTGCGTGTTGCGTCATAATCAGTCTGACCAGTCTCAGCACTGATGGCCTTGTTAACAAGTTTCTAAAAAGATGTGCACTCATGCAGACGGAGGTCGCGGCGAAGCTCGGGACTAAGCCCCTTACGGAACCTTGCTTGCTTCTTGGCATTAGTAGAAACTTCCTCAGTTGCATATCGTGCGAGGTTACCGAACTCCCTGCTGTAAGCATCCACAGAGAGTCGGCCCTGAGTGAAACTGCAAAATTCCTCTCGTTTACGGTCCATGAGACCCTCCGGAATGTGATGTTCACGGAAAGCCTCGCTGAATTCAGCCCAAGTAGTGACATGGCCCGCTGGGCGCTTAGCTCCATAATTCTCCCACCATAGACTGGCGGGGCCTTCAAGATGATATGCAGCAAAGGTGACCTTGTCAACCTCAGCTACCAGCGCGGAACGCAGCTTGTGGGAGATACTACGAAGCCAGTCATCAGCGTCGAGAGGCTCGACGGAGTGGTGGAACGTGGGTGGATGTAACTTGATAAAATCACTGAGTGACACCACGTTAGTCCTCTGATGGTGTGCTGTGTTCTGTTCAATACGCTCCAACAAACGGTTGGTCTCCCGCTTGTTTCTTTCGGCTTCCATCATAACCTCGGCTAGGGAAGGAGGATGAGGCAGATTTGCATTCCTGACTTCACTGCCTTCGGCCTGCTCTTGAGGAGCAGGGTTAGTGCGTGTGTTGACCATCCTAGGTAAACAAGACAATGATTTAGTCAGGATGATAAAATTCCGACATAGGATACAGAATGTAAGGAATAACTCGGAATGCAAGATGATCATCCGTATGACATGGTAGATACAGAAACTGCTTCTTTATTCCATCGTCATACACACCATACAGGGTTTAGTACAAGACCAAACAAGGTACTATTACGGTGAGAAGAGGATTACATCTCGTCGGAGGCATTCCAAGCTCCTATACATTATTTTTCTACACCTCCGGAAGTCGGTACAAACTAGGTCATATCCCACGAGTCATGCAGGACGATAGACGACACAGCTAACACGAACTAGTGATACTACCACTAACTCAGACCGATCCGTAGTAGTCCTCGTAGAAGTCACCTCCATAGCCTGGAAGCTCAACATGATCATCCGGAAACAGACAATCTTGCGGAGCTTGTGGACCATAGGGGCTAGGATGAGGTCTTGGACCAACAGACAGTGGCCTGCGGGGACCGCGAGGTGGGGTGATGCCTCCTACATCACGCCATCCCATCATGTCTGGCAGAGCAGATCTCACAGGATAGAGATCGCGCATATCCGAATATCCAGCTTGCACCGCCGGTGCAAACCGAGTCAACGTGGCCCAATGGTCAGCACGGGTATTGAAGAGCTCTAGCCTCAAGGCCCGATTTTCACGGTCCTTATCCTCGAGCATCTCAGCAGTGGTGCGACTCCGTGAATCCTCCTGAGTGGGGTCAGCATAGATAGCCTGGAAATACCCTTGTGCTCCCGGAAGTGATCCTGGCATATACCGGAAATCAGAGTCCCGAAATAGGCCAGACCTGACTCGCATGATGGTCATCATAGAGTAGGCGGCGTCCTGCACAGCCATCTCAATAGTAACCCCGAGTCCATAGGAGCAGTGAAGGGGCTCGGTGGATCCAGGATAAGATGGAAATATCCTGACAGTGGAGAGATACTGGCTTTGATTAAAGTCTCGGAATTGCTCTTCGACCGTGTACTCAAGATACCAACGGTATCCGGCCTTAGTCATTACCCTGACCAACATGGCAGTATGGCCGGGTACATCTAGGCATCGAGTCAGGCGGACCACTTGATTGAGGTCGCGAGTGGCCATCTGAAAACACAATCATAATGCAAAGGCATTAGAATTTCTAGCAAAATTTCGACAGCATAACAACTGTAAATGCTCAAGAAGGATTTTGAGACATTTGACAAAGGATTTCATACACACTCAACATCATCATATCAAAGTTCTGAATCCATCCTAACAACATAATGTGGTAGTAGAGCTGAACTAGGCTTGTATCCATCAAACCTATAAGGTACTACTGATTAGTAACACGTGATCCTGATAGAGAGAATAGATCCTAATTCCTCAACCCCCGGTGGAAGAATAGACTGACTCAGATCAGAATGTCATAAGATAAAGGAGTAAAAAAGAGCCTTACGTTCCACCCACAAACAATTCCCCTACATATAACTAAAGAATTTCTAGACTCAACATCGACCAGTTTGGCTTGGAGAACCTACAGGCAGTCCGGCTCTGATGCCAACGCTGTCAGGACCCCGACTCGATGTCACATCAATCTAGCTGGTAACACCTCATATCACTTTGCGGCCTCACGCACGGTATCCCCACGGGTGTCACCTTACCTTTGCCCGGGACCGTTTGCACCTTTTGGCTCACGTATATGATAGTGTCGCTAGCATCCATATGATAAGGAGCCCGGGATGACATGACTAGTCGTAAACCCAAAGTGGCACAGACTTACAGGGACAGGCATCCATGACCCAGCTTCGAACGTGTCGGTCATCAGCAAGTGGGTCCGGGCTGTAGCACTGGGCTAGCAGGACTCCGGTAAACCAGGCTGTAGCGGGCTAGCAGGACTCCGGTACTCAATGCGTGACATTTCCCCGAAGGGACAGACACAGGAACGAAGAAGGACACATGCCGGCCAGCCTAAGTGTTCCGGAGCAGTAGCAAGCTACCATGGCTCAGTGGTAACACTAGGAGACATTTCCCGATAAGAGAGGCTACCAAGGATAAACAACTAGATAGTCAGATCCCACACATACCAAGCATTTCAATCATACACACAATATGCTCGATATGTGCAAATACAACAAGGCATCACAACATGACTCTATGACACAAGTACTTTATTTAAGGCTCAGGGAGCCATGCATAACATACACAAAGGTACGGGTCACACGACCCAGCATTCAAGTCATACAGTCATACAAACCAGCAGCGGAAGTAACTTGTCTGAGTACAGACAACTAGAAAAATAAAAGAGGCTTGGAAAGCCTAGCTATACTACGTGGTCCTTCATAAGCTCAGGATCACCACCTGGGCCTTAGCCTACTCATTGATGTCAACGTCTACGTAGACCCCATCAGAAGGGGTTGCAGCGTCTTCTGTAAAAATGTAAATTATAGCAACATGAGTACAAAGGTACTCAGCAAGTCTTACATCAGATCCTACATACATGCATATTATCAAGAAGGGTTGGTGGAGTTGTTGCAGCAAGCCAGCTTTGACTCTTGGCTAGGCTAACCTACGAGACTCCAACTTAAAATGGTTTTGCGTACACGAGTCCACTACTCACCAATTCAATACACTACCGAGGATCCACCTCCGTCTTCCTACGGAAGAGCCATCCTCGGGACTCACACTTATCTTGAGGCTTTTAGTAGTTTCCATTTACTTGTCTATGAACTGTATAGGTAACCAAGTAGTCCTTTACCGCGGACGCGGCTATTCGAATAGTTCATGATAACCCTGCAGGGGTGTACTTCTTCATACACGCTCTCACCACTTACCGTCGTTTACACGACATGTACTCGGCAACCTTCAAGCGGAAGCCCAACGTGGGTGTCGGCCACGACCTACCTAATCACCTAAGCCTCCAGTCCAGGTTTATCGCCTATCCAGGTTCCATCCGTAGGGAGTCCGGCCGAGGTTTCCCATACGGCCCCGAACGATGTGAACAGGGTTCCCAAAATACCTAACGGGTATTCGGTACACCCGGCCACGTACCTACCGCATCACAGCCCACCCCTACGGTCAGCGCTGTCCACGGCCTCCGGTAGGCTACAAACACCAGAAACTACTTGCAACTCCTGGACGGAGTACTAGGGTGAATAAGAAGCCGAGAGGGTCCATTGGTTTCGGGCCCAATGCATGGTAGTAGCTGATTCTTAAATCACACATACAGATCTCAGTGCTTAAGGTCGGCTTCAATGAAACAACCCACCATGTACTCCTACATGGCCTCTCATTGATACCTTTACCAAATCGTGTTCACCACACCACTCTCATTACCGACATAACCATTTCACTCCAGCCCATCACCCAGATGAACCAGACCTGACACGACTCTAAGCATAGCAGGCATAGCAAGGTAGGAACAACACATACATATGGCTCAATCAACTCCTACACATGCTAGTGGGTTTCATCTAGTTACTGTGGCAATGACAGGTCATGCAGAGGAAGTGGGTTCAACTACCGTAGCACACAGCAGTTTGAAACGCGTTGTCTTAATGCAGTAAAAGAGAGCAGGAGCGAGAACATGGGATTGTATCGATATGATCAAATGGTTGGTTGCTTGCCTGATGGTTCGATGCACTGATACGGTTCTTCGTTAGGGTAATCACGGTACTCCTCGGAGGCAGAACCTGGCCGGCAAGCAGCTCGCTGGAGCGGCGCCGGGCTGGGCCGGCAGGTGGGCCGGGAGCAGGCGTCAGGTAAGTTTTTCCATTTTCTTTCTATTTTCTGTTTTTTAATACTTCTGCAACTTTGTTGAATTAAATAAAATACTTAGGCAACTCCTAAAATCACCAAACTACTCCTGGTTCATAGTTGGATTATTTCCAACATGAAACATTTTAGTTTGGAGATATTTGAGCATTTAAATATTTTATATAATTTTAAATGCCCAAATTCAAATATTTATGATTTAATTCAAAAACCCTAAGATGGCCTAGGAAAATGTGCATCACTTTTGACAGAGGTTCTGAACCAAGACAAAAATGATGGGCATTTTAGAAGGGCATTTCAGGTTCATTGAAAAAGTTTTTAGTAAATCCTAATTGTTTTCAGAGGGGACTGAGGGTTCTGTCATCCCCATTTCAGGTTTCTGATGAAAGAGTAAACATGATGCAACACTCTAATGCATGGCTAACTAGGGTGTGACAACATGTAATTAAGTGCACATGTAATTAATTGTTTTGCTAATTAATTCATTAATGGCTTGATTTCTAAATTGATTCGGCCCTCGATTTTCAAATTGTTTTCATATTGATAGTTGCGTACGAACGACGACGATGTACACATTCCCCTTTAGTAATAGAGATGCCGCGTGGTCCATGTGAGGTCTTTATAAGACTGTGCTTGGGCGTGTGAATGTTGGACAATGCAAGCGAGACAAGCTCACATGCTCACGTAATCGAACATTTCTATGGTGTTCGCTCAAGAAATACCATATTTTTTTTTACTTCAGTTAATCTTTTGTTTTTTCGGTAGATTTGAAAAACCGAATTTCAAAACGACGTCCTATCAGAAACAAGATACCATAAAAACCATAGAATTTGCTTGGTTCAATTTATTTTCGGCATGGTTTTTGAGCTCAGTTTCAAAATGCACAGAGTGAGTGATTTGAGAATGAGAATGCATAGAGTGGGTTTTATTTTTTGAGGGAAATGCATAGAGTGGGATGGTGAGAGGAGGGATCTTGACAAGGAGGCGAGCCCAAACCCAGACGCTGCCTTCTCCCAGTGAAAGCAAAAAAAAAAAAAAAAACGGAAGGCCCAGGGCGGATCCTAACGCGAATTCGAAACGAGTGGGGACCAGCAGCACGGTTCCTTCTTCCTCCCCGGAAATCCCGAAAACACAAACGCCAACCCCGTGCCGTGCTCCGCCTCCGCAATCGTCTCCCTCCCCCTCCCCAACCCAT
>NC_041381.1:653006312-653087981 GCF_002162155.2 Triticum dicoccoides | reverse complement strand
CCCACCCCGATCGCGCCGCCCTCTCCGGCGACATCTCCGCCGGGCCCCCGTCGACCGCTCCTCAGTCCCGCCGAGTCGCCGCACACTGGTGAGTGAGCTCGTATCACACGGAGGTGGAAATCCGCGGCAGGCCCTAATTGATTCCCCTCGATTCGCTCCCCTCCTCGCAGGCCGCGGCGCCCTCGCCGGGACCGGGATGAGCGGTGGCGGCCAGCTCCTCCAGATGGAGACGGCGTGCGGCGCCCTCATGCGCGAGCTCCAGGTGCGCGCGCCCGCTGCCCCCTTCGATTACGTGCCGCGACGGTGTGATTCGCGGCGGTTCTGATGATCGCTCGTGGTTGTGTTGGCTGGTTGCGTGTGTGTGTGTGCGCGCAGGTCATCTGGGACGAGATCGGGGAGCAGGGCGCCGCGAGGGACGCGATGCTGCTCGAGCTCCAGCAGGAGTGCCTCGACGCCTACCGGAGGAAGGTGGACCAGGCCAGCCGCTGCCGGGCCCAGCTGCGCCAGGCCATCGCCGACGCCCAGGCCGAGCTCGCCGCCCTCTGCTCCGCCATGGCCGAGTCGCCCCTCCCCGTCAGGCAGGTTGGTTGGTCACTGCTCGACCTGTTGTTCTCTCAAATGACGCAAAGGAACTTGTGTTGATAATACCAAACTGTTGTGCTAATTGTTCACTGTATAAATGAATTTTGGGTCCCTACAATTCTGTTATCCAGTCGATCCTAATTATGTCAGGAACTTAACTCTGTGCCAAGGCAGGTCAGCAACGTTAGAAATTCCTGCCAGGACAGGACAGCCATCTGTTTTTGTTACTTCTGTCATTTCATTTATCTGATGAGAAGGCAGGATATTGAAATACGAATCCTCTTTCAAATAAATAAATACACGAGTTCTTCCATAGATGGTTGCAAGTATGCCTGGTTGTCAACAATCAGTTGGCTGATGACCTGATGTGTTCAGAATGGTAGTGATTCCAACCAATCCAGGCAGAGGAAAACTGAGGCTCGTGTAAATTCGGTTGCAGTCATACCATTTTGATTCCATCCTAACGAGGCAGATGTTTGCATTAACTGACCAATTCGACTGTAAACACAGTTTCAGAATAATGATGTTGCACGTTCGCTCCACACATATATTGTTAATGCAACTAATTTTAAAGGCTTGGCCCTTCCTATTCGGATTCCACCAATAATGAGTATTTTCCATCATATAATCTTTTCTTCATTCTGAACAGAAAGGATGTGGCTTACGGGAGGAACTGAGTGCAATAGTCCCATATTTGGAAGAGATGAAGAAGAGAAAGGTCGAAAGATGGAATCAGATTCTTGATGTTATAGGCAAGATAAAGAAGATATCATCTGAGATCAGACCTGCAGATTTTGTCCCTTTTAAAGCACCTGTGGATCAATCTGACCTATCCTGCAGAAGGCTAGAAGAGTTAAGAATGGAGCTGCAGTCCCTAGAGAAAGAGAAGGTTCATATTCATGCCTTTTGCCCTTTGTACCCACTGATTACATTTTCTATTTCTCACATATGCTAGCTCTGTCATTTTCTGAATATCTTGCAGAGTGAGCGGCTAAAGCAAGTAATGGATTACCTGAATACTTTGCATTCCTTATGTAAAGTACTTGCCGTTGACTTCAAACAAACAATATCTGATGTACACCCCAGTCTCGATGAGGATGGCGTACCAATGAACATAAGCAACACCACAATTGAGAGGTTGGCGTTGGCAATACAGAGACTACGGGAAACAAAAATTGAAAGGATGCAGAAGGTTAGCATCTTACAGTTCTAATCTAGAAAATCATCATATGACTGCTTTCAGCCCTTAACTCTGTTAGCTCTGACAGCTTCAAGATCTCTCATCTACAATGCTCGAACTATGGAATCTTATGGACACGCCGATAGAAGAGCAACAGTCATTCCAGAATATAACATGCAATATTGCTGCATCAGAACCTGAAATAACAGAGGCCAATGCCCTTTCCATTGATGTCATCAACTTTGTGAGTCAATGTGTTGTTTGCAGAACTTGGTTTAATTGTTTTTCTTGGTTAGCTTAGTGGAGATGATATTTTTTGATGCAGGTAGAAGCTGAGGTATTGAGGCTTGAGCAACTGAAAGTCAGTAAAATGAAGGACTTAGTTCTTAAGAAGCAAACAGAACTAGAAGAGCATCGTCGACGGGCGCATTTGGTTGGAGATGAACATTATGCAACTCAGTTCAATATCGAGGCCATTGAAGCAGGTATGTTTCTAGTTTTCTAATATGCTTTCTAGTTTTCTAATATGCTCTGGTGCATCGGGCGGAATAAGGATTTTTTTCCTGTAAATTTCTTTGCTTCAGATACAAACAGATTTGTTTGCTGATACAATTTATTAATGTTGCAATATCCGACGTAATTGGTTTTGTTGTTTCATTGCAGGTGCTATTGATGCCTCACTTCTTCTAGAACAGATCGAGGCATACATCTCAACAGTTAAAGAAGATGCTTTTAGCAGGAAGGATATACTTGAGCGAGTTGAACGGTGGCTAAATGCATGTGAGGAGGAAGCTTGGTTAGAGGATTACAGCAAAGTATGGTTGTGTTTGATTACTTGATCCAGGTATATATCAACTACTACTAATTTCACTATCTACATGTTATGTTAGGATGATAACCGATATAATGCTGGGAGGGGTGCACATATTATGCTCAAGAGAGCTGAAAAAGCCCGTGTTTTGGTTAACAAGATACCAGGTGAAACACCTCTACTACGTATGATTTTCTGCTTGTTATTTTTGAAATACTGCTGCTAATCTGTTTATTGTTGCATGAAGCAGGAATTGTAGACGTTCTTACAAACAAAGTTCTAGCTTGGGAGAAAGAAAGGGGCACTGAGTTTACTTACGATGGTGTATGTATCAGTAATTCCACTTCTATTCTTGTGAGTAAACACAATATCTGTTTCTATACTGTCAAAAGTTCATGCCATTCAACCTTTTCAGGTTAGTCTTTTGTCGATGCTTGATGATTATAGGATAGTTCGTGAAGAAAAGGAGCAGGAAAAGAAGAGGCAAAGGGTATTCATATTTTGCTTAACTTTTTCTGCACTTGCATCTGTGTTCATCTGCGGATGGTATCTGATGGGTGAGCGATTGCAGGATCAGAAGAAGCTTGAGGATCAATTCAAAGCTGAGCAGGAGATGCTGTACGGATCAAAGCCAAGCCCTTCATCAAGGTCGAACAGCGGGAAGAAGGTTACCAGAAACTCCTCGGCTGGTACAAACCGGAGGCTGTCTGTTGGCGGAGGACCAGTGCGAACTCCAAAATCATTGACACCTCAGTCAAGATCCGTCCGTTCAGCCAAGAAGACAGAAGATAGTGGCACTCTGTCCCCTGGCAAGTTCACTTAACCATAGCTGATGCAGTTGTTCAGTTTCTTTACTTTCGAATTAACAGACTATCTCTGATGAAAACAAAAAAAACGCTTTCAGGTAGTAGGGGCAAAGGCACTGCCAGTCCTCCGATCAAGAAGTTATCATTCAAGGCAAGTACTCTTGGTGAGACTGAAACCCCTCGTAAACCCTTCACGCAGATCACACCCGGAAATAGCATCCAATCGACGCCCGTGCGGTCTGCCCCCAGTGGTACCGAAGGCGAGAACCGAACTCCCAAGATACTCGCAGCACCAAGTCCTAGGACGCCGATGACGGTGACCTCTCCATGCAAATGACCACAACGCCTGCTCTGACGGCCGCAAGAGCTGCACCTGTCTGCGTCTCCAATGACAAGCCGGAGCTGTGTTTGCTAGAGAGCACCGAGTACTCCTTCGAAGAGAGGCGCCTCGCCTATCTCGCTGCGCACGCCGCTTGACTCTCGGGGAATGCCGGGGAATGCAGTGTAGGTAGCTGAAAGTATGTCATCTGGCATGGCAGGGCGTCTCTTGTGAGAGACGGCTTGGCTAAATTGATACAGGCACACATTTTTCTGATCAAAGTCACAGCCATATGTCATGTTTCTGTTAGTTGGTTGGTAACAGATTTACATTGCTGCCTTCTGCTGTAGTTCCGCAGAAGATTTGTTTCAACAGGTCGACGGAGATGCTTAACTCTATGTGTCCGCGTTGCTTGTGATATTAAACCTAGACAATTGAACATAACATTGCTGGCTCCTGGCAGCATTACATTTTTCATGTAGCCGTGGCTGTGCGATAAACAGGCAACATGTCGCCTGATTGGCAGGTGAATGCAGAAACCAGTATGTAGTACTAAAGGTTGACATATCCTGCACACTAATTTGTAAAATGAATCATTGGACAATTCAACCCCAGATGCACTCCTGCTCAAAGCCATTGTGCCAATCGCGCCAAGTTACAAGCGTCGAAAAGCACCTAAGTTTCCTCAAGTTAGCATATAGTTTACGCCGCACGTTTACATATTTACGTTGATGATGAAAATTTACAAACAGGTGGAGTGATGATTCATATCCTCTGCTTTCATGCAAACTGACATGAACATATAGACAATAATGTGTTCACCGCTAAATGTTTCGATTCTGATACCCAGCAAGGAAGTGTAACAAGACCGAAGCAGCTCGAGGAGAGCAGCAAAACATCCCGGAGAAGGTGCCTACTGGATCAATATTTGCATGTTCTTCTTGATAACCACTGGAAAAGGAATTTAACATGACAGGGAAGGTAGACAGCAAACAATATAAGAGACAACTAATGCACAGAGAAATATACGAGGATACCACGACTAGCTGACGAACTCGCACGTTGCTGCAACACAGATAAACATCGACGCTCCTGATAAGAGACAGGCCTAAGGAACTTGCACATTGCTGCAATGCAGATGAACATTGCTTCATTGCTCCTGAATTTACAGACCATCCATTCCATGAGGAGACATTATGCCCATATGCCAGGTTTGTCTGATTCAGCATATAGGCAGATTACACGACGAGACAAAAGCAAGACATACAGACTACAATCTCTCTAGAGAATTCCATATATGCATAAGACTGACAAGAGTGACACTACATGTCTAAGGAACACGCGTACATCACGCGGAGTGTTACTTCTGGTTTGAAGCAAGTTTGGCAATGAGCTCGTTCAAAACAGAGGGATAGGTCGTAATTAACGGCTCCCAGCCATCGGTCGCCATTACTTTTTGCAAACACAAGGGAGATTGGACTTGGATAAACTTCAAGCACGCCTCCTTCAATCCGCGGCAGTGGCGCTGCTCAGCTAGAGCAAGAGTGGACGCCACCGAGGTCACACCTATGCGCTCAGACAGTCGCTTTTCACAGATAAACCTGAGCCGCTGGAGATCATGTCTGTCTGCGGCTACAAGCAAGTCTTGTAGCCATTGCAGCTCCGTTTCATCCTCTGCTGCTTCCTCTCCTTGTCCTTGTTCCGCAACTTCTGCCATTTCATCCTCTGCTGCTTCCTTTTCTTGCCCTTCTTCCATGGCCTCTCCTTCGTCCTCCTCCATGTCGTCGTCCTCCAATAGAGGGAGTGAGTCCGTGTAGATGAAGCTAAGCAAAGCCCTGAACACCTTTGCTTCCATGTCTTTTATCTGGATGGCACTTGATGCAGCAGCGCCCTCCTTCATGGGGCCGAAGAATTGTGCCATGAAGACCTTAGAACGGGCTGCAAGCACACATCGGTGTGCAGCGAACATCTCGCCGCTGACCTCGAACGTCACATCAGCACCAACCTTAGTCTGAAGGAGATTGTTTAAATGTTGGTCTATTTCAGACAGGAGCACCTTGTTGCGACCGGCATCCTCCGTGTCGCAGACCATGATGTCACACCGGATGGTGAAACGATCATCCATCAGATTCGCTGACTGTTCAAGGACATCTTTTCTCATGAACTTGCCGTAGCCCCGCAGATACTCGCCGCGGAAGCTGAGTGTCTCGGTTCCAGAAATGTACATCGGCTTGTGCTTCTCTGCCTCGTCGATGAAACTGAATTCGAACTTGGCCTTCACACGCTCTTTGGCATCGTCGTTGAGAAGGTTAACATATAGAGAAATGAAGTCGGCACAGCTCTTCTTCTGACCGTTAGAATAGTACTCGATGCACCGCTCATGGCGTCCCACCATGAAAGGGCGAGAGCAGATGCTCATGCCGGTGGGCGTCGCTCGCTTGGTCCGCCAGTAGTCCTGGACCACAAGCAGGTGGTATCCCGCAGTTCGTGCTGGTGACGACGGGCGACTCGGTGGAAGGGCACAGCTCGCCGCCGGCCAGGACGGATACGCCGGCGAACGTCGACGACATTGCGAATCTGCGAGCGGATCCATCGAAAATGTTGGCGTCCCTAAGTTCAGAGTTGACATGGCGAATCTGCGAGTGGATCGACATGGCAAACCTGCTCACGGAGTCGCCGTCGCTCAGCTCGTTGCGCCGCCCGCGCCGACGCCGTCGCTTCTCCCCGCAAACAGAGTATGCGCCGCCGACTCGTCTGTGCGCGCGTGCGTCCTGAGCCTGCCTTTTTTTAAGGCAAGCCTTAGCCTGCCAAGAGTTAGGGTTTTCTTTACCACGTTGATTGGGCTTCTGTTTGAAGGCCCTCACAGCCCACGAGCTGCAAGCCCATACATCATTCACAACACTGATTTGGGCGAACCGAAGCCTGAAACGAATCATGCAGAAATCTGCAGATGCAAAAAATATAATCCAGTTCATTTCAGAAAAATAATATAATCCGGTTTTCATTTACGGAATGCTATATAGCACTTCACTTGAAAAATGCAGATGCAGCTCTTTTTTCTTTTCTTTTTTTTCAAAATTCACATTTCGAAGTTTCAGTAAGTTTTGTAAAAATATTTTTTCTCGAATATGCACGAGTGTGCATATCATATATTAAAGAAGAAAGACATAGAAAGCCTCCACCACAATTACACAGTTTTTTGTTACATATTACTCCTCACTAACCTCCCACCTCTCCACCCTAGTAAAGAAGGGATTTACATTCCCTTTCATTAGCCCGGCCGATGCCCACAGTTGGCCCTCATGCCTCACTCGTCCTAGTAGATACTCCAAGCAAGGGCGCGCTCCATAAAAAACAATAGCATTCCTATGCTTCCACAACTCCCATCAGACTAGAGCAATAATAGTTCTATTGTTCTTGATGCTCATGCCTTCTAACCCTTGCTTGCCCACAGCCCAATCCACCAACTTATCCTGCTGAGTGGGTGTCCAATCCGGCTTACCCAAGGCCTCGCAGATCCTTGCCCAAGCAGTCCTAGCAAAAACACAGGTGAGTAGAATGTGGTTAATGGTTTCATCCTCCTGGTCACAAAACGGGCATGCGTCCTGGTGTGGTAACCCTCTTCTCGCTAGCCGGTCCGACGTCCAACACCGGTCCTTGAGGGCCAACCACGTGAAGAACCTGCACCATGAGGGTGCACGTGATTTCCAAGTTAGATCCACCGTCAGGCTTCCTTCTCGACCCCTAAAACCAGCCGCATAAGCAGATCTCACGGAGAACTGACCGGTGGCCTCCTATGACCAGACCACCTTATCAGGCACATCCACCCTTGGCTCCCAAGCTGAAACCCTATGCCATACCAAAAGGAACTCATGCAGCACAACTGGTCTAATATCCGGCGGTGGAGAATGGGAGTTGGGCTTTGGACGTTAGTTTTGTAAAAATAATCGCACATGTTCACATGGATGTATACTACGTATGTGTAAAGTTTGACGATGATATACATTAACGTGAGAGTGTAAGTGCATCTAGTGCCCCTTAATGATTTTGGTGTATTGAAGACTTATAGATTAAGAGAATAATATGTTTGTGAGTGCCACAGGCTCTATAAATCGATGAGGAGTTTAATATTTACAGTGAAAGTCGACCCCTGAAAATGAATGTCTTCAGCCGAAGACTTTGTTCTCCTGAATACTTTGAAAGTGATGAAATTGGTGTGACCTTGAAGACTTGGATATTCATGCGAGGATTATGAAGCGTGAAGACTTTTGTTTTCGTAGTTTCATTTTCTCTTTCTTGAGTCATAGGAAACACGCATTGTTAAAGGGGGTCGAGGTAATACCAAGGAAACTGATTTCCACGTGATGCTCATCTCAAAATCCTACACCTACCCAATCCTTTTGAGTGAAGCCATTGGAAATCTCATATCAGTTCAGTCAATTTTTTCAGTGACAGAGACGAAGATCTTCTGGTCTATGAGGAATTTGTTCTGACTGAGGAGTTAGGAATTCGCCAATGCGGATTGCCTACACAGTGAGGAACATGATAACCCTGAGGAATTCAAAACTCAAATCTGACCGTTGCTGTGCTACGCGCGAGCTGTCCTAAAATATCCTACCACCTAACGGTCATATCCTTGAAGGGCATTTATGTATTTTCATGTCGGGCTGCTCCCTAGGCTACAAATAGCCGCCCCCTACAACCACTAGCTGGTTGGCTGCTCCGAGAGAAACTGACACTTGTCATTTGAGAGCATCCCATCCTCCGAGGACTTTGAGCGAAAATAATCAAATGAGGAAACCCCAATCCCAAACCCAAACCTACAAACCCAAGTGATTGAGCATCACTGAAGAGATTGTTCCTGCGTGGAACCGACGCTTGTTACCTTTGAGGACTGTGTATGCTCTAGATGGTTAGGCGCCATGGTCTGAGCATCCAAGAGGAATTGTGGATCGCCGAGTGACCTAGTTTGTGAAGGTTTGGAAGTCACCCGTGAAGATTTACCACGAGTGTCGGGCTAGATCTGCGTGATCTTAGCTCAAGGAGAATACGGTGAGGTCTGTGTGTCCAGGACTGTGTGTCCTCGAGTTTAAATACTCAGCCGCTCCAACCAGACGTACAACTGTCACAACAGTATGAATTGGTCGACCAAATCATTGTCTTCACCAAGCCTACTGGTTCTATTTCCTCAACCCTTTCATTTCTTCATTCATGTGTTGATAAACCTGATCATTATTGTTTGAAGACTTTGACTGAAGACTTACTCTAATTCCTCAACCCTATTTCTTCAGTCAGATTGTCTTCAGCCTATTTATCCTGTGTTTACGCTTCCTGTACTCTGTGTTTATCTTTCATTTCATCATGGTGACTATGCTATCACTCTGTGATGCTTATACCTGAGTACTTATTCCGCTGCTATTAGTTCTTTGCTTAGGAATTTCCTCACCCTGAAATTCCTTAGTGAAGAATTCATAAAAATCGCCTATTCACCCTCCCTCTAGTCGACTTAACGCACTTTCAATTGGTATCAGAGCAAAGTACTCCCTTGTTCTGTGTGATTTTGGTTTAACCACCTGGAGTTTTAGTTATGTCGACTGCAGGTATGCTCAAGGTCTCGGCTGTGTGTCCTACCTTTGATGGGATGGACTACCCCTACTAGAAGAACAAGATGCACATGCATCTTGAGGAAATTGATAACGATCTCTGGTATGTTGTGGAAAATGGAGTTTCCTCAGTCACTCCGTCTGTGAATGCTGCTGATGTGAAGAGATTCAAGCAACTCGATTCTCAAGCGAATAATATCATATGTGGCCATCTGAGCAAAGGACAGTACGGCAGAGTGAGTGCCCTGGAAACTGCCAGCTGATTTGGGACATGTTGTCCAATGTCAACGAAGGAGTCTCAAATCAACGTGACTCCCGAGTTGATGTTCTTCACAATCTCTTTAACCGCTTCAACAGACTCGACAACGAAAATGTTCAGCAAACCTTCGATCGCCTCACTGACATCTCAAATGAGCTTCAATCACTTGGTGCCACTGACATCTCCGATCATGAGGTGGTGAAGAAATTGCTGAGATCACTTGATTCCTCATTCATACTCTTGCACTCATGATTCAAGAGCAAGTTGATTACAAGTCACTAGATCCCGCTGATATCCTCGAGAGGCTAAACACTCATGAGTTCCAGCTTGCTGAGAAGAGAGACCTCTATGGACCGAGCTATGGAAGATCACGTGCATTGAAGGCCAAGGCAGTCTCCGAATCTGAAGCTGAAGATTCTGGTAGGAGCCTTGGTGATCCCGAAGAACTGGGCCAGGAGCTAGCAATGCTCGTGAAGAAATTGTAGAAGTTCTCTCAACGCGGTCGCTTTGAAAACTCTTCAAGAATTGATGATTCCTCGTCTCGTGACTACAAAAAGAGAACTTGCCACAAATGCAAGAAACCTGGACACTACATGTCTGATTGTCCTCTTTGGGAAAAGGAATCAAAGAAGAAGAAGCACAAAGATGATGATTCTGATGATTCAAAGAAGAAGAAATCTTCAAAGTCTTCATCTCACAAGAAGAGCAGTTCCAAGAAGGCCCGAGTATTTATTGGCAAGGAAATGGACTCTGAAGCTGAATCTGAGGATAATGTGGAAGAGGAGGAATCTGAGGAGTCAGACTCTAGTGTGGCGAGCTTAGCCCTTGCTACCACTAACGTCAGCAAGTCCATCTTCAACACTGAAGAAAATGACCTCCCGAACTCCGCTGACAAGAGCGTCGATGACTATGCTCCCACCTACTGCTTCATGGCAAAAGGTGCCAAGGTACTCAAACATTCCCCCTATGACTCTAGTGAGGATGAATCTGATTAAAATCTCAAGCCTAGCTATTCCAAACTTGCTAAAATTGTTGTTAAACAATAGAAGGCTTTAGAAAAGATTCAAAATCAACTAGACAGAAGCGATGACCTATTGGTGAGGAATTGAATCGAACCAAGACTCTGACAGATAATCTTCAAAGACTTTAGACCAAGTCTGACAACCTTCAAAATCATCATAACACTCTCTTAACTGATCATGAGAAGCTTTCGTATGAATTTCTTCAGAGAAAGCAAGATCTTAAGAAGTTAAAAGTGAGTTATGAAGATCTTCAGAAGGAAAACGATTCATTGCTTGCTCAACAGATCAGTTCAGCTCAGGAAGAATTTATTCGACCATGTCTAAAATGCATTGAGCGTGAATCTGCTAATTCATCACCTGAATGTTCAAATGCTTCTATTGCTGCAAATTCTTCAACTATCTCTATGGTTACAAATTCCTCATCTGAGGATACCACAAGTATCACTGACGATAATGCAGGGCTGAAGGAATTGTATGTGACATGCATTTACAAAAGCCTCAAAGGGCATCAAACTCTTTGTGATGTGCTTAAAAAGCAGATCTTGAACAGGAACCCTAGGAAAGAGGGTATTGCCTTTGAGAGGAAACTCAATGCTGATGGAACCTACTGGAAACCTGAGCAGTATCCCAAAACCTCACGAGTTGATGCGAAAGGACCTCCTGTAGATCCATGCACTTTATCAGGCTTTACTTGTGATTCTTCATATTCCTCTGATGAGTCTTTTGAGTCCAACTATAAACTGTTTACGGAGCTCGCAGAATGATGAATTATTTGCCACCCCTCCAGATGTGGGTGGTGAGGAAAAAGAACTAATCTCTTATGCAGGGTCAGGTCTCCAGACGAACTTAATCGTCTGAAAAATTTGCTGGAGACCTGAATGTGCTTGAATGGACGCAAGCTAATCAAGAAGAAATGAACTACTCATTTCTCACGTCCTCATATTACTATTGTTGTTGATGAAATTGATATCATATTCTTCATTAATAAAGTATATGGGTTCGTAAGTTGCACTAATTCATCTCCAGGACAAACAACCTAAAGCTACTAAGTGGGTCCTCGACAATGGATGCACAAACCACATGACCGGTGACGGGAACTTATTGATGGACACTGATCTGTCACCATCTCATCTGAAGCATATCACCTACGCTGACAAAGGCAAAAGCAAGGTATTGGATCTAGGTTAGGTTGCGATCTCAAAGGATCGACACATGGACAAAGTCATGCTTGTCGAGTCCTTAGGATTCAACCTCATGTCTGCCTCAATGCTTTGTGATCTTGATATGGTTGTCATCTTTGGCAAATATCGTTGCATTGTGCTAATGGAATCCGATAACTCCAAAGTCTTCGAAGGCTTTAGGAAACGAGACTTGTACATTATTGATTTCTCTGCAGGACCACAGCCTGTCACATGTCTACTTGCAAAAGCTTCAGAATGCTGGCTATGACATCGACGACTCGGTCATGCCGGGATGAGGAACTTGCATACACTCGCGAAGAAGAAGCATGTCATTGGCACCGAGGGTGTCAAATTCCTCAAAGATCATCTTTGTGGGGCTGGAAAGATCACCAGAGCCAAGCATCCCTCTAAGACTATCATGACCACTTCTCGTCCCTTTGAATTACTTCATATGGATCTCTTTGACCCTACTCATTATGCCACGTTCGCTAGTTCTGCATCATTATATGGCTTTGTCATAGTTGATGACTATTCTCGTTACACATTGGTGCATATCATCAGTTACAAAAATGAAGTGCAGGAAGTCTTCAGACGTTTTTCCTCAAGGGCTTCTACTAACTTCGGTGTGAAGATCAAGCATATCAGGAGTGATAATGGAACTGAGTTCAAGAACACTGGTCTTGATGAATATCTTGATATACTTAGTATTACTCACGAGTTGTCTGCTCCCTATACTTCTCAGCAAAATGACGTCGTGGAGCGCAAGAACAGAAGTCTTGTTGAGATGGCTCGCACCATGCTTGATGAATACAAGACACCTCAGCACTTCTGGCCTGAAGCCATCAATACTGCATGCCACATCATCAACAGGGTATATCTTCACAAATTCTTTAAAAAGACCTCATATGAACTCCTCACTGACAAGAAACCCAATGTAAGTTATTTCAAAGTCTTCGGTGCTAAATGCTGGATTAGAGATCCTCACCATCACTCTAAGTTTGCACCGAAAGCACACGAGGGTTTTATGCTTGGTTACAGAACGGACTCACACACCCACAGAGTCTTCAATCTCAATCATCACAAGATTGTTGAAACTGTAGATGTGCAGTTCGATGAAACTAATGGCTCGCAAAGAGAGCACCTACCTCATGTGCTAGATGAAATGTCACCCGAGGAATCCATCAAGTTCAAAGCTACTAAGGATATCATCCCTACCGAAGAATCTGCTGAAGAAGTCATTCCGGATCGTGAAGAAAATCACACTGGTGCTACTGAAGAAACTGGCTCTGAAGAAATTGCTGGGCCGAAGCAAAGTCGTCAACCCGCATATCCTCATGTTGCAAACGAAGTGCAGATCGAGAAGATCATTTAATGACATCAATGCACCAGATCCTCTCACACGCTCAAAAGCTTCACATTTATCTAACTTTTGTGGGCATTTTGCATTTGTCTCTATCACAGAGCCCACTAAAGTTGAGGAAGCATTCATGGAATCTGAGTGGATTCAAGCCATGCAAGATGAATTGCATCAATTCAAGCTCAACAACATGTGGGAGCTTGTCAAGCGACCAGACCCATGCAAGCACAACATCATCGGTACCAAATGGATCTATCACAACAAACAAGATGAAATGGCCTTGTGGTGAGGAATAAGGCTCGTCATGTAGCTCAAGGCTACAGACAGGTTGAAGGAATTGATTCTGATGAAACTTTTGCACCTGTTGCTAGACTTGAGGCTATTCACATATTGCTTTCTTACGCTAACCATCATAATATCATCTTACATCAATTGGATATGAAAAGTGCATTCCTCAATGGTAAGCTTGAGGAAGAAGTATATGTTGCTCAACCACCAGGTTTTGAGGATCCAAACTTTCCAGATCACGTCTACAGACTCAACAAGGTCCTCTATGTCCTCAAGCAAGCACCTTGGGCGTGGTATGACACTGAAAGTGCGTTAAGTCGACTAGAGGGGGGGTGAATAGGAGATTTTTAAGAATTCTTCACTGAGGAATTTCAGGGTGAGGAAATTCCTAAGCAAAGTACTAATAGCAGCAGAATAAGTACTCAGGTATAAGCATCACAGAGCGATAGCATAGTCATCATGATGAAATGAAAGACAAACACAGAGTACATGAAGCATAAACGCAGGATAAACAGGCTGAAGACAATGTGACTGAAGAAATAGGGTTGAGGAATTAGAGTAAGTCTTCAGTCAAAGTCTTCAAACAGTAATGATCAGGTTCATTAACACATGAATGAGGAAATGAATGGGTTGAGGAAATAGAACCACTAGGCTTGGTGAAGACAATGATTTTGTCGACCAGTTCCAACTGTTGTGACAGTTGTACGTCTGGTTGGAGCGGTTGAGTATTTAAACTCGAGGACACACAGTCCTCACCGTATTCTCCTTGATCTAAGATCACACAGATCTCGCCCAACACTCATGGTAAGTCTTCACAGGTGACTTCCAAACCTTCCCAGACTAGGTCACTCGGTGATCCACAATTCCTCTTGGATGCTCAGACCATGATGGCTAATTGTCTCGAGGATACACAGTCCTCAAAGGTAACAAGCGTCGGTTCCACGCAGGAACAATCTCTTCAGTGATGCTCAATCACTTTGGGTTTGTAGGTTTGGGTTTGGGATTTGGGTTTTCCTCACTTGATGATTTTCGCTTAAAGTCCTCGGAGGATGGGATGCTCTCAAATGACAAATGTCAGTTTCTCTCGGAGCAGCCAACCAGCTAGTGGTTGTAGGGGGCGGCTATTTATAGCCGAGGGAGCAGCCCGACATGATAAGACATAAATGCTGTCGGGGATATACTCCGCGGTATGACCCGACCGGATATATGGCCCGGACGGACTTGGCGTTTTACTGATGACCCGCCGGAGGACTGGCGACTCACGGGTCTGGTGGCTCACTGGTGTGACGACTCACGAGCCTGAAGACTCATGGGTGACCTGGCGGGTGCTTCAGACGGACGGCAAGGCCCAAGGCCCAGTATGCCGGTTCATATAAAGGTGGGCCAGTTTAAGAGGAAAGGGATGATGAATATTTCCTTTACGAGGAAGCAAGACCCGAACTTGTATTCAACTTGTAAGAGAAGATAGACTAGTCTTAGTCCTACTAGGACTCCACATGTAACCCGCCCCTCTAACTTATATAAGGAGGGGCAGGGCTCCCGAAAGAGGGACAAGAAACAATATCTAGGGCTAGACACAAGGAGGAGAGCCGGCTTATGCAGCGTCTCCCTCATGATCATAATGAGACCTAGCCACAAACAACATGTAGGGTTATTACTGGATGATGTTTCCCGGGGCCCGAAGCTGTCTAAATCTTTGTCTTGTGTTGCGTCTCTCGATTCCGTCCAACCCCTCTCAAGCTACCACACTAAATGCGTTGGCCTCTCGACTAAGTCCTCACGCTAAGGACATCCGCTGTGACAATTCCACGACAGTTGGCGCCCACTGTGGGGCCTGCGCACAGTGGTGTTGAGTTCTTGGAGGGATCTTTTAAGGGATTGAGAAGCTTGTGGTATGTCAGATGAAAAAGCGCCAGCATGAAAAGCTCGCGCGATAACCCGGCGTGGGACAGCCATGGACAAAGCCAGCACGTTCATCGGCTTATATTCAGAGTTGTGATTGATTTTGAGGTTGGCAGATGCAAGTTCGAAGATTGAGAGGTTAGGGTTGTGTGCACCGTCGCTGCCGTCCAGAAGAATCGTCAAGACCGAGATTAAACTTTCTGTTTGCAGCTTTCCTACTCGGGTTACGGGGCGAATACACCGAAACCTACACGAAGCAATCCTGCGCCGTGGTTAAATCGCCGTAGTCTCTTGTTTTCCTCCAATGGATCAAGCTAGATACACGTATGCAAAAGGGAGTACTAGTGAAGTACTAATCCACGGAAGAATCAATCAGCAAATCGCGTCAATGTGCAGTAACAAATATGTCAAGCCGGCGTCAAGTCAAGATCGATCTGGCAGTACTACTTTTTCACAAAGGTGAAATCTGACCCGGATTCCCCGCGCCGAGCCGGCCGCGGCCTCTCCTCATCTTGCTGACCCGCCTGTTTCTGCGAGTCAGCTCGGCCAGTTCGCTGCCACAAAAAAAAAAGAAAAACGCCCCTGACTGATCTACTCACTGCAAGTTGCAATTCCTGCGTCCATGGTCTTTGCTACTCCCGAGAAGAAAAATTGCAGCAGTGCACGCCTGACTACTACCGGAGGCTGAGAGGAGTCACAAGTTCATATTGGTTTTTCTCCAAATCGCTACATCTACCTAAGGAAACTACCATGTTTACCTTATAAGTCAAACAGAAGAGCGATACGGTCAGCTACTTTTCCATAAAAAGAAAGGGAGGAAAAGAAGAATACGACTTGGAGGAAGACATGGACTGAGTCAACACAGGCAGCTACGACCCGAGGAGCGGACACGGACACGGTCTCCGCTGTTGCGGCCACGGCCAAGGCCTCGCGCTAAGCATTGAGTTTTCAAGGCATCTCACGTGAGAAGTGCTACCACAGGTTGCCATTCAAATAACATGAGGTTATACTAATCCATCGCTACTAGTATTCGTACTCCTCCAGACCTTTTTTAGTTTGTATATGGATCATCTGTCCGATGGACAACTGACGAACGGTGGCACACAGATCATCTACCGTCCAGATCATCAGGTGATATCCATCCAGTTTACTTTTATCAGTACTTATTAAATTTTTTGAAAACGACCACTCTGCACTATAGTGTTGTTATATACAGCCGTCGCCCTTGCGGTCCGGTCTACATCAACGTGCCAGCCGGCTTACAAAACGCAGCAGCCGACTCGCCCGTCCGCACCGCCTTACAACGCCAGACGACTCGCCCGTCTGCCCTCGTGGCCAGTTCACGTGTCTGTGCCAGCTTACAAACGTCGCGGCCGACTCACCCGCCCGCACCGGTTTACCACGCCGCGGCCGGTTCACCCGTGAGTGATTTCAACTTCACCTAATGATCATCAATTTCATGGCGGATTATTTCCGGCTTGGAACATCAGGGCAATTATTTATGACAAAAAGTGATATTACTCAACAGACTCCCGTGCCGGCTTACAACGCCGTGGCCGTCTTTCGCGACCGCGCCGGCTTACAACGCCGTGGCCGTCTCTCGCGACCATGCCGGCTTACAACAAGGAGGACAACTTGCCCGTCCGCACCGACTTACAATGCCACGGCCGGTTTATCTGACTGTGCCGCCTCAGATGTTGCAGTCGTCTTTACCGTCCGTCTCTCGAGGCCTGGTCTACATCAACATATCGAGCCGCACCTGTCTGCATGAGTTGTTTATTGAGTATGAGCAAGTCACTGCTTGGGAAGTCCGGTTTTCTTCCAACAAATTGGAGGCAAATTATCATGTATTAGCAGCCGCCGTCTGCACCGGATGGCTCAATGGGCAGGCGCACAAGTCGTCGCCACTGCGGTTTGGTTAACTTCAAACAACTAGTTGGAAGGAACCATTGGCCGAGTTGCTGACACGGTTCATACGGGATCATTTGTAACCCGCCACAGTCACCTCAACCTTTTGTGGATTCACATCGTGTTATCAACGCTAATGATATACACCTTATGCTATGGTCAAATATGGAGAATCTCAAGCCGACTCTTCGAGTCATCTTGAGACTCGGGGGCTACAATGGTATGGCTCGGTAAAATTAGTCGGTTTCAATGAATTCAAGAACTCCGGGTCATTGAAGGGAAGATAACCCGGCCCTGGAGGCTACTGCTTTATTGGCGAATATTTTAAAGCCGCCAGAAAAATTTCCGGTTCAAAATGAAGATTCCGGTTTAGAATACAGCTCAAGAGACATCTCTCTCCCACAAAGCTTTGAAGCTCTCAAAACCGGTTCAACATCCAGCTCAAGGTAAATTTGTCCCTCATAAATTTTTGAAGCTTTCGAATCCAGTTTAAAGTTCGGGTTCAAAAAGAATTAATCTCTCGCAAGTTTGAGTTCTAAGAAGAATTGAAGGTTGCCAAAAAAGAACTTGCTGCCATGATGCGCGGTTCAAACATAGGTATCCTGCCTTACGGCTTATCTTATTATGGTCACTTGGGGGCTTCCTGCTCATCGAGCATATCTGTCGGTACCCTCTTGATCGGTGCAATGCTAATATATGGTCACTTGGGGGCTTCCTGTTCAAACATAGGTCGTATTCGAACCTAAGAGAGCATAGTTGTTGATACCCTTTTGATTGGCAAACTGCCGAACCTACTTGGGGGCTTCTTGATCGTATCCGAATCATAGCTCAACCCCTTTAGGAATCAACGTGGATCGTATTCGAATCAGCGTCGCTAACAACTCTTAAGGTCACTTGGGGGCTTCCTGTCCAAACATAGGTCGTATTCGAACCAAAGAGAACATAGCTGTCGATACCCTCTTGATCAGCAACGCTAAAGCCACTGGGGGCTATATGATCGTATTCGAATCTTAGCTTAACCCCTTTGGAATGGTTTTCTGATTGTATTCGAATCAGAAGCCTCAAAAAATTTTGAAGTCTCTTTTTGCAAACACAATTTTGGGTTTGACTTGAGACCTTTTTTGGATTATATCTCAAATGTATATAAGTGTTTAACCCGGCTTGACTTTTGACTATAAATCACTAGCTTATGACAATCATCATCTATGTGGAAGCATTGGCTTCAAAAGATTGGATTATCACCCTTACTGCACAGGTCATGTGAACCGGCAGTACAAATTCAATATCACAGTGGTTATATGTGAGATATTATGACCCATCCTGGCCTTTATGCTAAGTCGCCAGGGCATGTGTTGTTTAAACTCTTTGCAGGATTTGCAGAAATATGACATATAAATGATTAAGTTCAAGCTCATTAGCAAAGTTGATACTTCAAAATGATTATCCGTTCTGGATTTTTCTCAAAGACTATAAGCCGCCGGGTTATAATAATTCCGGCTTACAATGGAGGCGTATTAAATCGCCATCGGCCAAGAGCCGCTAGGTATTTAAACTCCGGATTTACTTGTCAACCGATGAGGTTTTCAATCTTTAATAGCCAAAACTGGCTAGATTTTCATGATGATATTGAATGATTGAGGTTTTCATACCGGATTATATTATTCAAATCTTGAATAGCCAACATGGCTGGATTTCTATTGTGATTATCAATAACCAGTGTGATGATTGAGGTTTTCAAAGCCGCGTTAGCGCAACGGCTATTATTTTTATCAATGGGCATGATTTATTTTACAATGGAGGAAATAGTCCCAAGTCCCTTACGACCCGGCACTTGGGGGCTACATTATTGAAATTGAGGTTACATCAAATATGCAAGTCTCATGTTGCAGCAAGCATGCAGCATGACACTTGGGGGCTAATGCAAAGTCATTTTTTGCTCAAACTTATTGAAGACCCGACTCATCACATTTTAAATGAGCCGGCCCTTGGGGACTACCAATTGCTCTTGTCAAAAATTCAAGGTACACAAGCATTAATCCATTATATTGAACGGTCCACTATTTAGTTGGTGGAGTACAAAGCTCTTAACCTTGTGGACGTGGGTTCAAGCCCCATGGTGGAGACTATATTATATGATGTTATTATCAATTATATACAAAGTCCCAGCTCAGTATTATCTTACTAAGCCGGCCCTTGGGGGCTACACATTGTTGTTCAAATTTACATGGTTATATCTACAAAGTCCCTGCTCATTATTGTAGAATGACCCGGCCCTTGGGGGCTGTACTGGTTGAAGTTTTCATGAGCATAAAGCAATTACAAGTCCCAGGTTGCTGCAAGCATGACAACCCGACACTTGGGGGCTACATGTGTGGAATATTCAGTTTATATGATTGATGAATAAACCGGATTTTTTCAAGGTTGCAACATTTATTGGAGCAAGTCTTAAACCATCACTTTGTTCTGCTCAAGACTTGGGGGCTACAGGCCGTTTTTGGTAATGATAAACCGGCAAGTTTTACATCTTCAAGCTGGCTGAATATCAATGAGTATTTGAAGACCAAAATTATTTAACCCGGCGCCTTGGAAGCCGACTCAAGTGGATTATTCTTCACAATATTTTTCTGTGAGAAACCAACATCAACAAATTGAGTATGAAGCTAGCTTATTTGACCCGTATTTTCTAGATGAAGGAAATGACAAATGGATTTAAGGATAATCAGGTCCTGTCTCAGGAGAATATTTAACCCGGAGCACAAGGAATTAAGGATGATCAGGTGCCAGCGTACAAGAATTTTTAACCCGGAAAGCAATCTGTCAAAGTTGTTCTTGTGTTTGTTTTATAGGATCAGTTTAACATGGATAAATCCAAATTAAACTGGGGGCTAATGTCGGGGATATACTCCGTGGTATGACCCGACTGGATATATGGCCCGGACGGACTTGGCGTTTTACTGATGACCCGCCGGAGGACTGGCGACTCACGGGTATGGCGGCTCACTGGTGTGACGACTCACGAGCCTGAAGACTCATGGGTGACCCGGCGGGTGCTTCAGACGGACGGCAAGGCCCAAGGCCCAGTATGCCGGTTCATATAAAGGTGGGCCAGTTTAAGAGGAAAGGGATGACGAATATTTCCTTTACGAGGAAGCAAGACCCGGACTTGTATTCAACTTGTAAGAGAAGATAGACTAGTCTTAGTCCTACTAGGACTCCACATGTAACCCGCCCCTCTAACTTATATAAGGAGGGCAGGGCTCCCCAAAGAGGGACAAGAAATAATATCTAGGGCTAGACACAAGGAGGAGAGCCGGCTTATGCGGCGTCTCCCTCATGATCATAATGAGACCTAGCCACAAACAGCATGTTGGGTTATTATCGGATGATGTTTCCCGGGGCCCGAAGCTGTCTAAATCTTTGTCTTGTGTTGCGTCTCTCGATTCCGCCCAACCCCACTCAAGCTACCACAATAGATGCGTTGGCCTCGCGACTAAGTCCTCACGCTAAGGACATCCGCCGGGACAATTCCACGACAAATGCCCTTCAAGGATATGACCGTTAGGTGGTAGGATATTTTAGGACAGCTGGCGCGTAGCACAACAACAATCGGATTTGAGGTTCGAATTCTCAGGGCTATCATGTTCCTCACTGTGTAGGCAATCCCCACTAGCGAATTCGTAACTCCTCAGTCAGAACAAATTCCTGAGAGACCAGAAGATCTTCGTCTCTGTCACTGAAGAAATTGACTGAACTGGTATGAGATTTCTAATGGCTTCACTCGAAAGGATTGGGTAGGTTTAGGATTTTGAGATGAGCATCACGTGGAAATCAGTTTCCTTAGTATTACCTTGACCCCCTTTAACAGTGCGGTGTTTCCTATGACTCAAGAAACAGAAAATGAAACTACGAAAACAAAAGTCTTCACGCTTCACAATCCTCTCATGAATATCCATGTCTTCAAGGTCGCACCAATTTCATCACTTTCAAAGTCTTCAGGAGAACCAAAGTCTTCAGCTGAAGACATTCATTTTTAGGGATCGACTTTCACTATAAATATCAAACTCCCCATCGACTTATAGAGCCTGTGTACACTCACAAACATATTAGTCCCTTAACATATAAGTCTTCAATACACCAAAATCACTAAGGGGCACTAGATGCACTTACAATCTCCCCATTTTTGGTGATTGATGACAATATAGGTTAAGTTTTCAACGGGAATAAACATATGGAATGAAAGTGCTCAATATTGAGGAATTTGATTGCAAGATATATAAGAACTCCCCCTGAATATGTGCATAGTGAGGAATTTGCTTTTGAAGCAATGCACATTTGAAGAGTAGAATCATGGAGATTTCCCCTATATCTTGTAATTCATACACGCATTTAACATATAGAATAAAGAATTTGAAATTCATGATGAAATATGGTGACTGATGTAATTCAGCATGCGTGCATAGCATATATGAGGAAATAGCATGCAGATGACAGAGCAAAAGTATCAGGTCACCATCGGACTTAAGTTTGCAACTCAATCAACAAACACTTCAGAAGAGCAAGAGTTGCAACTTAACCAAAAAAACGCCCATATAGATAGACCCTCTTGAAGACTAACTCAAATTCTCCCCCTTTTTCATCAAATGACCAAAAGGGACAAAAAGTGAGGACTAACGCCCCTGAAGAATTTCATCATGAGGTTGATGGAGCAGTGTCAGCGTTGTTGGGGTCGGTTGTTGGAGTAGGGCCTGCCGCAGTGTCGTCCAAATCTTCATTTTTATCCGTGTCACACAATGAACAATATGATCTAGGCACCAAGGGAGGAACTTCGACCTTCTTGAATTTCTTCGCTGGTGGCTTAGACCAGCCGAAGTCTTGTTGGAAACCCATCTGCTTGAGTTCCTCATCACCGTAGAGATGAGACATAATAGCCCAGGTGCGATCGAAAACTTCATTAAGTTAGTAATGGTTCTTCTTCAGTGAATTATATGTTACAGTCATGTTGTGAAGAATGGAACCAAACTGCCATTTCACCCATTTGTGATTGCGATCAATCATCACCCTTGGAGCTGTGGCTTGAGTACTTTGCTTTGTGGCATTGGCAGCAGAATCATGAGTGGTAGAGTCATCATTGGTGCAATAAGATGCAGCTTTGCGGAACTGACCATCCAATGGACGAATGCCCTCATCAACAATTGCAGTGGCCTTGCCCTTTTCATCAGCTGAGGAAAATGTCCACTTGAGGACTTCAATAGGGGGCAAGTAGCTGCCATGGTTGAGAGTGTCAGCCTTGTAGTTGATTGAAGACCTTGATCTGAGGAATCTCATAATCCAGGGTGCGTAAGGCTTCAATTCAAAGAGAGACATAGCAATGTTTGCCATAGTCCGCATGAAGAAGTCATGGTAGTCCATTAGGATACCATACATGATATTGAACAACATATTCTTCATCATGCCAAGAACTTCTTCATCATTTGAGTCGTGGCCTTTGATTGGACTCAAAGTCTTCGTCAGAATGTGATAGATAGTCCGAGGCACATAGAGCAATTCCTTCACTAGGAATTTGGTTCTAGGGGCTTGACCAGGCTTCATTAGCTTCATCAGCACTTGCATGTAGTGATCTGAAAGTTCAGGTTCTTGGTACATAAGACGCGCACCTTCAAGGGGAGGACTGACTAGCAGGGCATGGAGCAATTCAGAGGCCGGTGCTTTGAAGTGAGGGTTTTCAGCCATCCAGTCCAACACCCAGGAGTTAATGTCTTCAGCATTGCCGGTGATGTGCAGCGTCGCGTAGAACTGAAGAATGAGTTCTTCATTCCAATCGCATATGTCTGTGCAGAAGTTGAGCAGTCCAGTGTCATGAAGAGCACTGAGGACTGGTGTGAAGCACGCTAGCGATTCCATGTCCACATGTGGAATATGCTCGTGGTCGAAGACTTTGTCCTTGTTGAAAAGCAGCGAAGAATAGAAGTTTGCTTGGCTGGCAGTCCAGAAGCGCTTCCTTCTAACACGAGCAGAGTCATATGGGTTGTAGTCGGTGAAGAATACTCGCTCATGGAAGAAGTCATCAGCCTTGAATTTTGGCATCTTTGAGAATGGATTCTTCGGCGTTGGATGGGGAGTATCAGTTAATTGCAGTACTACCTCAGGAATCTCAATCTCTGGAGCTGCAGGCTGAGGAATTTCAGCTTCTGCTTCAGTTGCAGCCTGGGTCTCCATTTCTTCAGCAGCTTTTTCATCAGCACTAGTGGCTGGAACTTCTTCATGAATGGAAGGAGTAGTATGAATTTCATCAGAGCCCATTGATACATCTCGAACGTATCTATAATTTATGAAGTATTCATGCTATTATATTATCTGTTTTAGATGTTTAATGGGCTTTACTATACACTTTTATATTATTTTTGGGACTAACCTATTAACCTAGAGCCCGGTGCCAGTTTCTGTTTTTTTTTCCTTGTTTTTGAGTTTTGCAGAAAAGGAATACCAAACGGAGTCCAATTGACATGACAATTTTTGACAAATTTTTATGGACCAAAAGAAGCCCCAGGAGTGCAAGAGTTGGTCCAAAAGAGTCCCGGGCTGCCCACGAGGGTGGAGGGCGCGCCCTAGGGGGGCGCCCCCTGCCTTGTGGACAGCCCGGAGACACCCCTGACGTGAGACCTATGCCAAAAATTCCTATAAATACTGAAACCTCTAGAAAGCACAATAGATCGGGAGTTCCGCCGCCGCAAGCCTCTGTAGCCACCAAAAACCAATTGGGACCCTGTTCCGGCACCCTGCCAGAGGGGGGATCCCTCACCGATGGCCATCTTCATCATCCCGACGCTCTCCATGACGAGGAGGGAGTAGTTCACCCTCAGGGCTGAGGGTATGTACCAGTAGCTATGTGTTTGATCTCTCTATCTCTCTCTCTCTCGTGTTCTTGATTTGGCACGATCTTGATGTATCGCGAGCTTTGCTATTATAGTTGGATCTTATGATGTTTCTCCCCCTCTACTCTCTTGTAATGGATTGAGTTTTCCCTTTGAAGTTATCTTATCGGATTGAGTCTTTAAGGATTTGAGAACACTTGATGTATGTCTTGCATGTGCTTATCTGTGGTGACAATGGAATATTTACGTGATCTACTTGATGTATGTTTTTGTGATCAACTTGCGGGTTCCGTGACCTTGTGAACTTATGCATGGGGGCTGGCACACGTTTTCGTCTTGACTCTTCGGTAGAAACTTTGAGGCACTCTTTGAAGTACTTTGTGTTGGTTGAATAGATGAATCTGATATTGTGTGATGCATATCGTATAATCATGCCCACGGATACTTGAGGTGACATTGGAGTATCTAGGTGACATTAGGGTTTTGGTTGATTTGTGTCTTAAGGTGTTATTCTAGTACAAACTCTATGATAGATTGAACGGAAAGAATAACTTCGTGTTATTTTACTACGGACTCTTGAATAGATCGATCAGAAAGGATAACTTTGAGGTGGTTTCGTAACCTACAATAATCTCTTTGTTTGTTCTCCGCTATTAGTGACTTTGGAGTGACTCTTTGTTGCATGTTGAGGGATAGTTATTTGATCCAGTTATGTTATTATTATTGAGAGAACTTGCACTAGTGAAAGTATGAACCCTAGGCCTTGTTTCCTACCATTGCAATACCCTTTACGCTCACTTTTATTACTTGTTACCTTGCTGTTTTTATAATTTCATATTACAAAAACCTATATCTACCATCCATATTGCACTTGTATCACCATCTCTTCGCATAACTAGTGCACCTATACACTTTACCATTGTATTGGATGTGTTGGGGACACAAGAGACTCTTTGTTATTTGGTTGCAGGGTTGTTTGAGAGAGACCATCTTCATCCTACGCCTCCCACGGATTGATAAACTTTAGGTCATCCACTTGAGGGAAATTTGCTACTGTCCTACAAACCTCTGCACTTGGAGGCCCAACAACGTCTACAAGAAGAGGTTGTGCAGTAGACATCACGCATCTAAACTTCAGTAGGTACAGGAGACTGTGGAATTTGTTGCAGAGGCGTGACATGGGAGAGTAGGGGTGCTGACTTTCCCAGAAGTCATCATTCATCACTGGAGTGGTGCTCCCAATGTCCATGTTTTCATCAACTTCCATTTCTTCAACGCCTGCCTTTTTAGCTGTGAACTGAGGCATAGGCGAGGATACTAGTGGGGTTGAAGTGACATGGTCAACTTCAATTTCTTCATCCATCTGCTCTGTCGAAGCAGCAGAAGGATTTTCTTCATCAGATCTACTCGGAATCTCATAATCTTCACCAAAAGGAACGAGTTCCTTCGATGACATCCTTGAAAGAGGAATAGCATCAATGGGATTCTCCAGTGAGCTTGTCAAAATCGTCGCCTTCTTTGGTGCAGAGGATTCTGAGGCAGCAAATGCTTTCCTTTTTCTTCAGAGCGGCTCGCTCCGTATCCTTTGTTTTCTTCACTTCCAAGGCAGAAGGAAGAATTGGAGTGGGTGTTGGCGTTGGTGCAGGAGGAGCAGAGGAAATTGGAGCAATTTCTTCTGGCACAACTGTTGTAGTTGTCCTGACTTGTTCATCTTCAGCAGGCGTAGCTTCAGATGCTTCAGCTGCCCTGACTTGTTCTTCAGGTGCAACACTAGTGGTTGCCCTGGGAATTTCTTCAGCGGCCGAAACTCCTTCAGCCCTGATGCTTGCAGTTTCATCAGCAGTCTGATTTTCATCAGCGGTGCTGGCATGTTCTTCAGTTGGCTGTGCAGATGCAGCAGCCAGAGGAATCTCAATGTGCATTGGGCCAGCAACATTGGAAGTGAGGCCTTTCACCATTTTGACAAATCTGACTTTGTCTCCCAGCCATTCTGCCTTGTAGGAGTCAAATTCATCACTGAACTTTTTGATCTCAGATTGCAAAGTGAGGAGTTGGTCAAGGGTAAGAGTCAACATGTTGTCCTTCAAATATCATTGCTTCTTGTACTAGGCCTTCTTCACAGTCCTGGCATGTTCATATTTCCATTTTTCTTCAGCTATGAATGCCGTCAACATGTGACTTTGTCCAGGAGTGAGGTTTAACTCTGGCAACGGAGTGTTTGGGTCTTTGTACCAGAGTTCAATGAAATCTAGGATCTTCTTCAGATCCAACAGAAGTGGCACATCACTGCCCTTGGCTCTAGCGGCCCTTTGTTGTTTATTTCGGATGATCTCAACCAATTCTTCATCATCAGCTTCATCATCATCAGATGGTATTGTGAAGGAAACCTGCTTCTTGTGAGGACTTGGTCTAGTGCCTCGTCCAGCAGTGGCCTTGGTCTTCAGCAAAGTTGGGCTCTTTGAAGACAGAGGAGGAGCAGATGAACTTGCAGAGGCTTCTGAGGCAATTGAGATGCCTATTGTCCTTTGGCACGTGGCGAGATGCACAGGTGCTGAGGACTTTGCCGAAGGAGCAGAGGATTTTGCAGCCTGAGGAATATGCCGTGAGGGCACAGATGAGCTTGGTCGTGAGGGCAATGCTGAGCTTGGAGGTTTGCGGGCAGGCTTCTTGGGCATAGCCTTCTTGCTTGAGGAAGCCTCAACAGCGGCAGCAGCAGAATCTTCATTGAATTTGTTTACTACTTCTTTGGCCTGTTTTGCCAATTTGGCTTGCCGCTTGGCCCATTCGTTAGCATAATCCTCACCATGTTTGATGCTTGTGGGATCAGCTTTTTGGCCAGGTGCCAACGGAGGTCTTCGACAAGGAGGGTTGAGAGCGAATTTCTTCATATATTCAGAGTAACATATCTGTACTCCCTCCATTCCCGAGCCCATCTTTGTTCAATCTTCTGTATGCGCACCTTGCGCTCATTCTTAGTTTCTTTTCCATGAGTTGCCTCATCAGGCGTGCAGTACCCTGCATAAATGTCAGCAGGGATCTCAAAGGCTGTGTTGACTTCTAGTTTCTTTCCTCCTTTCTAAGGTCTTTTCTCATCTGCCATTTTGTTTAGTTGAGGAATTTCAACTATCGAGTTCTCTGAAGAAGTATGCAGTTTTTCTTCAAGGAATGCTACAAATGAGTTAAGTTGATGAGAACCTAGTGATTCAGCAGCAGACATGTGTACCTGTGAATAGAGTATAGGTGCGAAGAATTTGGAGAGGTCATATGCGTTCTCAATTTTTTTTGGAAAATAGAACAAGTTTGAGGAAATTTGACCAGATGTGTCTTGAAGAATTTCACTAAGCGTTCTTTGACTTAGGTTTCAGAGTTCTGCGGATTGTGAAATTCACACAATTGAGGAATCTTGAGAAAAAACGTCACTTAGAGAAACATATCAAGAACAGATGATTGTGTGAGGTGTTTATAGTGTGGAGGTTGAAGAATAAACACCTTTTGAAGATTTTGTAGAAATCATCAGGATCAACAAGGTAGTAAAAGTATCTTTTAATTACCCTTGACGAAGAACACGACGAACTAGAGATGTAGATTTAGAAGTTCGTCAGTCCAGATCTTCCACACCCTAACTTGGCAGAGGAAGACAGCTACGGCGGCGGCGGAGTGAATAAATTCGCGGCCGGTGCGAGTACGACGGCGATGAGGTCGAGGCAGTGAAGCTCTTCCTCACCGGCAACGATGAAGGTAGCGGCGGCGCTAGGTCTGGAGAGCTCGAGCGAGGGGAGTGAGGTCGAGCGGGGTAAATGCAGTCAGAGGAGGGTGAGGGGTATATATAGCCACGGTGAAAAACTGTTCGCCCAAAGAAATTGGACGAACGTGCCCCTGACCCTTCTCATTCTAGCGACATGTGTCACCCACGTAAAGTGTAGTGGAGATTGTGTTAGATCGTGGGTGAATAGATAATTCTTATCGTGGGATGTGGATTAGTTTGAGCGGCAAAAACCGAAAATTCAGATAAGAATATTTTATTGTTGCATTCGCAAATTCTTCAGCTGACAAGGATGTAGTGAAGATTTTGAATGGGTTTCTAAGTAGAACGCACATGAAGAATTTGTGAACAGACTGGGTTGAGTTTAGCATAGAGGGGAAAGTGTCCGATCACATTCACTTAGCAGAAAAGGCAGCTTGAAGAATTAGCAATAAGTGAATGTTGTAGAGGACATAAAACTCAAATATATATATAGTCAATGAAGAATAATGACGGGAAGAGTGAAGACTTTGCAAAGTTGAAGAATTTGAAAAACTGAGGAATTTCAAAGTGACAAACTCAAATTGAAGATTTTCAACTTTGGTTGGTGGCGTGACCCACCATATAAGAATGATGACTTCAAACATTGCATACAATTGTCATAGGGTTCTGAGAGTCAAATTCGTGATTAATTTCTTCACACTTAGAATGTTAGTCTTCATTGATTGAAGAAAAACGTTGCTTCGTGTGTTGCACATCTAAGTCATCAAGTTTGCATAAGTGTTAGGATGTGTGTCCTTTTCAAAGAACATTCAAAGATTCTAGGATATTTAGCTCACACCGCAACTTGCTAAATCTATTCTCATCCAAGGGCTTAGTGAAGATATCGGCCAGCTGGTCTTCAGTACTTGCGTGGTCGATGGAGATGTCGCCCTTCAACACATGGTCACGAAGAAAATGATGACGAATCTGGATGTGCTTTGTCATCGAGTGCTGAACTGGGTTGTGAGCAATCTTGATAGCACTCTCATTGTCGCAATAGAGCGACACATTCTTCACATTGATGCCATAGTCCTTGAGGGTTTGCTTCATCCATAGCAATTGAGCACAGCAGGATCCAGCAGCAATGTACTCAGCTTCAGCAGTAGATGATACGCAGTTCTGCTTCTCCGAGGACCAACATACCAAGGATCATCCAAGGAAATGACATGTGCCTGATGTTGACTTGCGGTCCACGCGATCACCAGCATAGTCAGAGTCAGAATATCCAATGATATAAAACGAAGAGCCCTTGGGATACCATAATCCAAGTGTTGGTGTGTGAGCTAGATATCGAAGAATATGCTTCACAGCCTTATGGTGTGATTCCTTCAGTGTAGCTTGAAATCGGGCACACATGCAAACACTAAGCATAATATCCGGCCTAGATGCACATAGGTACAATAAAGAGCCAATCATGGAGCGATATACCTTTTGATCGAAGTCTTTACCATTTTCATGCATAGATGGCCATTTGTGGGCATAGGGATTTTGACACCTTTGCAGTCTTGCATGCCGAATTTCCTCAATACATCCTTGAGGTATTTCTCCTAAGATATGAATATGCCATTGTATTGTTGATGAATTTGATGACCGAAAAGGAATTTCGATTCTCCCATCATAGACATTTGATATTCTTCACTCATCATATAGGAAAATTCGTCACTGTAATGTTGGTTAGTACAACCAAAGATAATATCATCAACATATATTTGGCACATGAATAATTCATCATCATATGCTTTAGTGAAAAGAGTTGGATCAAGTGAACTGGGTTTGAAGCCTTTCTTCATGAGGAATTCCTTCAGTGTGTCATACCACTCCCGAGGTGCTTGCTTGAGGCCATAGAGGTCCTTGTTGAGTCTATAGACGTGATCTAGAAATTTGGGATCCTCAAAACCTGGTGGTTGAGCAACATATACTTCTTCCTCAAGCTTACCATTGAGGAATGCACTTTTCACAACCATTTGATGTAAGATGATATTATGATGGTTAGCATAAGCAAGCAATATGCGAATAACCTCAAGTCTATCAACATGTGTAAAAGTTTCATCGCAATCAATTCCTTCAACCTGTGTGTAGCCTTGAGCTACAAGACGAGCCTTATTCCTCACCACAAGGCCATTTTCATCTTGTTTGTTGCGGTAGATCCATGATGTTGTGCTTGCGTGGGTCTAGTCACTTGACAAGCTACCACATGTTGTTGAGCTTGAATTGATGCAATTCATCTTGCATGGATTGAATCCACTCAGATTTCATGAATGCTTCATCAACTTTAGTGGGTTGTGTGATAGAGACAAGTGCAAAATGCCCACAAAAGTTAGATAAATGTGAAGCTTTTGAGCGTGTGAGAGGACCTGATGCATTGATGTCACCAATGATCTTCTCGATCTGCACTTCGTTTGCAACGCGAGGATGTGCGGGTTGACGATTTTGCTTCGGCCCAGCAATTTCTTCAGAGCTAGTTTCTTCAGTAGCACCAGTGTGATTTTATTCACGATACAGAATGACTTCTTCAACAGGTTCTTTGGTAGGGATGATATGCTCAATAGCTTTGAACTTGATGGATTCCTCAGGTGACATTTCATCTAGCACAGGAGGTAGGTGCTCTCTTTGCGAGCCATTAGTTTCATCGAACTGCACATCTACAGTTTCAACAATCTTGTGGTGATTGAGATTGAAGACTTTGTAGGTGTGTGAGTCCGTTCCGTAACCAAGCATAAAAACCTCGTGTGCTTTTGGTGCAAACTTAGAGCGATGGTGAGGATCTCTAATCTAGCATTTAGCACCGAAGACTTTGAAATAACTTACATTGGGTTTCTTGTCAGTGAGGAGTTCATATGAGGTCTTTTTGAAGAATTTGTGAAGATATACCCTGTTGATGACGTGGCATGCAGTATTGATGGCTTCAGGCCAGAAGCGCCGAGGTGTCTTGTATTCATCATGCATGGTGCAAGCCATCTCAACAAGAGTTCTGTTCTTGCACTCCACGACGCCATTCTGCTGAGGAGTATAGGGAGCAGACAACTCATGAGTAATACCAAGTATATCAAGATATTCATCGAGACCAGTGTTCTTGAACTCAATTCCATTATCACTCCTGATATGCTTGATCTTCACACCGAAGTTAGTAGAAGCCCTTGAGGAAAAACGCCTGAAGACTTCCTACACTTCATTTTTGTAAGTGATGATATGCACCCATGTGTAACGAGAATAGTCATTAACTATGACAAAGCCATATAATGATGCAGAACTAGCGAACGTGGCATAATGAGTAGGGCCAAAGAGATCCATATGAAGTAATTCAAAGGGACGAGAAGTGGTCATGATAGTCTTAGAGGGATGCTTGGCTCTGGTGATCTTTCCAGCCCCACAAAGATGATCTTTGAGGAATTTGACACCCTCGATGCCAATGACATGCTTCTTCTTCGCGAGTGTATGCAAGTTCCTCATCCCGGCATGACCGAGTCGTCGATGCCATAGCCAGCATTCTGAAGCTTTTGCAAGTAGACATGTGGCAGGCTGTGGTCCTGCAGAGAAATCAACAATGTACAAGTCTCGTTCCCTAAAGCCTTCGAAGACTTTGGAGTTGTCAGATTCCATTAGCACAATGCAATGATATTTGCCAAAGACGACAACCATATCAAGACCACAAAGCATTGAGACAGCCATGAGGTTGAATCCTAAGGACTCAACAAGCATGACTTTGTCCATGTGTCGAGCCTTTGAGATCACAACCTTACCTAGACCCAATACCTTGCTTTTGCCTTTGTCAGCATAGGTGATATGCTTCAAATGAGATGGTGACAGATCAGTGTCCATCAATAAGTTCCTATCACCGGTCATGTGGTTTGTGCATCCATTGTCGAGGACCCACTTAGTAGCTTTAGGTTGTTCGTCCTGGAGATGAATTAGTGCAACTTACGAACCCATATACTTCATTAGTGAAGAATATGATATCAATTTCATCAACAACAATAGTAATATGAGGACGTGAGAAATGAGTAGTTCATTTCTTCATGATTAGCTTGCGTCCATTCAAGCACATTCATGTCTCCAGCAATTTTTTCAGACGATTAAGTTCGTCTGGAGACCTGACCCTGTATAGGAGATTAGTTCTTTTTCTTCACCACCCACATCTGGAGGGGTGACAAAGAATTCATCATTCTGCGAGCTCCATATGAAAAAGACGGCATTGAAGTCAGTGCACTTTGTTTCACAGAAGAGTGGTTAGGGTAAGCATATGAAAAAGCAGAGAAATTCTTCGAGGACTTATGAACATAATGGTTTGAAGAATAATGCACATATTCATAGCCTTTAGACTTTCCCTGTGAAACAGAAGTGTTAGCACGATGATGTTCATATGAGGATTTTGATCCATGTGAGGAATTTGATCCATATGAAGAATTTGGTCCACATGAGGACTTGGATCCATATGAATATTTTGATCCATACGAAGAATTTGATTTGGGGTTCCTGTTCTTCATAGGTGGTGTCATGATGACATTCACCTGAAGAGTTTCAAGGTACCTTTTGGGAACCCAGATTTTCTTCATAGGGAAACCGTTCCTGTAGTTAGTACCAATAGATCGAGCAAATACCTCACCATTCTGATTCTTAAACAGTTTATAGTTGGAGTGAAAAGACTCATCAGAGGAATATGAAGAATCACAAGTAATGCCTGATAAAGTGCATGGATATACAGGAGGTCCTTTCGCAGCAACCCATGACGTTTTGGGATACTGCTTAGGTTTCTAGTAGGTCCCATCAGCATTGAGTTTCCTCTCAAAGGCAATACCCTCTTTCCTAGGGTTCATGTTCAAGATCTGCTTTTTAAGCACATCACAAAGAGTCTGATGCCCTTTGAGGCTTTTGTAAATGCCTGTCACATACAATTCCTTCAGCCCTGCATTATTGTCAGTGATACTTGTGGTATCCTCAGATGAGGAATTTGTAACCACAGAGACAATTGAAGAATTTGCAACAATAGAAGCATTTGAACATTCAGGTGATGAATTAGCAGATTCACTCTCAATGCATTTTAGACATGGTGGAATAACTTCTTCCTGAGCGGAACTGGTCTGTTGAGTGAGCAATGAATCATTTTCCTTCTGAAGATCTTCATAACTCACTTTAAACTTCTCAAGATCTTGCTTTCTCTGAAGAAATTCATAAGAAATCTTCTCATGATCAGTTAAGAGAGTGTTATGATGATTTTGAAGGTTGTCAAACTTGGTGTGAAGTCTTTGAAGATTATCTGTCAGAGTCTTGGTTCGATTCAATTCCTCACCCAACAGGTCATCACTTCTGTCTAGTTGATTTCGAATCTTTTCTAAAGCCTTCTGTTGTTTAACAACAATTTTAGCAAGTTTGGAATAGCTAGGCTTGAGATTTTCATCAGATTCATCCTCACTAGAGTCAGAGGGGGAATGTTTGAGTACCTTGGCACCTTTTGCCATGAAGCAGTAGGTGGGAGCATAGTCATCGACGCTCTTGTCAGCAGAGTTGGGGAGGTCATTTTCTTCAGTGTTGAAGATGGACTTGCTACCGTTAGCAGTAGCGAGGGCTAAGCTCTCCACACCAAAGTCTGACTCCTCAGATTCCTCTTCTTCCACATTATCCTCAGATTCAGCTTCAGAGTCCATTTCCTTGCCAATATATGCCCGGGCCTTCTTGGAACTGCTCTTCTTGTGAGATGAAGACTTTGAAGATTTTGATGATGAACACTTTGAAGATTTCTTCTTCTTTGATTCCTTTTTCCAGAGAGGACAATCAGACATGTAGTGACCATGTTTCTTACATTTGTGGCAAGTTCTCTTTTTGTAGTCACAAGATGAGGAATCATCATTTCTTGAAGACTTTCCAAAACGACTGCGATGAGAGAACTTCTGGAATTTCTTCACGAGCATTGCTAGCTCCTGGCTCAGTTCTTCAGGATCACCGAGGCTGCTACCAGAATCTTCAGCTTCAGATTCGGAGACTGCCTTGGCCTTCAGTGCATGTGTTCTTCCATAGCTCGGTCCATAGAGGTCTCTCTTCTCAGCAAGCTGGAACTCATGAGTGTTTAGCCTCTCGAGGATATCAGCGGGATCTAGTGACTTATAATCAACTTGCTCTTGAATCATCGGTGCAAGAGTATCGAATGAGGAATCAATTGATCTTAGCAATTTCTTCACCACCTCATGGTTGGTGATGTCAGTGGGACCAAGTGCTTGAAGCTCATTTGAGATGTTAGTGAGGCGATCGAAGGTTTGCTGAACATTTTCGTTGTCGAGTCTTTTGAAGCGGTTGAAGAGATTGCGAAGAACATCAACTCGGGAGTCACCTTGAGTTGGAACTCCTTCGTTGACCTTGGACAGCCTGTCCCAAATCAGCTTTGCAGTTTCCAGGGCACTCACTTTGCCGTATTGTCCTTTTCTCAGATGGCCACATATGATATTCTTCGGTTGAGAATCGAGTTGCTTGAATCTCTTCACATCAGCATCATTCACAGACGGAGTGACCGAGGGAACACCATTTTCCACAACATACCACAGATCGTTATCAATTGCCTCAAGATGCATGCACATCTTGTTCTTCTAGTAGGGGTAGTCCGCCCCATCAAAGGTAGGACACCCAACCGAGACCTTGATCATACCTGCAGTCGACATAACTAAAACTCCAGGTGGTTAAACCAAAATCACATAGAACAAGGGAGTACCTTGCTCTGATACCAATTGAAAGTGTGTTAAGTTGACTAGAGAGGGGGTGAATAGATGATTTTTAAGAATTCTTCACTGAGGAATTTTAGGGTGAGGAAATTCCTAAGCAAAGTACTAATAGCAGCGGAATAAGTACTCAAGTATAAGCATCACAGAGCGATAGCATAGTCATCATGATGAAATGAAAGACAAACACAGAGTATAGGAAGCGTAAACACATGATAAACAGGCTGAAGACAATGTGACTGAAGAAATAAGGTTGACGAATTAGAGTAAGTCTTCAGTCAAAGTCTTCAAACAGTAATGATCAGGTTCATCAACACATGAATGAGGAAATGAAAGGGTTGAGGAAATAGAACCAGTAGGCTTAGTGAAGACAATGATTTGGTCGACCAGTTCCAACTGCTGTGACAGTTGTACGTCTTGTTGGAGCGGTTGAGTATTTAAACTCGAGGACACACAGTCCTGGTCACACAGTCCTCACCATATTCTCCTTGAGCTAAGATCACGTAGATCTTGCCTAACGCTCGTGGTAAGTCTTCACAGGTGACTTCCAAATCTTCACAGACTAGGTCACTCGGTGATCCACAATTCCTCTTGGATGCTCAGACCATGACGCCTAACCGTCTGGAGGATACACAGTCCTCAAAGGTAATAGGCGTTGGTTCCACGCAGGAACAATCTCTTTAGTGATGCTCAATCACTTTGGGTTTGTAGGTTTGGGTTTTCCTCACTTGATGATTTTCGCTCAAAGTCCTCAGAGGATGGGATGCTCTCAAATGACAAGTGTCAGTTTCTCTCGGAGCAGCCAACCAGCTAGTGGTTCTAGGGGGCGGCTATTTATAGCCTAGGGAGCAGCCCAACATGATAAGACATAAATGCCCTTCAAGGATATGACCGTTAGGTGGTAGGATATTTTAGGACAGCTGGCGCGTAGCACAACAATGGTCGGATTTGAGGTTCGAATTCCTTAGGGCTATCATGTTCCTCACTGTGTAGGCAATTTGCACTTGCGAATTCCTAACTCAGTCAGAACAAATTCCTTAGAGACCAGAAGATCTTCGTCTCTGTCACTGAAGAAATTGGCTGAACTAATTGAGATTTCCAATGGCTTCACTCGAAAGGATTGGGTAGGTGTAGGATTTTAAGATCAACATCACGCGGAAATTAGTTTCCTTAGTATTACCTCGACCCCCTTTAACAGTGCGGTGTTTCCTATGACTCAAGAAAGAGAAAATGAAACTACGAAAACAAAAGTCTTCACGCTTCATAATCCTCGCATGAATATCCAAGTCTTGAAGGTCGCACCAATTTCATCACTTTCAAAGTCTTCAGGAGAACCAAAGTCTTCAGCTGAAGACATTCATTTTTAGGGGTCGACTTTCACTATAAATATCAAACTCCCCATCGACTTATAGAGCCTGTGTACACTCACAAACATATTAGTCCCTTAACCTATAAGTCTTCAATACACCAAAATCACTAAGGGGCACTAGATGCACTAACAGACACACTGAAGGAATTCCTTATGAAGAAAGGCTTCAAACCCGGTTCACTTGATCCAACTCTTTTCACTAAAGCATATGATGATGGATTATTCGTGTGCCAAATATATGTTGATGATATTATCTTTGGCTGTACTAACCAACGTTATAGTGATGAATTTGCCTATATGATGAGTGAAGAATATCAAATGTCTACGATGGGAGAATTGAAATTATTTTTAGGTCTTCAAATTCGTCAACAATACAATGGCATATTCATATCTCAGGAGAAATACCTCAAGGATGCATTGAGGAAATTCGGCATGCAAGACTGCAAAGGCATCAAAATCCCTATGCCCACAAATGGCCATCTGTTCACTGATGAAAATGGTAAAGACTTCGATCAAAAGGTATATCGCTCCATGATTGGCTCTTTATTGTACCTATATGCATCTAGGCCGGATATTATGCTTAGTGTTTGCATGTTTGCCCGATTTCAGGCTACACCGAAGGAATCACACCATAAGGCTGTGAAGCATATTCTTCGATATCTAGCTCACACACCAACACTTGGATTATGGTATCCCAAGGGCTCTTCATTTGATCTCATTGGATATTCAAACTCTGACTATGCTGGTGATCGCGTGGACCGCAAGTCAACGCCAGGCACATGCCATTTCCTCGGACGATCCTTGGTATGTTGGTCCTCGAAGAAGCAGAACTGCGTATCACTCTCTACTGCTGAAGCTGAGTAAATTACTGCTGGATTCTGCTGTGCTCAATTGCTATGGATGAAGCAAACCCTCAAGGACTATAACATCAATGTGAAGAATCTTCCGCTCTACTGCGACAATGAGAGTGCTATCAAGATTGCTCACAACCCAGTTCAGCACTCGAAGACAAAGCACATCCAAATTCGTCATCATTTTCTTTGTGACCATGTGTTGAAGGGCGACATCTCCATCGACCACGCAAGTACTGAAGACCAGCTGGACGATATCTTCACTAAGCCCTTGGATGAGAAGAGATTTAGCAAGTTGCGGTGTGAGCTAAATATCCTGGAAGCTTTGAATGTTCTTTGAAAAGGACACACATCCTAACACTTATGCAAACTTGATGACTTAGATGTGCAACACATGAGGTAACGTTTTTCTTCAATCAATGAAGACTAACCCTCTAAGTGTGAAGAAATTAATGAAGAATTTGACTCTCAGAACCGTACGACAATTGTACGCGGTGTCTGAAGTCATCATTCTTATACGGTGGGTTATACCACCAACCAAAGTTGAAAATCTTCAATTGAGTTTATCACTTTGAAATTCCTCAGTTTTCCAAATTCTTCAACTTTGCAAAGTGTTCACTCTTCCCGTCATTTATTCTTCATTGACTATATATATATATTTGAGTTTTATGTCCTCTACATCATTCACTTATTGCTAATTTTTAAGCTGCCTTTTCTGCTAAGTGAATGTGATCGGACCCTTTTCCCTCTATGCTAAACTCAACCTAGTTTGTTCACAAATTCTTCATGTGCGTTCTACTTTGAAACCCGTTCAAAATCTTCATTGCGTCCTTGTGAGCTGAAGAATTTGCGAACGGAACATTAAAATATTCTTATCTGAATTTTCGGTTTTTGCCGCTCAAACCTTTCCACATCCCATGATAAGACTTATCTATTCACCCACGATCTCCACTACATTGTACGTGGGTGACACATGTCGCTAGGATGAGAAGAGTCAGGGGCACGTTCGTCCAATTTCTTTGGGCGAACAGTTTTTCACCGTGGCTATATATACCGTCACCCTCCTTTGACTGTATTTACCCCGCTCGACCTCACTCCCCTCGCTCGAGCTCTCCAGACCTAGCGCCACCGCTACCTTCATCGTCGCCAGTGAGGAAGAGCTTCACTGCCTCGACCTCGTCGCTCTCGTACTCGCGCCGGTCGCGGATTTCTTCACTCCGCTGCTGCAATAGCTGTCTTCCTCTGCCGAGTTAGGGCGTGGAAGATCTGGACCAACGAACTTCTAAATCTACATATCCAGTTTGTCGTGTTCTTCGTCAAGGGTAATTAAAAGTTACTTTTACTACCTTTGTTGGTCCTGATGATTTCTACAAAATCTTCAAAAGGTGTTTATTCTTCAACCTCCACACTCTGAACACCTCACACAATCATCTATTCTTGATCTGTTTCTCTGAGTGATGTTTTTCCTCAAGATTCCTCAATTGTGTGAATTTCACAATTCATACAACTCTGGAACCTAAGACAAAGAACGCTTAGTGAAATTCTTCAAGACGTATCTGGTCAAATTTCCTCAAACTTGTTCTATTTTTGCAAAAACTTCTGAGAACGCATATGAGCTCTCCAAATTAATCGCACCTATACTCTGTTCACAGGTACACATGTCTACTGCTGAATCACTAGGTTCTCATCAACTTAACTCATTTGCAGCATTCCTCGAAGAAAAACTGCATACTTCTTTAGAGAACTCAATAGTTCAAATTCCTCAACTGAAGAAAATGGCAGATGAGAAAATACCTCAGACGGGAGGAAAGAAACTAGAAGTCAACACAGCCTTTGAGATCCCTGCTGACATTTATGCAGGGTACTGCACACCTGATGAGACGACTCATGGAAAAGAAACCAAGAATGAGCGCAAGGTGCACATACAGAAGATTGAACGAAGATGGGCTCGGGAATGGAGGGAGTACATATATGTTACTCCGAAATATATGAAGAAATTCGCTCTCAACCCTCCTTTCCCAAGACCTCCGTTGGCACCTGGCCAAAAAGCTGATCCCACAAGCATAAAACATGGTGAGGATTATGCTAACGAATGGGCCAAGCGGCAAGCCAAATTGGCAAAACATGCCAAAGAAGTCGTGAAAAAATTCAATGAAGATTCTACTGCTGCCGCTGCTGAGGCTTCCTCAAGCAAGAAGGCTATGCCCAAGAAGCCTGCCCGCAAACCACCAAGCTCAGCAATGCCCTCACGACCAAGCTCATATGTGCCCTCATGGCAAATTCCTCAGGCTGCTCCAATTCCTCGGACTGCAAAATCCTCTGCTCCTCCGGCAAAGTCCTCAGCACTTGTGCATGCCAAAGGACAACATGCATCTCAATTGCCTCAAGAGCCTCTGCAAGTTCTTCTGCTCCTCCTCTGTCTTCAACGAGCCCAACTTTGCTGAAGACCAAGGCCACTGCTGGACGAGGCACTAGACCAAGTCCTCACAAGAAGTAGGTTGCCTTCACAATACCATCTGATGATGATGAAGCCGATGATGAAGAATTGGCTGAGATCATCCGAAACAAACAACAAAGGGCCGCTAGAGCCAAGGGCAGTGATGTGCCACTTCTGTTGGATCCGAAGACGATCTTGGATTTCATAGAACTCTGGTACAAAGACCCAAACACTCTGCTGGCAGAGTTAAACCTCACTCCTAGACAAAGTCACATGTTGATGGCATTCATAGCTGAAGAAAAATGGAAATATGAACATGCCGGGACTGTGAAGAAGGCCCAATACAAGAAACAACATTATCTGAAGGACAACGTGCTGACGCTTTCGCCTGACCAACTCCTCACTTTGCAATCTGAGATCAAAAAAGCTCAGTGATAAATTTGACTCCTTCAAGGCATAATGGCTGGGAGCCAAAGTTAGATTCTTCAAAATGGCGAAAGGCCTCACTTCCAATGTTGCTGCCCAACGCACATTGAGATTCCTCCGGCTGATGCATCTTCTCCACCGCTGATGAAAATCAGGCTGCTGATGAAACTGCAAACACCAGGGCTGAAGGAGTTCCAGCCTCTGAAGTAATTCCCAGGGCAACCACTAGTGTTGCTCCTGACGAACAATTTAGGGCAGCAAGCAACTGAAGTTGCACCTGTTGAAGCTGAACAAGTCAGGACACCTGCAACTGTTGTTCAAGAAGAAATTGCCCCAATTTCCTCTGCTCCTCCTGCACAAATAACAACACCCACTCCAATTCTTCCATCTACCTTGGAAGTGAAGAAAACAAAAGCATCTGCTGCCTCAGAATCTTCTGCACCCAAGAAGGCAAAGATTTTGACAAGCTCACTAGAGAATCCCATTGATGCCATTCCTCTTTCAAGCATGTCATCAAAGGAACTCGTTCCTTTTGGTGAAGATTATGAGATTCTGAGTGGATCTGATGAAAAATCCTTCTACTGCTTCGACAGAGCAAATGGATGAAGAAATCGAAGCTGACCATGTCACTTCAACCCCACTAGTATCCTCGCCTATGCCTCAGTTCACAGCTAAAGAGGCAGGCGTTGAAGAAATGGAAGTTGATGAAGACGTGGACATTAGGAGCACCACTCTAGTGATGAATGATGACTTTTGGGAAAGTCAGCACCCCAACTCTCCCGTGTTCACGCCACTGCAACTAATTCCTCAGTCCCTAGTACCTACTGAATTTCAGAAGGGCTGTTATGAAATTCACACTACTCCTTCCATTCATGAAGAGATTCCAGCCACTAGTGCTGATGAAGAAGCTGCTGAAGAAATGGAGACCTAGGCTGCACCTGAAGCAGAAGCTCAAATTCCTCAACCTGCGGCTCCAGAGATTGAGATTCCTGAGGTAGTACTACAATTGACTGATACTCATCCAACACCGAAGAATCCATTCTCAAAGACGCCAAAATTCAAGGCTGATGACTTCTTCCACGAGCGAGTATTCTTCACCAACTACAACCCGCATGACTCTGCTCGTCTTAGAAGGAAGCGCTTCTAGACTGCCAGCCAAGCAAACTTCTATTCTTTGCTCCTTTTCAACAAGGACAAAAGTCTTTGACTGTTGGGTAACGTTGCAGAAAATAAAAATTTTCCTACTCGTTTCACCAAGATCATCTAGGAGTTCATCTAGCAACGAGTGAATAGATGCATCTACATACCTTGTAGATCGCGAGCGGAAGCGTTCAAAGAACGGGGATGATGTAGTCGAACACGACGTGATTCGAATCACCGGAGATCCTAGCACCGAACGGACGGCACCTCCCAGTTCAACACACGTACGGAACAGCCACGTCTCCTCCTTCTTGATCCAGCAAGGGAGGGAGGAGAGGTTGAGGGAGATGGCACCAGCAGCAGCACGACGGCGTGGTGTTGATGGAGCTGCAGTACTCCGGCAGAGCTTCGCTAAGCAATAAGGAGTTGGAGGAGGTGTTGGGGAGGGAGAAGGAGGCAACCAAAGGCCAAGGACTCAAGGTATGAAGTCCCTCCTCTCCCCCACTATATATAGGGGTGCCAAGGGGGGGTGGCCGGCCCTAGGAGATCCAATCTCCTAGGGGGTGCGGCGGCCAAGGGGGGTTTCCCTCCCCCCCAAGGCACCTAGGAGGTGCCTTCCACTAGTAGGACTCCTCCCCCTTGGAAACCCTAGGCGCATGGGCCTAGTGGGGCTGGTGCCCTTGGCCCATGTAGGCCAAGGCGCACCCCCTACAGCCCATGTGGCCCCCCGGGGATGGGTGGCCCCACCCGGTGGGCCCCCGGGACCCCTCCGGTGGTCCCGGTACAATACCGATAACCCCGAAACTTGTCCCGATGCCCGAAATAGGACTTCCCATATATAAATCTTTACCTCCGGACCATTCCGGAACTCCTCGTGACGTCCGGGATCTCATCCGGGACTCCGAACAACATTCGGATTACTGCATATACATATCCCTACAACCCTAGCGTAACTGAACCTTAAGTGTGTAGACCCTACGGGTTTGGGAGACATGTAGACATGACCGAGATCGCTCTCCGGTCAATAACCAACAGCGGGATCTGGATACCCATGTTGGCTCCCACACGCTCCACGATGATCTCATCGGATGAACCACGATGTCGAGGATTTAATCAACCCCGTATGCAATTCCCTTTGTCAATCGATATGTTACTTGCCCGAGATTCGATCGTCGGTATCCCAATACCTCGTTCAATCTTGTTACCGGCAAGTCACTTTACTCGTATCATAATGCATGATCCCCTGACCAAACACTTGGTCACTTTGAGCTCATTATGATGATGCATTACTGAGTGGGCCCAGTGATATCTCTCCGTCATACGGAGTGACAAATCCCAGTCTCGATCCATATAAAACAATAGATACTTTCGGAGATACCTGTAGTGCACCTTTATAGTCACCCAGTTACGTTGTGACGTTTGATACACCCAAAGCACTCCTACGGTATCCAGGAGTTATACGATCTCATGGTCGAAGGAAGAGATACTTTGACATTGCAAAAACTCTAGCAAACGAACTATATGATCTTGTGCTATGTTTAGGATTGGGTCTTGTCCATCACATCATTATCCTAATGATGTGATCCCGTTATCAATGACATCCAATGTCCATAGCCAGGAAACCATGACTATCTATTGATCAACGAGCTAGTCAACTAGAGGCTTACTAGGGACATGTTGGTGTCTGTTATTCACACATGTATTACGATTTCCGGATAACACAATTATAGCATGAATAAAGACAATTATCATGAACAAAGAAATATAATAATAATGCTTTTATTATTGCCTCTAGGGCATATTTCCAACAGTCTCCCACTTGCACTAGAGTCAATAATCTAGTTACATTGTGATGAATCGAACACCCATGGAATTCTGGTGTTGATCATGTTTTGCTCTTGGGAGAGGTTTAGTCAACGGATCTGCTACATTCAGGTCCGTATGTACTTTACAAATCTCTATGTCTCCATCTTGAACATTTTCACGGATGGAGTTGAAGCGACGCTTGATGTGCCTTGTCTTCTTGTGAAACCTGGGCTCCTTGGCAAGTGCAATAGCTCCAGTGTTGTCACAGAAGAGCTTGATCGGCCCCGACGCATTGGGTATGACTCCTAGGTCGGTGATGAACTCCTTCACCCATATTGCTTCATGTGCTGCCTCCAAGGCTGCCATGTACTCCGCTTCACATGTAGATCCCGCCACGACGCTCTGCTTGCAACTGCACCAGCTTACTGCCCCACCATTCAAAATATACACGTATCCGGTTTGTGACTTAGAGTCATCCAGATCTGTGTCGAAGCTAGCGTCGACGTAACCTTTTACGACGAGCTCTTCGTCACCTCCATAAACGAGAAACATTTCCTTAGTCCTTTTCAGGTACTTCAGGATATTCTTGACCGCTGTCCAGTGTTCCTTGCCGGGATTACTTTGGTACCTTCCTACCAAACTTACGGCAAGGTTTACATCAGGTCTGGTACACAGCATGGCATACATAATAGAACCTATGGCTGAGGCATAGGGGATGACACTCATCTCTTCTTTCTCTGCTGCCGTGGTCGGACATTGAGCTGAGCTCAATTTCACACCTTGCAAAACAGGCAAGAACCCTTTCTTGGACTGATCCATTTTGAACTTCTTCAAAATCTTATCAAGATATGTGCTTTGTGAAAGACCTATGAGGCGTCTTGATCTATCCCTATAGATCTTGATGCCTAATATATAAGCAGCTTCTCCAAGGTCCTTCATTGAAAAACTCTTATTCAAGTAGGCCTTAATGCTGTCCAAAAGTTCTATATCATTTCCCATCAAAAGTATGTCATCTACATATAGTATGAGAAATGCTATAGAGCTTCCACTCACTTTCTTGTAAACACAGGCTTCTCCATAAGTCTGTGTGAACCCAAACGCTTTGATCATCTCATCAAAACGAATGTTCCAACTCCGAGATGCTTGCACCAGCCCATAAATCGAGCGTTGGAGCTTGCACACCTTGTCAGCATTTTTAGGATCGACAAAACCTTCCGGCTGCATCATATACAATTCTTCCTTAAGGAAACCATTAAGGAATGCCGTTTTGACGTCCATTTGCCAAATTTCATAATCATAAAATGCGGCAATTGCTAACATGATTTGGACGGACTTCAGCTTCGCTACCGGTGAGAAAGTCTCATCGTAGTCAACCCCTTGAACTTGTCGATAACCCTTAGCGACAAGCCGAGCTTTATAGATGGTCACATTACCATCCGCGTCTGTCTTCTTCTTAAAGATCCATTTATTTTCTATGGCTCGCCGTTCTACGGGCAAGTCAGTCAAAGTCCATACTTCGTTTTCATACATGGATCCTATCTCGGATTTCATGGCTTCTAGCCATTTGTCGGAATCCGGACCCGCCATCGCTTCTTCATAGTTCGAAGGTTCACCGTTGTCTAACAACATGATTTCCAAGATAGGGTTGCCGTACCACTCTGGTGCGGAACGTGTCCTTGTGGACCTTCGAATTTCAGTAGGAGTTTGATCAGAAGTATCTTGATCATTATCATTAACTTCCTCTCTAGTCGGTGCAGGCACCTCAGGAACATTTTCTTGAGTTGCGCCATTTTCCGGTTCAAGAGGTAATACTTCATCAAGCTCTACTTTCCTCCCACTTACTTCTTTCGAGAGAAACTCTTTCTCCAGAAAGGACCCATTCTTGGCAACAAAGATCTTGCCTTCGGATCTGAGGTAGAAGATATACCCAACAGTTTCTTTAGGGTATCCTATGAAGACGCATTTTTCCGATTTGGGTTCGAGCTTTTCAGGTTGAAGTTTCCTGACATAAGCATCGCATCCCCAAACTTTTAGAAATGACAGCTTAGGTTTCTTCCCAAACCATAATTCATACGGTGTCGTCTCAACGGATTTCGACGGGGCCCTATTTAAAGTGAATGCGGCAGTCTCTAAAGCATAGCCCCAAAAAGATAGTGGTAAATCGGCAAGAGACATCATAGATCGCACCATATCTAATAGAGTGCGATTACGACGTTCGGACACACCATTACGCTGAGGTGTTCCAGGCGGCGTTAGTTGTGAAACTATTCCACATTTTCTTAAGTGTGTACCAAACTCGTGACTCAAGTATTCTCCTCCACGATCTGATCGTAGAAACTTGATTTTCCTGTCACGTTGATTCTCAACTTCACTCTGAAATTCCTTGAACTTTTCAAAGGTCACAGACTTGTGTTTCATTAAGTAGACATACCCATATCTACTCAAGTCATCAGTGAGGGTGAGAACATAACGATAGCCACCGCGAGCCTCAACACTCATTGGACCGCACACATCAGTATGTATGATTTCCAATAAGTTGGTTGCTCTCTCCATTGTTCCTGAGAATGGAGTCTTGGTCATTTTACCCATGAGGCATGGTTCGCACGTGTCAAATGATTCGTAATCAAGAGACTCTAAAAGTCCATCAGCATGGAGCTTCTTCATGCGTTTGACACCTATGTGACCGAGGCGGCAGTGCCACAAGTATGTGGGACTATCATTATCAACCTTACTTCTTTTGGTACTCACATTATGAACATGTGTAGCATCACGTTCGAGATTCATAAGGAATAAACCATTCACCATAGGAGCATGACCATAAAACATATCTCTCATAAAAATAGAACAACCATTATTCTCGGATTTAAATGAGTAGCCATCTCGAATTAAACGAGATCCTGATACAATGTTCATGCTCAAACTTGGCACAAAATAACAATTATTGAGGTTCAAAACTAATCCCGTAGGTAAATGTAGAGGTAGCGTGCCGACGGCGATCACATCGACCTTGGAACCATTCCCGACGCGCATCGTCACCTCGTCCTTCGCCAGTCTCCGTTTATTCCGCAGCTCCTGTTGTGTGTTACAAATATGAGCAACGGCACCGGTATCAAATACCCAGGAGTTACTACGATTACTGGTAAGGTACACATCAATTACATGTATATCAAATATACCTTTGGTTTTGCCGGCCTTCTTGTCCGCTAAGTATTTGGGGCAGTTCCGCTTCCAGTGACCACTTTCCTTGCAATAAAAACACTCAGTCTCGGGCTTGGGTCCATTCTTTGGCTTCTTCCCGGCAGCTTGCTTGCTGGGCGCGGCAACTACCTTGCCGTCCTTCTTGAAGTTCTTTTTACCCTTGCCCTTCTTGAACTTAGTGGTTTTATTGACCATCAACACTTGATGTTCCTTTCTGACTTCTACCTCTGCTGATTTCAGCATAGCAAATACTTCAGGAATGGTCTTTTCCATCCCCTGCATATTGAAGTTCATCACAAAGCTCTTGTAGCTCGGTGGAAGCGACTGGAGGATTCTGTCAATGACCGCATCATCCGGGAGATTAACTCCCAGCTGAGTCAAGCGGTTATGTAACCCAGACATAGTGAGTATGTGCTCACTGACAGAACTATTTTCCTCCATCTTACAGCTGAAGAATTTGTCAGAGACTTCATATCTCTCGACCCGGGCATGAGCTTGGAAAACCATTTTCAGCTCTTCGAACATCTCATATGCTCCATTTCTCTCAAAACGCTTTTGGAGCCCCGGCTCTAAGATGTAAAGCATGCCGCACTGAACGAGGGAGTAGTCATCAGAACGTGCCTGCCAAGCGTTCATAACGTCTTGTTCTGCAGGGAGAACAGGTGCATCACCTAGCGGTGCTTGTAGGACATAATCTTTCTTGGCAGCTATGAGGATGATCCTCAGGTTCCGGACCCAGTCCGTATAGTTGCTGCCATCGTCTTTCAGCTTGGTTTTCTCTAGGAACGCGTTGAAGTTGAGGACTACGTTGGCCATTTGATCTACAAGACATATTGTAAAATTTTAGACTAAGTTCATGATAATTAAGTTCATCTAATCAAATTATAATGAACTCCCACTCAGATTTGACATCCCTTTGGTCATCTAAGTGTTACACAATCCGAGTCGACTAGGCCGTGTCCGATCATCACGTGAGACGGACTAGTCATCGTCGGTGAACATTCTCATGTAGATCGTATCTTCCATACGACTCGTGTTCGACCTTTCGGTCTCCGTGTTCCGAGGCCATGTCTGTACATGCTAGGCTCGTCAAGTTAACCCCAAGTGTTTTCGCTGTGTAAAACTGTCTTACACCCGTTGTATGTGAACGTAAGAATCTATCACACCCGATCATCACGTGGTGCTTCGAAACGACGAACTGTAGCAACGGTGCACAGTTAGGGGAGAACACTTCTTGAAATTTTGTAAGGGATCATCTTATTTACTACCGTCGTTCTAAGTAAACAAGATGCATAAAACATAATAAACATCACATGCAATTATATAAAGTAGTGACATGATATGGCCAATATCATATAGCTCCTTTGATCTTCATCTTCGGGGCTCCATGATCATCTTGTCACCGGCATGACACCATGATCTCCATCATCATGATCTCCATCATCGTGTCTTCATGAAGTTGTCACGCCAACGACTACTTCTACTTCTATGACTAACGCGTTTAGTAATAAAGTAAAGTAGTTTACATGGCGTTCTTTAATGACACGCAGGTCATACAAAAAATAAAGACAACTCCTATGGCTCCTGCCGGTTGTCATACTCATCGACATGCAAGTCGTGATTCCTATTACAATAGCATGAACATCTCATACATGACATATAGATCATTCATCATTCATCACAACTTTGGCCATATCATATCACAAAGCACTTGCTGCAAAAACAAGTTAGACGTCCTCTAATTGTTGTTTGCAAGTTTTACGTGGCTGAAGTAGGGTTCTAGCAAGAACGTTTTCTTACCTACGTGAAACCACAACGTGATTTGTCAACTTCTATTTACCCTTCATAAGGACCCTTTTCATCGAATCCGCTTCAACTAAAGTGCGAGAGACAGACACCCGCCAGCCACCTTATGCAACTTGTGCATGTTAGTCGGTGGAACCGGTCTCACGTAAGTGTACGTGTAAGGTTGGTCCGGGCCGCTTCATCCCACAATACCGCTGAAGCAAGATAAGACTAGTAGCGGCAAGAAAGTTGACAAATCTACGCCCACAACCAATTGTATTCTACTCGTGCAAGAAGAACTACGCATAGACCAAGCTCATGATGCCACTGTTGGGTAACGTTGCAGAAAATAAAAATTTTCCTACTCGTTTCACCAAGATCATCTAGGAGTTCATCTAGCAACGAGTAAATAGATGCATCTACATACCTTGTAGATCACGAGTGGAAGCGTTCAAAGAACGGGGATGATGTAGTCGAACACGACGTGATTCGAATCACCGGAGATCCTAGCACCGAACGGACGGCACCTCCGCGTTCAACACACGTACGGAACAGCCACGTCTCCTCCTTCTTGATCCAGCAAGGGAGGGAGGAGAGGTTGAGGGAGATGGCACCAGCAGCAGCACGACGGCGTGGTGTTGATGGAGCTGCAGTACTCCGGCAGAGCTTCGCTAAGCAATAAGGAGTTGGAGGAGGTGTTGGGGAGGGAGAAGGAGGCAACCAAAGGCCAAGGACTCAAGGTATGAAGTCCCTCCTCTCCCCCACTATATATAGGGGTGCCAAGGGGGGGTGGCCGGCCCTAGGAGATCCAATCTCCTAGGGGGTGCGGCGGCCAAGGGGGGTTTCCCTCCCCCCCAAGGCACCTAGGAGGTGCCTTCCACTAGTAGGACTCCTCCCCCTTGGAAACCCTAGGCGCATGGGCCTAGTGGGGCTGGTGCCCTTGGCCCATGTAGGCCAAGGCGCACCCCCTACAGCCCATGTGGCCCCCCGGGGATGGGTGGCCCCACCCGATGGGCCCCCGGGACCCCTCCGGTGGTCCCGGTACAATACCGATAACCCCGAAACTTGTCCCGATGCCCGAAACAGGACTTCCCATATATAAATCTTTACCTCCGGACCATTCCGGAACTCCTCGTGACGTCCGGGATCTCATCCGGGACTCCGAACAACATTCGGATTACTGCATATACATATCCCTACAACCCTAGCGTAACTGAACCTTAAGTGTGTAGACCCTACGGGTTCGGGAGACATGTAGACATGACCGAGATCGCTCTCCGGTCAATAACCAACAGCGGGATCTGGATACCCATGTTGGCTCCCACACGCTCCACGATGATCTCATCGGATGAACCACGATGTCGAGGATTTAATCAACCCCGTATGCAATTCCCTTTGTCAATCGATATGTTACTTGCCCGAGATTCGATCGTCGGTATCCCAATACCTCGTTCAATCTTGTTACCGGCAAGTCACTTTACTCGTACCGTAATGCATGATCCCGTGACCAAACACTTGGTCACTTTGAGCTCATTATGATGATGCATTACTGAGTGGGCCCAGTGATATCTCTCCGTCATACGGAGTGACAAATCCCAGTCTCGATCCATATAAAACAATAGATACTTTCGGAGATACCTGTAGTGCACCTTTATAGTCACCCAGTTACGTTGTGACGTTTGATACACCCAAAGCACTCCTACGGTATCCAGGAGTTATACGATCTCATGGTCGAAGGAAGAGATACTTTGACATTGCAAAAACTCTAGCAAACGAACTATACGATCTTGTGCTATGTTTAGGATTGGGTCTTGTCCATCACATCATTATCCTAATGATGTGATCCCGTTATCAATGACATCCAATGTCCATAGCCAGGAAACCATGACTATCTATTGATCAACGAGCTAGTCAACTAGAGGCTTACTAGGGACATGTTGGTGTCTGTTATTCACACATGTATTACGATTTCCGGATAACACAATTATAGCATGAATAAAGACAATTATCATGAACAAAGAAATATAATAATAATGCTTTTATTATTGCCTCTAGGGCATATTTCCAACATTGACCACAAGCATATTCCTCATGTGGACATGGAATCTGTACCGTGCTTCACACCAGTCCTCAGTGCTCTCCATGATGCTGGACTGCTCAATTTCTGCACAGACATATGTGATTGGAATGAAGAAGTCATTCTTCAGTTCTATGTGACGCTGCACATCACCGGCAATGCTGAAGACATTAACTCCTGGGTGTTGGACTGGATGACTGAAAGCACTCACTTTAAAGCACCGGCCACTAAATTGCTTCATGCCCTGCCAGTCAGTCCTCCCCTTGAAGGTGCACGTCTTATGCACCAAGAACCTGAACTTTCAGATCACTACATACAAGTGCTGATGAAGCCAATGAAGCCTGGTCAAACCCCTAGAACCAAATTCCTCATGAAGGAATTGCTCTATGTGCCTCAGACTGTCTATCGCATTCTGAAGAAGACTTTGAGTCCAATCAAAGGCCACGACTCAAACAATGAAGAAGTTGTTGGCATGATGAAGAATATGTTGTTCAATATCATGCATGGTTTCCCAATGAACTACCATGACTTCTTCATGCGTACTTTGACAAACATTGCTATGTCTCCCGTTGAATTGAAGCCTTACACTCCCTAGATTATGAGATTCCTCAGATCAAGGTCTTCAATCAACTACAAGGCTGACTCTCTCAACCATGGCAGATACTTTTCCCCTATTTAAGTCCTCAAGCGGACATTTTCCTCAGCTGATGAAAAGGGTAAGGCCACTACAATTGTTGATGAGGGCCTTCGTCCATTGGATGGTCAGTTCCGCAAAGCTGCATCGTATTCCACCAATGATGACTCTGCCACTCATGATTCTGCCGCCAATGCCACAAAGCAAAGTCCTCAAGCCATAGCTCCAAGGGTGATGACTGATCGTGAGCTTCTCCTCAGTCTTCATCGGAAGGTCGATCGCAATCACAAATGGGTGAAACGGCAGTTTAGTTCCATTCTTCACAACATGACTGCAACATATAATTCAGTGAAGAACAACCATTACTACCTCAATGAAGTCTTCGATTGCACCTAGGCTATTCTGTCTCATCTCTGCGGCGATGAGGAACTTCGGCTGGTCTAAGCAGATGGGTTTCCAATAGGACTTCGGCTGGTCTAAGCCACCAGTGAAGAAATTCAAGAAGGTCGAAGTTCCTCCCTTGGTGCCCAGCTCATATTCTTCATCGTGTGACATGAATGAAAATGAAGACCCCAACAACGCTGGCGCTCCTCCATCAACCTCATGATAAAATTCTTCAGGGGCGTTAGTCCTCACTTTTCGTCCCTTTTTGGTCATTTGATGACAAAGGGGGAGAAATTTGTGTTAGTCTTCAAGCGGGTCTATCTATATGGGCATTTTTTGGTTAAGTTGCAACTCTCGCTCTTCTGAAGTGTTTGTTGATTGAGTTGTAAATTAACCAAAAAATGCCCATATAGATAGACCCGCTTGAAGACTAACTCAAATTTCTCCCCCTTTGTCATCAAATGACCAAAAAGGGACGAAAAGTGAGGACTAACGCCCCTGAAAAATTTCATCATGAGGTTGATGGAGGACCGCCAGCATTGTTGGGGTCTTCATTTTCATCTGTGTCACATGATGAAGAATATGAGCTGGGCACCAAGGGAGGAACTTCGACCTTCTTGATGAAATTCTTCAGGGGCGTTAGTCCTCACTTTTCATCCCTTTTTGGTCATTTGATGACAAAAGGGGAGAAATTTGAGTTAGTCTTCAAGCGGGTCTATCTATATGGGTGTTTTTTGGTTAATTTGCAACTCTCGCTCTTCTGAAGTGTTTGTTGATTGAGTTGTAAACTTAAGTTCGATGGTGACCTAATACTTTTGCTCTATTTTCTGCATGCTATTTCCTCATATATGCTATGCACGCATGCTGAATTACATCAGTCACCATATTTCATCATGCATTTCAAATTCTTCATTCTATATGTTAAATGCGTGTATTAATTACAAGATATAGGGGGAGATCTCCATTATTCTACTATTCAAATGTGCATTGCTTCAAAAGAAAATTCCTCACTATGCACATATTCAGGGGGAGTTCTTCTATATCTTGCAATCAAATTCCTCAATATTGAGCACTTTCAATTCATATGTTTATTCCCGTTAAAAACTTAACCTATATTGTCATCAATCACCAAAAAGGAGGAGATTGTAAGTGCATCTAGTGCTCCTTAGTGATTTTGGTGCATTGAAGACTTATTGGTTAAGGGAATATGTTTGTGAGTGTACACATGCTCTATAAGTCGATGAGGAGTTTGATATTTAGAGTGAGAGTCTACCCCTAAAAATGAATGTCTTCAGCCGAAGACTTTAGTTCTCCTGAAGACTTTGAAAGTGATGAAATTGGTGTGACCTTGAAGACTTGGATATTCATGCGAGAATTATGAAGTGTGAAGGCTTTTGTTTTCATAGTTTCATTTTCTCTTTCTTGTGTCATAGGAAACACCGCACTGTTAAAGGGGGTCGAGGTAATACTAAGGAAACTGATTTCCACGTGATGCTCATCTCAAAATCCTACACCTACCCAATCCTTTCGAGTGAAGCCATTGGAAATCTCATATCAGTTCAGTCAATTTCTTTAGTGACAGAGACGAAGATCTTCTGGTCTCTGAGGAATTTGTTCTGACTGAGGAGTTAGGAATTCGCCAGTGTGGATTGCCTACACAGTGAAGAACATGATAGCCCTGAGGAATTCGAACCTCAAATCTGTCCGTTGCTGTGCTACGCGCCAGCTGTCCTAAAATATCCTACCACCTAACAGTCATATTCTTAAAGGGCATTTATGTCTTATCATGTCGAGCTGCTCCTGGGCTATAAATAGTCGTCCCCTACAACCACTAGCTAGTTGGCTGCTCCAAGAGAAACTGACACTTGTCATTTGAGAGCATCCCATCCTCCGAGGACTTTGACCGAAAATCATCAAGTGGGGAAAACCCCAATCCCAAACCCAAACCTACAAAACCAAAGTGATTGAGTATCACTGAAGAGATTGTTCCTGCGTGGAACCGACGCTTGTTACCTTAGATGATTGTGTATCCTCCAGACGGTTAGGCGTCATGGTCTGAGCATCCAAGATGAATTGTGCATCGCGGAGTGACCTAGTTTGTGAAAGTTTGGAAGTCACCTATGAAGACTTACCACGAGTGTTGGGCGAGATCTGCGTGATCTTAGCTCAAGGAGAATACGTTGAGGATTGTGCGTCCTCGAGTTTAAATACTCAGCCGCTCCAACCAGACGTACAACTGTCACAACAGTTGGAACTGGTCGACCAAATCATTGTCTTCACCAAGCCTGCCGGTTCTATTTCCTCAACCCTTTCATTTCTTCATTCATGTGTTGATAAACCTGATGATTACTATTTGAAGACTTTGACTGAAGACTTACTCTAATTCCTCAACCCTATTTCTTCAGTCACATTGTATTCAACCTGTTTATCCTGTGTTTACGCTTCCTGTACTCTGTGTTTGTCTTTCATTTCATCATGATGACTATGCTATCGCTCTGTGATGCTTATACCTGAGTACTTATTCCGCTGCTATTAGTTCTTTGCTTAGGAATTTCCTCACCCTGAAATTCCTCAGTGAAGAATTCATAAAAATCGCCTATTCACCCCCCCTCTAGTCGACTTAACGCACTTTCAGAGAGCTACAGAAAAGGGACAAATTCGTGGGTTTTTACTTTTCAATAATGAACAAAATTATAAACTTGTGATTTGAAAACGGTGAACGTGCACACATTGTTCAATATTAAAAACCCACGAATTTGTCTTTTTTGTGTAGCTCAGATGTCAATGTATCGCATCATGAAAAATTTGTACACTTATAAACACATCCATATGAATATGATGATATTTCCATTTTTTTAGGATCAGAAATACACTTTTTGAATTTCCCAAAAAAAGAGCTCCATGGAGCCTGTGCTCCAAAATGCCTCACTCGTTTGACTTGCCCCAAAGAAACAAAAGAATTTGACTGGCCTTTTTTTATCTTTGTGAAAGTGCAACTATCCCTAGGTGGTTTTGGTAATTCATAACAACATATAACTCATTGAGCTAATACTATTCCAAGACAAATATTTCAGGAAAGCTCAATGAATGGCATGGCATGGATGATGAAAGTGGATCCCTCAAAATATTAAGGAGAAAAGGATTGGCTCAAGCTCAAAAGCTCAAGATTCTACATTTTATATTTTAGTGATCCAAGATCACATTGAGTCTATAGGAAAAGCCAATACTATTAAGGAGGGATGAGGTGTTGCTTAATGAGTTTCTTGCTTCAAGTGCTTAGTGATATGCTCCAAAAATCCTCAACTATTTTCTCATATCCACATATGACCTAAACCAAAAGTCAAACTCGGCCCCACCGATTCTTACTATCCGGCGCCACCGAGTTCAGATGTCATAGCCACTGCCACAAACCCTAGGCAAATCGGTCTCACTGATAGGGATCTCGGTCTCACCGAGATGGGATTGTAATCTCTCTATTTTCCTTCGTAACATTTCGGTCTAACCGAAGTGAGCGATCGTTCCCAGCGAGATTGCAATGTAAACTCTCTGTTTCCCTTTCGTAACATTTCGGTCTCACCGAAAAGAGCGAATCGGTCCCACCGAGTTTACCTGACCAACTCTCTGGTTAGCTTATTACAAAAATCGGTCTCACCGAGTTTGTGTAATCGGTCTCACCGAGATTACGTTATGCCCTAACCCTAACCATATCTGTCCTACCGAGTTGCATGTCGGTCCCACCGAAATCACTAACGGTCACTAGGTTTACTAAATCGGTCTGACCGAGTTTGTTGATTCGGTCCCACCGAGAGTGGTAAATTGTGTGTAACGGTTAGATTTTGTGTGGATGCTATATATACCCCTCCACCTCCTCTTCATTCGTGGAGAGATCCATCAAAACAAACCTACACTTCCAACTTACCATTTCTGAGAGAGAACCACCTACTCATGTGTTGAGGCCAAGATATTCCATTCCTACCATATGAATCTTGATCTCTAGCCTTCCCCAAGTTGCTTTCCACTCAAATCTTCTTTCCACCAGATCTAAATCCTATGAGAGAGAGAGAGTTGAGTGTTGGGGAGACTATCATTTGAAGCACAAGAGCAAGGAGTTCATCATCAACGCACCATTTGTTACTTCTTCGAGAGTGGTGTCTCCTAGATTGGCTAGGTGTCACTTGGGAGCCTCCGACAAGATTGTGGAGTTGAACCAACGAGTTTGTAAGGGCAAAGAGATCGCCTACTTTGTGAAGATCTATCGCTAGTGAGGCAAATCCTTCGTGGGCGACGGCCATGGTGGGATAGACAAGGTTGCTTCTTCGTGGACCCTTCTTGGGTGGAGCCCTCCGTGGACTCACGCAACCGTTACCCTTCGTGGGTTGAAGTCTCCATCAACGTGGATGTACGATAGCACCACCTATCGGAACCACGACAAAAACATCCGTGTCTCCAATTGCGTTTGAATTCTCCAAACCCTTCCCTTTACATTCTTGCAAGTTGCATGCTTTAAATTCCGCTGCTCATATACTCTTTGCATGCTTGCTTGAATTGTGTGAAGATTGCTTGACTTGTGCTAAGTTTGCTAAAATCTATCAAAGACTAAATTTGGGAAAAGGTTAAGTTTTTAATTGGTCAAGTAGTCTAATCACCCCCCCCCCCCTCTAGACATACTTCAAGGTCCTACACTTTGTAAATCAATTAGAAAGTATCCACCTTGTATTTTTAGAGATCGACAAATGATCTCTGCCTTCTGTTTTCCTAAGAGGTCAAGATACCTTCATTTTCAAATCAATTAATGGCTAAAGTTAGCCTCACTGTAATGGAATTGTGATCGTCATATTTATGGAGCCTTGATGAATGAATTTGATTTCATTTTAAGACCACTGATAATTCAAAATCCCCATGGGAAAAACCGTGACATAATTTTCTTTCTACTCCCTTTTTCCTTCTAGTAAGGTGTATTTTTTCAACAAGGCACGCGATCGACCAGAACTTGAGACTAAAATACCCTTGAATAATCCCTTAAAGTATATGTAGAAATAGAAATGCATTGCATGCCTTTCCATCAGGAAACAAATGATTTTGTGGCATGTATCCAGCTAATAGCATGCAGTACAGTTAGACTACTCGTAGTGTATGATACTATCTTCGTAGTGCATAGTATAAGATGTTAACATCTTAGATAACCTTATTCGGCGAACCAACTTGTGATTGGATGGTTAGAGGGGCTGTGGTATCCCCAGTCCATCAGGGTTCAAATCCTGGTGCTTGCATTTATTCCTGGATTTATTTCAGGATTTCCGGCGATGCGCATTCCATGGGAGGAGCCGTTCCTATCGACGACAAGGCGCATACGGTGACTTTGTAAATCTCAAGATGATATGCCGGCTCAGTCTTTCGGAGGTGCTCATAGGGATAGGGTTACGTGTTTGCGTTCATAGGGATGAGTGTATGCATGCATATATGAGCGTTTGTGTCTGTACTGATGTTAAGAAAAAAGATAACCTTATTCGGGGCCTGTGTGGTCTGCCTCCAACGGCACTGAAGACGGGAACCGAACTCCCAAGATACTCTGGCATGGCAGGTTGTCTCTTAATTTTTTTATTTTTTATTTTGGCGTAAAATGGCAGATTGTCTCTTGTGAGAGACACATGGCTAAGTCGATACAAGAAGTAATTTTCTGATTGAATGACAGCCATATATTTGTTTCTGATGGTTGAAAACAGAGTTATATTGGTGCCTTGTGCTGTAGATGTGTAGCAAGTCAGGGTATGTCATACCTGCATATAAGATTTCTTTCTACTGTTCTACAGGTCGACCGACGCGCTAAACTATATATCTTTGTTGCGTGCGAGACAAGCTCTACACAATCGAACACAACATTGCTGGCAGCATTTGAATTTTCATGTAGTAGTAGCTGAGATAAACCAAAAGATAAGCAGGCAGCTTGTTGCCTGATTGCCAGGTGCATGCAGAAACCAATATGCACTAAAGGCTGACCTACCTTGCACACTAATTTTGTAACATGAATTTCATATCCTCTGCTTTCTTATAAACTGATATCAATATATAGACAACGATGTGCACTGGGAGTTCTCCCAATTTTTTCAACACCGAAACGGACAGCGACCGTTCGTGCTTCAAAACGCACCTCAATGGAAGCCATCATTCGGGCTACAGGGGCACAACTACAACATTGAACTTTTGCAAAATCTTTCTGCCCACCCGAGGAGAATGCAAATCACCCAGGAGAAGGTTCCTGAGTGCTGGAGCAAGATGTACATGTTTTCCATGATAACAACTGGAAAAGGATATTTACATGACATGGAAGGCACAAAGGAAACAACATGCAACACAACTAAAACCCACAGAAATATAGTAGGATAAAACGACTAGCACATTGTTGCAATGCAGATCAGCATTGATGCTTACACCTGAATTTACAGACCATGAGGAGACAATTTGCCCATATGTTGGATTTGTCCGATTCAGCAGATAGGCAAATTAAATGACGGGACAAAAGCAAGACAGACATACTACGATCTCTAGAGAATTAATCCCATATACGCACAAGTGTCATTACAGATCTAAGGAACATGTATACCATATGAAGTGTTACTTCTGGTTCAAAGCAACCATGGCAAAGAGCTCGTTCAAAACAAAGGGATAGGTCATAATTAAGTGCTCCCAGCCATCGGTCGCCATTACTGTTTGCAAACACGACGGAGATTGGGCTTGGATAAATTTCAAGCATGCCGCCTTCAATGGGCGGCAATGGTGCTGCTCAGCTAGCGCAAGAGTAGACGCCACAGAGCTCACACCTATGCACAAGGACAACTGCCTTTCACAAATAAACCTGAGCCGTTGGAGATCATATCTGTCTGCGGCTACAAGCAAGGCTTGCAGCCATTGCACAACCTCTGATGGTTTCTCTCTTTGTCCTTGTTCCGCAACTTCTGACATTTCATCCTCTGTTCCTTCCTCTTCTTGTCCTTCTTCCACGGCATCTGTTTCGTCCTCCTCCTTGTTGTCATCCTCCATCTTAGGGAGTGAGTCTGTGTAGATGAAGCTAAGCAGAGCCATGAACACTTTTGCTTCCATGTCTTTGATCTGTATGACACAGGATGTAGTAGTGCCCTCCTTCATGGGGCCAAAGAGATGTGCCATGAAGACTTTAGACCGGGCCGCAAGCAGACATCGGTGTGCAGCGAACATCTCGCCGCTGACCTCGAATGTCACATCAGCACCCACCTTAGTTTGAAGGAGATTGTTCAAATGTTGGTCTATTTCAGACATGAGCACCTTATCGCCACCGGCATCCTTGGAGCTGAACAACATGATGTCACACCGGATGGTGAAACAATCATTCATTAGATGCGATGATTGTTCAAGGACATCTTTTTTTCATGAACATGTTGTAGCCCAGCATGGACTCGGAGCCGAAGTTGAATGTTTCAGTTTCCGAAATGTACATTGGCTTGTGCTTCTCCGCCTCGTCGATCGAAAATGTTGACATCCCCGGAAACAGAGTATGCGCCGCCGCCGGCTCGTCTGCGCGTGCGGCCTGGGCCTGCCCAGAGTTAGGGTTTTCTTCAACTTACCACGTTTGTTTGGGCTTTTGTTTTAAGGCCCTCACTTCTCAGGAGCTGCAAGCCCATACATCATCGTTCGCAAAGCAAAGCTGAAATTTGCAGGATGCAAAAATTATAATCCAGTTTGCATTTATGAAATGCTAAATAGCATCTGACTTCGAAAATCACCCTAAAATAATAGCCAACAATTATCTGGTAAAATAGCATCTGACTTCAATAATCAAAATTCACATTTTGGAAGTTTCAAAAGAAATAATCACACATCTTCATATGGATGTGCACTACATATGTGTAAAGTGGGCCGATGATAGTTACACAAAAATGTAGTGAACAAAAAGATAAATTCGTGATTTGAAAAAAGGTGAGTGTGCATGCATTGTTCATTATTTAAAAACACATAAAATTATCTCTTTATGTAGCTCACATGATATTGTATTTCATAGTGAAACTTTACATAGTTCTAGAGATAAAAGAGATAATGAGTAGTAGGGAGTTTTATTTCTCAGAAAATTCATCGTAGTAAGAATAGAGTTGCATATCAGTTGGCCAATTATAGCCGCTTCAAGAGAACTGCTGATGTGTGGTTAAACACGGTTCCACCTTGTATTGAGGATTTGTGGCCTCTTGACTGTAACACTCTACCATGCAATAAAACTCCCTTTACCCTGCAAAAAAAATACATCCTTATGAACAAGTAGATTTTTTTGAGCCTATAAAATACACTTTTGTTTTTTTTTTAAAAAGGGATCCATGGAGCCCGAGCTCCAAAATGCCGCACTCGTTTGACGTCCCCAGAGAAACAAAAGAATTTGACTTCCCTTTTTATATTTTTAAATCAATTAAAAAGTACCCACCTTTTATTTATATAAAATCGACAACTGGTCTCTGCCTTCTGTTTCCCTAAGAGGCCAGGACACATTCATCGCGTGACTTCCAAAAGACATCCTTGGAACGCATATCAAATTAATTAATGTCTAAATTTAACGCCACTATAATGGAATCGCGATCACCATATTTATAGAGCCTTGATGAATGAATTGTGATTTCATTTTTAAAGCCAATGATCCATAGTCGGAGTTAGATTTAAGATCCCACCGGAAAACCCGTAGAGTAATTTTCTTTCTACCCCCTTCGTATGCCAGGTGTATCTTTTTTCACCAAGGCACGCAATCGAGCAGAGTTTGAGACAAAAATACCCTTGAATAATCCCTTAGAAGTATTTTTTGCAGGGTCCCTTGGAAGTATATGTAAAAACAGAAATGCATGTTGGATGCCTTTCCGTCGGGAACAATTTTTTTTTGTGTAGCACACATGTACGGTTAGCCTACTCGTAGTGTATAAATACTACCTTCCTAGTGCATATTCTCACATGTTAGCATCTTAGATAACCTTATTTATTGTTTTTCAAGACACGTGTAGTATTTTTTTATTAAGCTACGGTATCATGATATGATACTAGCATCTTTTCGGCTTGATTGTTATGTTGCTTTGTACACGAGGGTGGAGAGATAGAAACGAAAATATGTGAGATTAGAAGAAATACACATTAGTAAAAAAAATAAACACACCTTATATACGGTGGTGTTGAGTTCTTGAAGGGAGCTCTCGCAGCTGCCAAACTGTAAGTGTAACTGGCAGCTCCAAGAATTTTCTAGCACGTATGAATGAGTCTACGACTAGACAAAGAAATATATTTGGTCAGATCCTATGTTTACTGATCATCATGTAAGAGCATCTTCAACTAGACCCTTAAATCGTCCTCATATATCTATATATCTGAATAGATAGCCTGGATAAGAATGGCCTCTTCAACCAAGTCCTTCAAATCCTCTCGTTTGTCCTGGTTGTTCGCAAATCCCAAACACAACCATACGTGTGGAGGAAATAGGGGTGTCCGGATAGTCCATCAGATCTCCCATCTTTGACCACATTCTATCTATTTTAGTCTTTCCTATCAAATGGAGAGCAAACCACCCTATCAATCATGTGCATGTGTTTGGACAATTTAGAAATAAATTGAGAGATATCGTTGTGTACATGGACAAATGAGGGTCTAGAGCCTATACATTGTACATGGTTCGGACGTGTTTCTGGGAAAAAAAGGTCAAATTTGACCATTGTGGTTGGAGACGTCTAGTCCATGCATGCATTCAAGCCAGGCAAGCACCCAATATGTGGAGCTGACGGTAACTGGTGATGAGATATAATCCTCCCTCCTAGCCAGCGGCCGCCTACACAAAAAAGCTAGGATTCCTCTGCCTCCCGCCGGCGCCGGTCCGCCCCGTCTCCCGTGGCCTTAGGGCTACGGGGGCGGAGTGGATCCCGGCCCTTGCCGGTGGGAGGGTTCCGTTTTTAAATCTTTTTTTGAGGTTTTGTTAGGGTTTATGTTCTACTCAGGAAGGCGAGACGGCGGCGGCTCCCTGAAAATGTAATAAAGATCTCCCCACCTAGCCCCCGTTCCGGTGATGCGTCTAGCATCGTCGGTGGGCGTGTGGAGGTGTGTCTTCGGTGGATCCGTCTTTGGTGGATCTGTTGATTGTTCGTCTTTGTTCGCGTGTCTTCAGGTTGGATCCTTCTTATCTACACTCTTCATCGGTGGCGGTTGTTGTTCTGGTGTATTGGTTCTATGAAGCCTTAACACGACGACTTCCCGACTGTCTACTACAACAAGGTTTGCCCGGCTCCGGCGAGGGAGGGGCGATGACAGCGGCGCGCCTTCGGCTCGCTTCAGTGCTTGTATCGTCGCTAGGTGGCCCACGGATCTGGATGTAATTTTTATTATTTCTATTGTTCATTGTACTGCCATGATTGAAGATGAACAGATCGGAAGTTTATCCCGCAAAAAAACGTAAGCACCCAATATTATTAGGATCTATAAACCCTCAATTACAACGTACATGTGGCCAGGAGAAGGATGACCGAGAAAACCGCCACTGGGATAGTTCTGAAAGGTTAAGATGATATGTTTGTTTTGTGTCACGCTTATTAGTTGAAGATGAAGATGTGCATAGGAAGGTTTTGATTTGATTTTGGCGATAATTATATGAATCTCAACCCTTATTTTCTCTCGTCAAATCAAGACAAGGTTTATAAATACCCGTCTTACTTACTGCAGGACGTTTACCAGCCAACACTAGATCCGGCTCCATCAAACTTTTTTGGTTCACCCCAAGTCCCCAACATTACCCACTTATCCGACCGTTGTTAAGGAGTTTTGGATGTTAGTCTTTCAAACAAAGTCTTGGATGTTAGTTAAAAGAGCATGTCTAATAATAGAGTCAACAATTGGCTACATCTCATGGCATGTCAATTTGATAGCCCACCGTACTCCCGTTCTGAAGGACAAACCTGTGACTAACAATTACTCTCTTTTAGTATTCTTTTTTGAGAGAAATCTCTCTTAGTACATAATTTGTGCGATACAAAATAATCTCAGAACTGGGCCCTAGTGGAGTCCACTGAGTTTCGGCCATATTCGTGTGAACCTTCGAACAAAATCCAAGGTCAAAAAGAAAAGTACAAACTAGAGTAGCACAGAACTGTAATTCCCTTTTTATTCTACTCGTGTGTTCTTCACGCACTAGCTAGCTAGCTAGCAATTCTTGCTGCACGTGCAGCGGTAGGCTCCGCTGCCGGTGCAGTCGCCGGAGTCATAGCCCTCGTTCCGGCACGTGATGGCGCACTCCTCCGGGTCGAAGCACGATCCGGTGCACTTCTTGCACGGGGCGTGCTCGCATGCCGTCGCCTCCCGCACAGGCCCCATCTCTGCACGCATCAAGAACGATCAGTCTCAGGTTAGGTTTGAAGTTACTAAGGCTATCAGGAGAAACAAACAGTCAATTACCTGTGGCCAGGAGGAGAAGCAGGAGAAGGACGGCGGCCGGGAAAAGCTTCGACGAAACCGCCATTGTTGCGGGAGCTCTTCTTCTGGAGGAGTAAGAGAGAATGATGTATAATGAGGTTGTGTTTGTAGATGATGGATCGAGAGAGAGAGATGGGGGGGCATGCTTGTTATATAGTCGAAGGTGAGGACGTGCATAGGAAGGATTTGATTGGGTTTTGGGGATAGGCTTCGGCTTCCTATGTAGTGACATGAATCTCAAGACTTGATTGCTGGAATCAACGCGCGTTCATTCACAAGATTGGCTGCCTAATGCCATGGCTAATAATAGGGCAACCTGCATGATGACTATACTTGTTGCCTTGCATGATAGTGACATGATAATTCAGTGGGACGCAAACAGAAAAAAATTATATGAGACCAGATCTCATATAAAACAGGTGAAACTCGTCCTGATGGATGACACATGACATTCACAAATCACAAAGCATCTAATCTCTCCTCCCCTTTAGGTGGGGGGTGGGGTAAATGCTTTGTGATTTGTGAATGCCACATGTCATTCATCAGGATGGGTCTCACCTGCTAATTCGTGAGACCTGGTTGTTGGAAATATGCCCTAGAGGCAATAATAAAAGCATTATTATTATATTTCTTTGTTCATGATAATTGTCTTTATTCATGCTATAATTGTGTTATCCGGAAATCGTAATACATGTGTGAATAACAGACACCAACATGTCCCTAGTAAGCCTCTAGTTGACTAGCTCGTTGATCAATAGATAGTCATGGTTTCCTGGCTATGGACATTGGATGTCATTGATAACGGGATCACATCATTAAGATAATGATGTGATGGACAAGACCCAATCCTAAACATAGCACAAGATCGTATAGTTCGTTTGCTAGAGTTTTTGCAATGTCAAAGTATCTCTTCCTTCGACCATGAGATCGTATAACTCCTGGATACCGTAGGAGTGCTTTGGGTGTATCAAACGTCACAACGTAACTGGGTGACTATAAAGGTGCACTACAGGTATCTCCGAAAGTATCTATTGTTTTATATGGATCGAGACTGGGATTTGTCACTCCGTATGACGGAGAGATATCACTGGGCCCACTCAGTAATGCATCATCATAATGAGCTCAAAGTGACCAAGTGTTTGGTCACGGGATCATGCATTACGGTACGAGTAAAGTGACTTGCCGGTAACAAGATTGAACGAGGTATTGGGATACCGACGATCGAATCTCGGGCAAGTAACATATCGATTGACAAAGGGAATTGCATACGGGGTTGATTAAATCCTCGACATCGTGGTTCATCCGATGAGATCATCGTGGAGCGTGTGGGAGCCAACATGGGTATCCAGATCCCGCTGTTGGTTATTGACCGGAGAGCGATCTCGGTCATGTCTACATGTCTCCCGAACCCGTAGGGTCTACACACTTAAGGTTCAGTTACGCTAGGGTTGTAGGGATATGTATATGCAGTAACCCGAATGTTGTTCGGAGTCCCGGATGAGATCCCGGACGTCACGAGGAGTTCCGGAATGGTCCGGAGGTAAAGATTTATATATGGGAAGTCTTGTTTCGGGCATCGGGACAAGTTTCGGGGTTATCGGTATTGTACCGGGACCACCGGAGGGGTCCCGGGGGCCCACCGGGTGGGGCCACCCATCCCCGGGGGCCACATGGGCTGTAGGGGGTGCGCCTTGGCCTACATGGGCCAAGGGCACCAGCCCCACTAGGCCCATGCGCCTAGGGTTTCCAAGGGGGAGGAGTCCTACTAGTGGAAGGCACCTCCTAGGTGCCTTGGGGGGGAGGGAAACCCCCCTTGGCCGCCGCACCCGCTAGGAGATTGGATCTCCTAGGGCCGGCCACCCCCCCCTTGGCACCCCTATATATAGTGGGGGAGAGGAGGGACTTGATACCTTGAGTCCTTGGCCTTTGGTTGCCTCCTTCTCCCTCCCCAACACCTCCTCCACCTCCTTATTGCTTAGCGAAGCTCTGCCGGAGTACTGCAGCTCCATCAACACCACACCGTCGTGCTGCTGCTGGTGCCATCTCCCTCAACCTCTCCTCCCTCCCTTGCTGGATCAAGAAGGAGGAGACGTGGCTGTTCCGTACGTGTGTTGAACGCGGAGGTGCCGTCCGTTCGGCGCTAGTCATCGGTGATTTGGATCACGTCGTGTTCGACTACATCATCCCCGTTCTTTGAACGCTTCCGCTCGCCATCTACAAGGTATGTAGATGCATCTATTCACTCGTTGCTAGATGAACTCCTAGATGATCTTGGTGAAACGAGTAGGAAATTTTTTATTTTCTGCAACGTTACCCAACAGTGGCATCATGAGCTAGGTCTATGCGTAGTTCTTCTTGCACGAGTAGAACACAATTGGTTGTGGGCGTAGATTTGTCAACTTTCTTGCCGCTACTAGTCTTATCTTGCTTCAGCGGTATTGTGGGATGAAGCGGCCCGGACCAACCTTACACGTACGCTTACGTGAGACCGGTTCCACCGACTAACATGCACAAGTTGCATAAGGTGGCTGGCGGGTGTCTGTCTCTCCTACTTTAGTTGAAGCGGATTCGATGAAAAGGGTCCTTATGAAGGGTAAATAGAAGTTGACAAATCACGTTGTGGTTTCACGTAGGTAAGAAAACGTTCTTGCTAGAACCCTACTTCAGCCACGTAAAAACTTGCAAACAACAATTAGAGGACGTCTAACTTGTTTTTGCAGCAAGTGCTTTGTGATATGATATGGCCAAAGTTGTGATGAATGATGAATGATCTATATGTCATGTATGAGATGTTCATGCTATTGTAATAGGAATCACGACTTGCATGTCGATGAGTATGACAACCGGCAGGAGCCATAGGAGTTGTCTTTATTTTTTGTATGACCTGCGTGTCATTAAAGAACGCCATGTAAACTACTTTACTTTATTACTAAACGCGTTAGTCATAGAAGTAGAAGTAGTCGTTGGCGTGACAACTTCATGAAGACACGATGATGGAGATCATGATGATGGAGATCATGGTGTCATGCCGGTGACAAGATGATCATGGAGCCCCGAAGATGAAGATCAAAGGAGCTATATGATATTGGCCATATCATGTCACTACTTATATAATTGCATGTGATGTTTATTATGTTTTATGCATCTTGTTTACTTAGAACGACGGTAGTAAATAAGATGATCCCTTACAAAATTTCAAGAAGTGTTCTCCCCTAACTGTGCACCGTTGCTACAGTTCGTCGTTTCGAAGCACCACGTGATGATCGGGTGTGATAGATTCTTACGTTCACATACAACGGGTGTAAGACAGTTTTACACAGCGAAAACACTTAGGGTTAACTTGACGAGCCTAGCATGTACAGACATGGCCTCGGAACACGGAGACCGAAAGGTCGAACACGAGTCGTATGGAAGATACGATCTACATGAGAATGTTCACCGACGATGACTAGTCCATCTCACGTGATGATCGGACACGGCCTAGTCGACTCGGATCGTGTAACACTTAGATGACCAAAGGGATGTCAAATCTGAGTGGGAGTTCATTATAATTTGATTAGATGAACTTAATTATCATGAACTTAGTCTAAATTTTTACAATATGTCTTGTAGATCAAATGGCCAACGTAGTCCTCAACTTCAACGCGTTCCTAGAGAAAACCAAGCTGAAAGACGATGGCAGCAACTATACGGACTGGGTCCGGAACCTGAGGATCATCCTCATAGCTGCCAAGAAAGATTATGTCCTACAAGCACCGCTAGGTGATGCACCTGTTCTCCCTGCAGAACAAGACGTTATGAACGCTTGGCAGGCACGTTCTGATGACTACTCCCTCGTTCAGTGCGGCATGCTTTACAGCCTAGAGCCGGGGCTCCAAAAGCGTTTTGAGAGACATGGAGCATATGAGATGTTCGAAGAGCTGAAAATGGTTTTCCAAGCTCATGCCCGGGTCGAGAGATATGAAGTCTCTGACAAATTCTTCAGCTGTAAGATGGAGGAAAATAGTTCTGTCAGTGAGCACATACTCACTATGTCTGGGTTACATAACCGCTTGACTCAGCTGGGAGTTAATCTCCCGGATGATGCGGTCATTGACAGAATCCTCCAGTCGCTTCCACCGAGCTACAAGAGCTTTGTGATGAACTTCAATATGCAGGGGATGGAAAAGACCATTCCTGAAGTATTTGCTATGCTGAAATCAGCAGAGGTAGAAGTCAGAAAGGAACATCAAGTGTTGATGGTCAATAAAACCACTAAGTTCAAGAAGGGCAAGGGTAAAAAGAACTTCAAGAAGGACGGCAAGGTAGTTGCCGCGCCCAGCAAGCAAGCTGCCGGGAAGAAGCCAAAGAATGGACCCAAGCCCGAGACTGAGTGTTTTTATTGCAAGGAAAGTGGTCACTGGAAGCGGAACTGCCCCAAATACTTAGCGGACAAGAAGGCCGGCAAAACCAAAGGTATATTTGATATACATGTAATTGATGTGTACCTTACCAGTAATCGTAGTAACTCCTGGGTATTTGATACCGATGCCGTTGCTCATATTTGTAACACACAACAGGAGCTGCGGAATAAACGGAGACTGGCGAAGGACGAGGTGACGATGCGCGTCGGGAGTGGTTCCAAGGTCGATGTGATCGCCGTCGGCACGCTACCTCTACATTTACCTACGGGATTAGTTTTAAACCTCAATAATTGTTATTTTGTGCCAAGTTTGAGCATGAACATTGTATCAGGATCTCGTTTAATTCGAGATGGCTACTCTTTTAAATCTGAGAATAATGGTTGTTCCATTTTTATGAGAGATATGTTTTATGGTCATGCTCCTATGGTGAATGGTTTATTCCTTATGAATCTCGAACGTGATGCTACACATGTTCATAATGTGAGTACCAAAAGAAGTAAGGTTGATAATGATAGTCCCACATACCTGTGGCACTGCCGCCTTGGTCACATAGGTGTCAAACGCATGAAGAAGCTCCATGCTGATGGACTTTTAGAGTCTCTTGATTATGAATCATTTGACACGTGCGAACCATGCCTTATGGGTAAAATGACCAAGACTCCATTCTCAGGAACAATGGAGCGAGCAACCGACTTATTGGAAATCATACATACCGATGTGTGCGGTTCAATGAGTGTTGAGGCTCGCGGTGGCTATCGTTATGTTCTCACCCTCACTGATGACTTGAGTAGATATGGGTATGTCTACTTAATGAAACACAAGTCTGAGACCTTTGAAAAGTTCAAGGAATTTCAGAGTGAAGTTGAGAATCAACGTGACAGGAAAATCAAGTTTCTACGATCAGATCGTGGAGGAGAATACTTGAGTCACGAGTTTGGTACACACTTAAGAAAATGTGGAATAGTTTCACAACTCACGCCGCCTGGAACACCTCAGCGCAATGGTGTGTCCGAACACCGTAATCGCACTCTATTAGATATGGTGCGATCTATGATGTCTCTTGCCGATTTACCACTATCTTTTTGGGGCTATGCTTTAGAGACTGCCGCATTCACTTTAAATAGGGCCCCGTCGAAATCCGTTGAGACGACACCGTATGAATTATGGTTTGGGAAGAAACCTAAGCTGTCATTTCTAAAAGTTTGGGGATGCGATGCTTATGTCAGGAAACTTCAACCTAGAAAGCTCGAACCCAAATCGGAAAAATGCGTCTTCATAGGATACCCTAAAGAAACTGTTGGGTATATCTTCTACCTCAGATCCGAAGGCAAGATCTTTGTTGCCAAGAATGGGTCCTTTCTGGAGAAAGAGTTTCTCTCGAAAGAAGTAAGTGGGAGGAAAGTAGAGCTTGATGAAGTATTACCTCTTGAACCGGAAAATGGCGCAACTCAAGAAAATGTTCCTGAGGTGCCTGCACCGACTAGAGAGGAAGTTAATGATAATGATCAAGATACTTCTGATCAAGCTCCTACTGAAATTCGAAGGTCCACGAGGACACGTTCTGCACCAGAGTGGTACGGCAACCCTGTCTTGGAAATCATGTTGTTAGACAACGGTGAACCTTCGAACTATGAAGAAGCGATGGCGGGTCCGGATTCCGACAAATGGCTAGAAGCCATGAAATCCGAGATAGGATCCATGTATGAAAACGAAGTATGGACTTTGACTGACTTGCCCGTAGAACGGCGAGCCATAGAAAATAAATGGATCTTTAAGAAGAAGACAGACGCGGATGGTAATGTGACCATCTATAAAGCTCGGCTTGTCGCTAAGGGTTATCGACAAGTTCAAGGGGTTGACTACGATGAGACTTTCTCACCGGTAGCGAAGCTGAAGTCCGTCCGAATCATGTTAGCAATTGCCGCATTTTATGATTATGAAATTTGTAAAATGGACGTCAAAACGGCATTCCTTAATGGTTTCCTTAAGGAAGAATTGTATATGATGCAGCCGGAAGGTTTTGTCGATCCTAAAATGCTGACAAGGTGTGCAAGCTCCAACGCTCGATTTATGGGCTGGTGCAAGCATCTCGGAGTTGGAACATTCGTTTTGATGAGATGATCAAAGCGTTTGGGTTCACAAAAACTTATGGAGAAGCCTGTGTTTACAAGAAAGTGAGTGGAAGCTCTATAGCATTTCTCATACTATATGTAGATGACATACTTTTGATGGGAAATGATGTAGAACTTTTGGACAGCATTAAGGCCTACTTGAATAAGAGTTTTTCAATGAAGGACCTTGGAAAAGCTGCTTATATATTAGGCATCAAGATCTATAGGGATAGATCAAGACGCCTCATAGGTCTTTCACAAAGCACATATCTTGATAAGATTTTGAAGAAGTTCAAAATGGATCAGTCCAAGAAAGGATTCTTGCCTGTTTTGCAAGGTGTGAAATTGAGCTCAGCTCAATGTCCGACCACGGCAGCAGAGATAGAAGAGATGAGTGTCATCCCCTATGCCTCAGCCATAGGTTCTATTATGTATGCCATGCTGTGTACCAGACCTGATGTAAACCTTGCCGTAAGTTTGGTAGGAAGGTACCAAAGTAATCCCGGCAAGGAACACTGGACAGCGGTCAAGAATATCCTGAAGTACCTGAAAAGGACTAAGGAAATGTTTCTCGTTTATGGAGGTGACGAAGAGCTCGTCGTAAAAGGTTACGTCGACGCTAGCTTCGACATAGATCTGGATGACTCTAAGTCACAAACCGGATACGTGTATATTTTGAATGGTGGGGCAGTAAGCTGGTGCAGTTGCAAACAGAGCGTCGTGGCGGGATCTACATGTGAAGCGGAGTACATGGCAGCCTCGGAGGCAGCACATGAAGCAATATGGGTGAAGGAGTTCATCACCGACCTAGGAGTCATACCCAATGCGTCGGGGCCGATCAAGCTCTTCTGTGACAACACTGGAGCTATTGCACTTGCCAAGGAGCCCAGGTTTCACAAGAAGACGAGGCACATCAAGCGTCGCTTCAACTCCATCCGTAAAAATGTTCAAGATGGAGACATAGAGATTTGTAAAGTACATACGGACCTGAATGTAGCAGATCTGTTGACTAAACCTCTCCCAAGAGCAAAACATGATCAACACCAGAATTCCATGGGTGTTCGATTCATCACAATGTAACTAGATTATTGACTCTAGTGCAAGTGGGAGACTGTTGGAAATATGCCCTAGAGGCAATAATAAAAGCATTATTATTATATTTCTTTGTTCATGATAATTGTCTTTATTTATGCTATAATTGTGTTATCCGGAAATCGTAATACATGTGTGAATAACAGACACCAACATGTCCCTAGTAAGCCTCTAGTTGACTAGCTCGTTGATCAATAGATAGTCATGGTTTCCTGGCTATGGACATTGGATGTCATTGATAACGGGATCACATCATTAGGATAATGATGTGATGGACAAGACCCAATCCTAAACATAGCACAAGATCGTATAGTTCGTTTGCTAGAGTTTTTGCAATGTCAAAGTATCTCTTCCTTCGACCATGAGATCGTATAACTCCTGGATACCGTAGGAGTGCTTTGGGTGTATCAAACGTCACAACGTAATTGGGTGACTATAAAGGTGCACTACAGGTATCTCCGAAAGTATCTATTGTTTTATATGGATCGAGACTGGGATTTGTCACTCCGTATGACGGAGAGATATCACTGGGCCCACTCAGTAATGCATCATCATAATGAGGTCAAAGTGACCAAGTGTTTGGTCACGGGATCATGCATTACGGTACGAGTAAAGTGACTTGCCGGTAACAAGATTGAACGAGGTATTGGGATACCGACGATCGAATCTCGGGCAAGTAACATATCGATTGACAAAGGGAATTGCATACGGGGTTGATTAAATCCTCGACATTGTGGTTCATCCGATGAGATCATCGTGGAGCCTGTGGGAGCCAACATGGGTATCCAGATCCCGCTGTTGGTTATTGACCGGAGAGCGATCTCGGTCATGTCTACATGTCTCCCGAACCCGTAGGGTCTACACACTTAAGGTTCAGTTACGCTAGGGTTGTAGGGATATGTATATGCAGTAACTCGAATGTTGTTCGGAGTCCCGGATGAGATCCCGGACGTCACGAGGAGTTCCGGAATGGTCCGGAGGTAAAGATTTATATATGGGAAGTCTTGTTTCGGGTATCGGGACAAGTTTCGGGGTTATCGGTATTGTACCGGGACCACCGAAGGGGTCCCGGGGGCCCACCGGGTGGGGCCACCCATCCCCGGGGGCCACATGGGCTGTAGGGGGTGCGCCTTGGCCTACATGGGCCAAGGGCACCAGCCCCACTAGGCCCATGCGCCTAGGGTTTCCAAGGGGGAGGAGTCCTACTAGTGGAAGGCACCTCCTAGGTGCCTTGGGGGGGAGGGAAACCCCCCTTGGCCGCCGCACCCCCTAGGAGATTGGATCTCCTAGGGCCGGCCACCCCCCCTTGGCACCCCTATATATAGTGGGGGAGAGGAGGGACTTGATACCTTGAGTCCTTGGCCTTTGGTTGCCTCCTTCTCCCTCCCCAACACCTCCTCCACCTCCTTATTGCTTAGGGAAGCTCTGCCGGAGTACTGCAGCTCCATCAACACCACGCCGTCGTGCTGCTGCTGGTGCCATCTTCCTCAACCTCTCCTCCCTCCCTTGCTGGATCAAGAAGGAGGAGACGTGGCTGTTCCGTACGTGTGTTGAACGCGGAGGTGCCGTCCGTTCGGCGCTAGTCATCGGTGGTTTGGATCACCTCGTGTTCGACTACATCATCCCCGTTCTTTGAACGCTTCCGCTCGCCATCTACAAGGTATGTAGATGCATCTATTCACTCGTTGCTAGATGAACTCCTAGATGATCTTGGTGAAACGAGTAGGAAATTTTTTATTTTCTGCAACGTTACCCAACACTGGTCTCATAGAATTTTTTTCCGACGCAAACCCCTAAAGCGGTAGTTTTTTGTCAATAACTTGCCTTCATCGCCTCCATTGCCATGGAAACAAAACCTAATAAAAAAGAAAAAGAAATCAAACAGGTCCCCACTCGTATTGCCGACGACGAGAACGTCGGACAGGGGAGAGGAGAGGGGCCGAGACAGCAGTGTGGACTGTGGAGGAGACCTTCGGCGGTGGCGACAACTAAGGTTGGGAACAGGAAACTGTTATGTATAATTTTCGGTGGAATTTGATAGTTTCTTCATGCTACAACCGAAAAACATATACACAAGTAACACATGCCCCCTTTCCCAGCAGTAACCACCAGACCTATGCTTTTTGTTTCTTTCTATGCTGCATTGGTCGGGATTTCTGACCCAAAGGACATTTATCCTACAAAAACAGTGTTGTGAATTCCAATAGGAATTGGAGCTCGGCACATAAAACAGTGCTCAGCGGTCGGTCCTTTTGCTTGCCGCCTCCCACTGGGGTTTGATGCCCGCTGGTTTTATGTCTTCTGGTTACGGTTAGCCTAGTCGCAGATGTTGTTTAACTTGCCTCATCCTGGGATTTCCTCTCCTGTCGTTTTTGGGCTGCGGTTTGTGAGTGTCATCAGGTTTTCGTCCCATGGCGGGTGGTCCGTTCCAGGATCATCCTGCGGTGGGTTTCCTGATGGTGCGCCAGCTCGCTCTCCCCTTTCAGCTTCATTTGATCTCAAAAAAGCTTATATCTTTCATCCTGTTAGTTGTAGTGGTTTGGGCACTAAGAACATCTGGATACAGACTGATGTATTTCCGTTCATTGCGAAATTAATGGAAAGGGGTTGAGAGCCCGGTTGGAAAAAAAAACAGTGTTAGACACCACCAAGGCACAAGTAATTAGATCAACGGGACTCTCAAGCCTCAACCTCATCATCATCAAACATAAAAAATATGCCAGCCCAGGAAGAAGAGCTGACCCAAACCAAACTTCAACATGGAGAACGTCATGCCCAGCAGAGAATAAAATTTTGGTGCATATTTTTCTAACAAGTTCACATGAACTACTACTTGCCAGCTACTCCTTTACAAAATAGACCACAACACACACTCGCTAATGATAAGTTGATAACTAAGATCACGATTGCCTGTTCTTGGCAAACCGCTGCAATGCTTTCGGCAGCTCGGTGTCATCGCCAATCCGCAGTTTCTTGTCAGCAGGGTGCCCACTGGCTTCCTTGTGTTGATCCAACAAAGGCCTCTTGGCTCTGAGAACCTCCTCCTCTTTCTTCTTAGCCCGCCTGCTCGGCTTACTCCTACCCTTGGTCTTCTTCTTGACCCTAATGTTCTTGGCGGCCTCGACGGCACCTTCAATCTCGTCCTCAATCTCTTTCTTGGTTTTCTTCTGTTTCTTCTTCAGTTGTCTTACGGTGGCTATCACATTCGGATCAAGCATGATGGTCTCTGGTTGGAGCTTGTCAAGGAGGGACCGCACCTCCTTCTCCCGCCTTTGCTTCCCGGTCTCCATGGGGTTGTCAACGAAGGTATCGAAGTTTGGCTCGCCTGATCCAGGAACGAGCATGGAGGAGAAGCCCATGGAGTGCCCGATCCCACAGATGTCCTCGTAAGGGCGGAACAAAACCTTGCCCACCTGATATCCCTTTACCATTCTGTGCTTCATATAGATTTTATAGTCCTGGCCCCCGCAATCCCTGTATATCTCCACTAGAGATCCGTTGCTGCTCGCCAACAACCCCTTCTGGCTGAAACCCAGGGACTGAGCACGTGCGGCGTATGAATGCACAACCTCAAACTTCCTGAGATCCCAAATCTTAATCTTCCGGTTCCGGTGATCAGCACCTGCAGTTGCCATAAGGTGACCACCCTTGTCAAATGCGACTGCAGTCAGAGGACCCTTATGGCACAACATTGTGACAAGGGGTTTCGCACTGGTTGGCTTCCACATTGTGAGTCTCCCACGAGCATGCCCAAGGCCAATGACGGCATTGTAGGGATTTACCCGCATCACGTCCGTACGTCCAAGACCTGTGCTGTAGTTTGCAACCATCTCACCAGTGCTCATATCTTGGTAGTGGAGCTGCCCGAAGCTGTTTATCGATGCCAAGAGTAAGTGTTTATCCAGAAACTGAAGCTTCAGCGATTCGCCATGTTCCTGCGAAACGGAAGAGTGATCACTGTTAAGACTCCCAAAAGAAGTATTTTGGAGATAGCACGCCTTTCGTGGAGATGCATTGGGTACAAATTCGATGATTGACTGATAGCTATGAAGGTGTCGCTACACCAGTGTTATGATGCTTAAGAAACAGAAGCACTGTCCATAGTAATTCCTTCCGACAAAAAAAATGCAGTACCCAACTGTTTTAGTATTAATAAAGTTTATTTTGAAAGCCTCGGGGGAAAAAAGTATCTCACTCATTAACAAAGGAACAATCAATTCAGCTATTTGCATGGTGCTATTTTACCACCACAAAGCTTTCAGTTATCAAAAATGTGTCTGGATGTACACTGACATGGACATTGACAGCGACACGTGGTTTGGGTACTACTTTGCTAGTTTTCCAAGTTCAAAAAAGGGAGGTTCTGTATTGCGATTAGCTGATCGAAGAACAAATCACTTGATTGTACCTAACATAAAAACTCGAGTTCTATTAATCATTAGTTCCGTGGAGTTCTTAAAAAAGAAGAACAGGAACATATATTACTACTATTTCTACATATTAAAGCATGTTACCAACATTTACAAGTTACAACAACTTCCTCAGAACCATCAATAACCAGGGCAAAGTTACGAAGAACATGGAGGTGTTCAAACCATGATTACCTTTAGACAGTGAATTTCTGTGCCATGACGATTATATATGTAGGGATACCTGTTACAACAATATTCAATATTCTTGTGAGGAACTAACAAAGTACAGGATTCATTAGCATAATCAGCCCTTCACAACTTGTAAGCACCATTTGCACATAGAGTATTAATACACGGCTTACCAAAAAAAAAAACAGTTCCAGAGTCCAGAGCAACAACCCATTTCTCAAATATTGAAGTCAGAAGGCAATTCTATGCTGTACCTAGCTCACACGTTTATGCACTAACAATTCAAGAAACTGCTAGAAATTAGACTTGTTCACCGATGCCATTTTTATGATAATGCCCCACTTTTGGGAAAGTGTACAAGGAAATGATGTAGCGAATCATGTTGGCATGTGTTGCATAATTCTATAGCCTGATTGGTCCACAGATCAAACTTATTCTGACAACGGTTCTTATTTTGTTGAGCATGGGTTTGTGCATCCTTACTTTACATCATCAAGCTGTAGGGGTCATCTTATTACATCTTTTTTAGCACATGGAACATGTTGATATATTTCATGAGAAATGGAAATATGTCGCAGAGCTTGAGTGCAGTCAACAAATTACTTTTTCTGGGCGACTGCAAAGAGTTGCTCGTTCTGTAAAAATGCCACGTCGAGCACAGTTTCCTTCACCTATAAAAAAAAGTAAGATCAGGGAAGTACAATACTTAGGTGCAACAAGAAATAATGTTGGAGATGTCTACAGTCACAGTGATTATAAAAACCAGGGGCTGATGTCGGCGAAAAGTGGGGAACAATATTAGATTTGAGTGTGGATTTTTTGTAACCCCATACCAGTGTACCCTCTATCTAGACCATTCAGCTTGTGTCAAGATTCGTGCTATCCTTACATAGAAATTTCTGTTTATTGATGAGGGACAAACAATGCGAAGGGGTCAGGTCCGCTTTCTTTCATCAAGGTTCGAAAGATGCTATTAGGCACTGCTTACATGCTTCGTTATGGACTAAAACATGGGGACAGGGGACATCATTTTCCAAACTCCACGAGTCACACTCCCCTACCGCCACAAAACATCCTCCTCCAGCTGCCAGCTGCAACGAACTGTTCATTCTCCACAGCCACCCTCCATCCTACTCCCTTACCGCTCTATGTAATTTTTGCTCTTGGATGCATGGTCCTTGGCCCAGGTGCCCGGTTGGCTACTTGGCTGCTTGTCACCATGTTCCAGGTGACCGTCTAGGAACTAGGCATCCATACACCAACCGCTTAGCGCCTATCACTTCTGCATACCTTGGAAACCAACGGAGAAACAATGGACTTTACTCTTCTCTAGGCAAACAAGAAAAACTACCTACAGTAAACTCAGCGTATTTGATCTGAAATTCTGAATTCGAGCTGCTATCATTCAAATCATATGAAATGAAAAACTCAATGGGCAATGGCTAGGTCTACTAAGTCATAAACTCGTACTAAGTGCACTCACAGGTTATCAGAATAACCGGAGTATCAGGCTGATTATAACAAGTACAACGGCGATTAACCCATGTAATCCCTGAAAGGTGAGCAAACTGTCGGGTAGCAGTTACTCTAGTTTCAATACATTGGAACAATGTGAACTATAAGTAGTTCCTTGACTTCAACATCCACGCCTTCCATCAATTAAAATGTGTATCATCTTTACTTACGAATTACGAGTACATAAAATAGATATCCATATTTCTCAATGGCGTCTTAGGCTCTTAGCCTTTGCATACATATACGTATTTTTCAAACTAGCAAAAGAAACCCCAGCGTTCATTTAGTTCTTGCTTTCAAGTTGGGTCTAACAAAAGGCACAAACTTCTAGTGCTGCTAACTTCCACCAAAATCGAGGACCAGACTAAGATCATTCTCGCGAGTCTAATTTATGAGCAAAGCACTGAAATTCAATAGTGAACATTTTACTGAGAAAAAAAGAACAGAAGAGAAGTAAACCTGCATACTGACAAACTGCTTAAATACTGAAAGCTGACCTCAAATTCATTGATGAGTTCCATATTTAACATATCCATAAATGCAATATGACCTTTTCGCCCACCTACTATCATGTAGCGCCCATTTGGTGTGTATTCTAGAGTATAAGGACCAAGCACTGCATACAAAACAGCTAGTCAGCACCCTCATACAACTCATGGTCATAAACCATAATTAGGGAAACTGACAGTTAGCATTCAGCAAGGTCGCAACATAGAGTATGCCTAATGAAATAACATAAGAGCCTGCAGCAGAGTTCTTTCACTGAATTATTCAATTAGGAAAACTGTTTAGTCATACAAAGCTGATAGAGCCAATGTTATGTTATGGTTACAAATGTTTTACAGGCTAACTTGCATCTTCCTTTCACGTAAACAGTAAGAAGGGTATATGTAACAACCACATTGTAAGTCTATAAAGGCATACACAATAAGAATCAAGAAATACGATATCGTCAATCTGAGCTGGGCATCATGTAGCTATTTTGGTACTGGATAATGTAGCTAGGGTGGCAGATTCAGATAATACTGTAACAGATCTACATATTTACCAGGTAAGATCATGTCAAATGATTTTCTTGAACTCCAAATGTCCACCTTTGGCAGAATCGACCACTGCTCAAATCTGTATGTCTTTTCAAGACCTTCAGGCTCTAGATAGCCCCCAACGCTAGGCAATAGCCACTGTAAATTGAGTAAAAGAAAAATCAGCGTAGTGCAAATTATCTCATGTTTGCACAAGTTAGTTCGACTGGAATTTACATGGGTGCAGTGTTATATTATGTTCCGACGAGCACCATGGAGTTATGCAAGAGAGTCCATACTCAAAGTGACATATAGCCATATCTATCTATGCCATAATTGTCAAGCAATGTGAATTAAAACGATCCAAAAAGAGTATGTGTATACTCAGTAAATTTTACTCCTTGTCACGGTAGATTCGTCGAAAACCTACTGGGCGGTCTTTCGCCGACTAGCCATCATCTCTTTAACGGCAACGCCAGATCAATCCATGTTTACATTTAAAATGTGGATTCTATACATATGAGTAGAGCACTTCATCCAAACAGTTCCACACGACACTGGTGAATAGCTAAAGAAGAGCTATATATATTCTAGAACATCACACTGTCACAAGTCACTAGTCTAGAATGCCAGATTCCCTTGTCATGCATACCCTGTTGGTTAGTGCCCCCGAGATTTTCAGTGAGATAGCTACATATATATATGTTGTATGAATCAACAAATTCACACACGTTCTGCAACAAATCCACAAACACAGACCTTTTCAGCCTGCGCGGCAGCTTTGGCGGACACTCCAATCAGCTTCTCCTTTCCAGCGAGCTGCCCTTTCAGTTTCTTGTCGCGCAAATCCTGTTACGGAGAAAACCAAAAATGTCAGCTTCACTTCTGAAGTATTATAGCAGGCAGAGCATCTAGCACCTGAATCTCCAACAACTGCACTAGTAGGACAGTAGCAGAGCAGCAATCTCACCCCCAGGTTAGCAGCCTTCCCCCGGGAGAACCTGGCCACCTTCATCTCCATCTCGTCCGGAGAGCCTCGGCGGTTCTCCCTCTCACTGGGGTCTCCTTCCGTGGCGATCCCCATCCTGCTCAACCTGTCACAATCTCACAATGGAAAATCGAAATTAACAACGAGACGGCCACGCGAGTGAATTTACAGGAATAAACTCCTGAAAACAAAATCGAGCAGATATCGTGGCGTTAGCATGTTGATTAGAAGCATCGGCATTCATCTGCCCTGCAATTGTATAGGTCATCAGTGGGGGTTTGACTGATCACAAGTTCATACCTCGGAACCCAAAACCCAGTGGCCAAAGCTCGTGGGCGTGTGGAGACAGCAGAGACGACGCCGCAACGATGGGAACGGGGACGGCGATGGCGACGGCGGCGACGGGGTTGATGCGTCGGCGGTGGACGCGGGCCGCGGCGGCTCAAGCTATATATATAGCTTATTGGGCACGCGGCGGCAGGCAAGCGCAAAGCCACGTGTTGGGCCTTCATAACGAGCCACGCGTTGGGCCAGATATTGGCCTGGTTAACTCGGCCTCACGGACGTTAGGTTTTGTATTTGTCTGAAAAAAACGTTAGGTTATGTTTTCCTTTTTTTTTTGGACACGCACACACGCACACATTAAGCCAACATAACATCTCGAGATTTTACGAAGTCACCATCAGCGCTTCGCAGTCGACGGTAAGGTTCCCTCCCACTGAACGAACATCGTCGGAAGCCTGAAATAAATCCAAGAATAATGCAAGCACTAATTCAAATCTAGAATTGAACTTTGGTGGGTTGAAGATACCACTATTCTTCTAATCATCCAACCAAAAGTTGGTTTGTTGCTTTCCCCTCTTTGGGAGAGAATGTTTTTTCTTATAAAAAGGACTAGATAATCACACGTGCTTGCAACGTGGTATGTTAGCCTGTAATTTGACTGTCCATATACATGTGATTGTGTATATTTACTATTTACCTACCCAAATAAATTTTAGGATTTTATTTTGTAAGGCTTTTCAAAGAAAACATAACTTTTTTTGAGAAAAATAATTTTATTTGATATGTCACGAGCCAGTGAAGACGATGCTCAAGGAAAACCAATAAAAACCCAAAGATACAAGAAAAACATCAAAACGGAGAGATGAAGGGGAAACATAAGTAAGGTTGGAGCAAGGGTGAGATGGACGATAAAACCTTGCGTTCATTTTAAGTAGGAAAGAAAACAAGCAAAAAAAAAACACTTAGGAAACACACGTGCTTAAGCTCTGGCTTCCCGTCCAACATCCTATTCAACTTTCAAAGGTGAGAGGGGGAGGGGTTATCGATCAATGCTCATAGTCCAGATTGCTTTTCTTCAACATTTTTTATGTGCCCTTGACAACAAACTATAGATGTGGAGGCGGCGTTACACGGAACAATTCTCGTGGTTTTTATCTTCATCCTAGTGTGGCTATCGTGGCCGATACAATCTACAGCGGATTTGACGGTGTTTTTGTCTCGTAGATCGATGATTGATGCCCTTGTAGATTGTCGTCCGATGCTTGGGCCTATCCGGTGGTGTGGCCACAATAGTATTGTCAAGCATGCCCTCATCGCTAGGTATGTATATTCGTTCTTTTGTGCTCCTGGTTTTCTTCCCCGATAATATGGCGACTCTTGCAAGCAGTGTGTCCCCCTGACCATAATACAGGTCACCGATCCTAACTTGACACCCGTTGAAGTGGACGGTCCATACGAGTCTTGAAAATGTTTGAAATCAGTACAATTTGTGCAGGTTAGGTCTTTTATGGTTCATGTTTTTTTTTGCGAGATTCTACTTTTTCTTCACTAGATGTATGGAAAAAAAATCAAGATATAAGACATGGATCTAGAGTCAATGACTACAGAGGACTTTTGTAACTTTATGTTTTTTTTCCTTGGCCCTTGCTATTCCCGTCTTTGTTTGATTTGATGCACTTTGTGTAATTTATCAACAAAGTTGGATCGTTACTTTTTAAAAATTCAATTTGGAATTCATATAACAATTCAATTCTAATACTCTTTCTAGTACACCAGTCCACCGGGAGGAGCCTTGGGAGGGAGGCGAGTGGTCAGTAATGCTAAGATCAGCCTTCCCTCTCGTCTCTCAGTTGCCGCACAGGAAACCGCCCCCAATCCGCCCACCCCGCCCACAACCTGTTCGTCGCTATGCCTCCCCCGCCGCCGCCGTCCCGCCGCCGCCTCCTCCGCCACGCCCACTACCTCCGGCCTCCGCCTACGTGCACCTCCCCTTCTGCCGCAAGCGGTGCCACTACTGCGACTTCCCCATCGTGGCGCTCGGCTCCTCCGCGTCCTCCCCCGGCGGCCCGGGCGAGGGCGAGGACCCCCGGATCGCCGACTACGTGCGCCTCCTGCTCCGGGAGGTAGCCGCCACGCGTCCCGTCTCCGACGACGGCGTGCCGCTGCAGACCATCTTCTTCGGCGGCGGCACCCCGTCGCTAGTCCCGCCGAGGCTGGTGGCCGCGGTGCTCGACGCGCTGCGCGGCAGGTTCGGGCTGTCCGCGTGCCCGGAGGTGTCCATCGAGATGGACCCCGGCACGTTCGACGCGGCCAAGCTGCGGGAGCTGGTGGGCGTGGGCGTGAACCGGGTGTCGCTCGGCGTGCAGGCGTTCCAGGAGGAGCTGCTCCGGGCGTGCGGCCGCGCGCACGGCCTGCGGGAGGTGCACGAGGCCGTCGGGATCGTGACCGCCTGCGAGGGGCTCCAGAACTGGAGCATGGACCTCATCTCCTCGCTGCCCAACCAGACCCAGGAGATGTGGGAGGAGAGCTTGCGGTGCACCGTCGATACCCGCCCCACGCATGTCTCCGTCTACGACCTGCAGATCGAGCAGGGCACCAAGTTTGGCCAAATGTGAGTTCATTCTGTGCATGACTACTCCTATGGCATATCTTGAAAACATTATCAGTCCTGACAAATATATGTGTGTGGTTTGTGGTGGTTCTGTTCCATAGATAATGAATTGGGGGAAAACTAACACACTACAACCATCATCTTCACACAATTAGCTTCGATTTGCACTTGTTTGTGTTGTACAAGCTCACTCTTCTCTTCTTGGAAAGGGGCTACTTATTAATAAGTTACAGAGCTGAGATTACAATCATGCAGTAATCATAACCAACAGGCAGGCCAGGACTGTATCTTATAGAACACTGACACAACCATGAACCACCTTTCTACAGTGCGGAGCTAAACCATTCGATACCCTGTGACCCTGCTTTTAGAATTCTGTGACTTGAGAGTTCAGGCAACAGGAGACAAACCTCTCGAATGGTACCACTAATTGTGAGGCTTGAGGGCATTAACCACCATCGGGCAATTGCTCTGAATCAACATCGGCCTGATTAGTGCAGACCGGCGCTTTTTGGACACCGTCTAGACATCTAATGGCTTCTGTTTCTTATGCATTAGGGCAACATGGCACCACGTCCCAGGCGGGCATAATGATTTTTTCCTCTTCATTTGTCGTCCAAGTTGCAATTTTACTTTAGGTGGCATCTAACCAGTGCTACAATTTGTCTGGCATGGAATTTCTCCTTGCTAGCTTGTCCGTGGACTACAGTAGTCTTGCCCTTTTCGTCGTATCGTTTACACTATCTTTGATATATTGTAAAGTGTTACTACAATTGAGTAAGAACTGAACCGTAGCTCTGATTGTTGTCTAACTGTTCGTGAAGGTTATGTCATTCCAGAGAAAGAAGTTCAGTCTTCTTTTCTGACTCATGATGCTGATAGTTGCGGAGTTAAAGGGTTTAACT